>NC_086273.1:600000-968396 GCF_021018805.1 Prinia subflava
TGAAGCTGGTAGCGGCAAAGGGAAAGAAGGCCCTGAAGAGGCCTGTGAGCCAGAGCCTGCTGCCACTCTTTTTCCATTGCCATGATGAGAACGGGCCTGTGGCAAAGGTGAGGACTCGTGGGCGCTGTGTCCCCGTGGGAGGGGGCTCGACTCTCCCCCAGCAGCCTGGCACCTGACGGGCTCCAGCCTCCTGCTGGCCTTGGCACAGGGATGCAGGTCCTGTGGCCCGGGCTGCGGTGCCATCGCTGCCTCTCTGCTGCCCTGCAGGCCTCTCGGCAAACGCTGCTTGCTGCTGTGAGATTCCTGAACAGGAGGGATCTCAAGCACCTGCTGAAGACAGATCAGATGTGGAGGCTTGCCGAGTGCCTGGTAAGGACAGCCCGCAAGCCCCAGCCCCAGCCCCAGCCTGGAGAAGCCCACGATGCCCGGTCTGCGGGGCTGGCAGCGGTGGCCCCTGGCTGGTGCTGCAGCCAGCGGCACTGGCCTGTGCCCCACACGCCACTCCTTTGCCTGGGCTGTGCAGGCTCTTGGCCAGGCTCCTGTGGCCCCAAGCCGGGTGCTGATGGAGCCCCGGCCCGGCTGGGCTCTGCTGCGGGGCAGCAGCGCCGCTCCCCGGGCCCTCTGCGCCCTCCACAGCCCGGCGCCAGCGGCTGCTGCCCGGGCCTCAGGGCCGTGCGGGCAGGGCAAGCAGCGCAGGGCTCCGTGGGCACCCACACAAGGGCCACAGCCCGCGCCAACCCTGCCCTTGTGCCGCTCTCTGCAGCTGGCAGAGCACAGGAGCCGAGTGCCGGACCACCTGCACCTGGCCGTGTCGTATGTGAGCAGCCCACAGGAGCCCCTGCGAGAGGCGGCCGTCAGGTTCATCGGTGAGGCACGAGCCTTCCTTCCCCGGCCCGCCGGGGGCAGCTGGGCCCCAGCCCCGCTCGCTGCCCCTGCAGCAGGCTCCGGGCGCGGCGCCGTGGAGCCCCGCCTGCCCTCGGGGCTGCTGCCGCCCTCCCGCAGCCGTGCCCGCCCCTGGGCGGCAGCATGCGGCAGGGCCCGGCCGAGCCCTGCCGGGCCAGGAGGCCGTGTGGCCACAGCGCTGGCAGCGCCCGTGGTGGGGCAGCTGTGCCGCTGGGGCCCAGACACGCTCTGTCTTTGCAGGCATGGCCGGCAGGTACCTGACTCAGCAGCAGCAGCACCAAGAGCTCCACATCATCTGGCGGGGTGAGTGAGACCAGCAGGGGCTGCCGCTGGCAGCTGCGGCCCCTGCCCCGCCTGCCGAGGGCTCTGCTCCCCGTTCACAGCACTTGACACAGTTCAGGGGCCTGTGGGAGATTGGTGGCCAGCTGATTCTTGTTGGAGGGCATGCTGTGATCACCTTGCAGCTGCTCCTTGTTGTCTCCTGCTTCCTCCAGGCCATGGCAAGGCTGGGTGGCATGGATGTGTCAGGAGGGTCCTGGGTGGGATGGACGTGTCAGGAGGGTCTCCCCAGGCGCCCCCAGATGCAGGCTCTCATTGTGGCTCTGTTTCTCTCTCTTCCAGCCCTTCAGGACATGGCACAGGACCCCAGCCCTGCCATCTCATGCCTGGCACTTCAAACATTCCACATCCTCTTAGCTGTGCACAACATTCCCTCCTCCTAACTCCAGAGGATGCAAAATCAACACCAGCACCTCTGGAGGTCATGGCCTTCCCTCTGTGCCTGCTTCTCCTGCTGCAGCGCACTGCACAACTGATGCGGGAGGCTGCATCTGCTGGAGCCACCTGCACCTGCAGGGAACACCTCTCCTCTGACAGCTCTTCCTTCACACCACTTACATTGTTATATTGTTATACTCTTATATTGTTATACTGTTATACTGTTATAGTCTTATATTTTTATATAGTTATAGTGTTATAGTGTTATAATGTTATCATGTTATATTGTTATATTGTTATACAGGTATACTCTTATACTGTTATAGTGTTATAGTGTTATACTGTTATAGTGTTATATTGTTATATTGTTATACAGTTATACTGTTATACTGTTATAGTGTTATAGTATTGTGTTATAGTGTTATAATGTTATACTGTTATAGTGTTGTATTGTTATAGTGTTATATTGTTGTTCTATTGTTCTTTTTTTCTATTGCTCTACTGGTTTTTTTAATTTGTTTATTGGTTTATTGTTCTATTATTATATTGTTATTTTGATATATTTTTATATTGCAAAATTGTTATATTGTTAGGATTGTTAAATTGTTCAATGTTCAGATTGTTCAATTCTTCTGTGTTAGGATTGTTAAATTGTTGTTGTCACACACAGAGATGCAGGAGTTTTCTTTTGGTGCCCAGAGTTTTCAGACGCACAGGGAAGGGAGGAAAAAGGGTGCTTGTGCTCAGCAAGGTGCCCAAGCATGCGGTGTGGAAGGGAAAGCGTCCAAAAAGCCCTTGGCCTTTGGTGCTTGTGCTGAAGCCTTAAGGCTTGCGGCAGAGCGGGTGGGCAGAGGCCGACCCTGCAGCAGGGATCCGTGAGAGGGGTCCCTGCAGATGGCCACCAGCCCTGTGCCAGCCTGGAAGCGCCATCTGTGTCGTGGCCGTGTGTTGCTGGCTGGGTTGCTGAGGGCTCTTGGCTGCCTCTTGATCGGGCTCCTCTGGAGCTCCTTCAGCAGCCAGGCAGGCCTGGGGGAGGCCTGGAGGGGACAGGACAGAGGGAGGCCACGAGGGGATGCGGGGCTGCCAAGGGCTGACAGGAGGAGGCAGTGGGAAGGCGCGAGGGGGATGCACGTGGTGCTGGGTGGCGGGAGGCTATGCCGGGACAGGAGGACTGCACTTGGATGGGCTGGTGGGAAGGCCTGACCAATTGGGTGGCAGAAGCCATGAACAGCCCCCAGACTGCCACATTCTTCCTGCCACACGGCTGCTCTGGCGCTTCCCCGACGCACCTCTCATGCCTGCGGCAGAAGGCTTGGAGGCTGAGCCTCAGCGGGACGGTGGGGACATCCCCGAGGTGCCCAGGCTGCTTTGGCTAGGGACAAGGAGGGCAAGCAGGCCCTGCTGGGGCACGGCCACTGGCTGCTGCTGGCCAGGGCCAGTGGGCAGAGGCAGGGCTGCTGCTCAGCCGGGCTCCCCACAGCTGCCCAGGCCCCGGTGCTGTGTGGCCCAGAGGCCCCTGGCACAGAGCTCAGGGCCCACACAGCTGCTGCCACCATGGCAAGGGCAACGTCTCACTGAGCTGGCCTGCCGAGTCGCTGCTGTCCACGTGGCTCTGGATACCAGAGAAAAAGCACCAGAGTGTGCATGGCAACAACAGGAGCCAGAAGGCTGTGCCTCCTCAGCAAGGCATCCACAGCAGCTGAGATGATGCCAAAAGAGGGCATGCTATGGGCACCATTTTACACAGGTTGGCAGAAGGTGTCAGAAAAAGCGGTCACCATGGCTTTCTCGGCACTTGCCAGCCTCACAGCAACGTTTGGCAGCTTTGGCTGCAGCCTGTCCCCCTGAGTGTCTTCAATGGCTGTGCTTGAAGGCAGACTCACCTTCCACACTTGTGTGGCCCAAGGCAGCAGCATTGCTGCCATCCTTACTGCGGTGGCACACAAGGCCTGAGCTGCAGCAGCTGACACTCTCCTCCAGTCAGACACCTGAAACAAAAGCCCTAGGAGCCTCTAAACCCTAGACTTGCTGAGAACAAAGGGACAAGCAGCAGATGCTGAAGAAAAGCAGCACTCGTGTGGCTGAGGTTCAGGGACGGAGGGAAGGAAGCACTCTGGTGTCTGCTGAACACATGGCCCAGGTCACAAGCTGAGGCTCTGCTCATACGACCATTCTGCTCTGGTCTTGTTGAAGGCCATTCCCTACCAATGCAGGCCCTCTCTTGTTCCTGGATCAAGCCTTGTGGAGCCGTGCGAACGAGTGTGTTCCATGCCCTTGGTGCAGCAGCAAGTGGCAGGAGATGTCTGCTTCCAGCACTTGTCTTGGCTGTTCCTTCACGCTGCTGGCACCATCATCAGAGACACACAGCAGGTTCTCTCATGCCAGAGTTCTCCCCATCTTCTGCACCTGCCCACCTTCCTGCCACCTTTGCCAGGGAAGATCGCTGCTCGTGCCTGTCCATTCCCTTGCCCCGCAGGCACCCGCTTGTGTTTGGACATGAGCTGCTGGCCACAGCCAGCCTGGCAGCAGCCACAGCACTGGGCATCAGACACCGGGCTGATGTTTCTGTGCAGAAAGCAAGAAAAACAGGCAGAAGAACAGAAGGAAACTTGTATCAGAAGGAAAACTTGGAACAGAAGGAAACACTATCTCTGTAAGAATCTCCTTGTCCTGTGGAAGCCAAGCGTGGCTGGTGGGTTTGCGCTGCAGATGAGCAGTGCCACGCCAAAATCCTTCCAGGAAGGAGCAACATGTGACACACACCGAGTGTTGCCACCAATTGCTGCAGGTGCTCGTGCAGAAAGGAGCACAGGCCCGAGTGCACCAAGTTGGCTTTGGCTGCCGTGTGGCAGAGAAGTCCCCAGGGGCACAGCTGTGTGTGGCAGGACAGGGGCACCAGCACTGGCAGGGCTTGGGGGGTGGCAGCTCTGCTTTGGCAGGGACTCTGCCACGCCTCTTGATGTCCGTGCTCCCTGGCCCCGGGGCTCAGAGCAGCATTGGTGCCCTGGGGCACACGCCCTCGTGTCTGTGTCACAGCCCTGTGTGTATGAGGGCCACCCACCCCCGGCACATGGCCCAAAGAGGCCGTGGCAGCATCTCTGGAAGGTCCTTGTGCCCTTCCTGCTGCAGCTGCACCAGCAGCCCTGGGGGCTCCTTCTGCTGCCCTGAGCAGGCAGAGCAGAGGAGCATGTGCTTTGTTGTTTGAGCCATTCCTAAAGTTGCCCTTGGCGTTGCCCTGCTTTTTCTGACTTTTTTGAAAGCCTTCTACTTGTTCATAAGAAGGAGTCAACTCTCTAGTTTCTGTACAATAGGAAGGGTCAGTTTTTCACTTGCTCACACTTTGCAACATAAACAAGCTTTCTTCTTTTTGTTCACGGTCCTTTGTTGATGTAGTTCTAGCCTGAAAAGAACTTCTTTGCAAGCTGGGGCAGTTTGGGTGGGCTGGGCGTGTCCCCAGGGCAGGGTGTGTCCTAGCGCTCTTTGTGACACGTGGGCACGGAGCATAGAACCGTGACCCTTTGTGACGCGTCGGCACATAGGTGCTGGCGTTGACACGGCCACGCCACAGTGCTTGGTGCACGCAGTGGGACAGCACGGGACAGAGCAGCGCTGTGAGGAGCCCCCACACAGGCAACTCGTTCCTCGCTGAGCCGCAGCTCTTGCAAGGCGTTCCCTGTGCAGGTGACCTCGAGGCCAGGCTGCACGACTTGGTGAGCCCGAGCATTTCCAAAGGCATCCCTGTGGCCGGTGGCCTCCAGGAGAGACTGCAAGACTTGCTGTCCTGTAGCCTTGCCAAGGCTTCTCTCTTGGAGGTGCCTTCAAGGCACAATTGCAGCACTTGCTGCTATGGAGCTTTGCTGAAGCATCTCTCCTGCCAACAGTCCCAACTCCAAAGAGTGACATGGAGCAGAAACCCCCCATTGTGCTGGCCGGGCTGAAGGAGGAGGAGGCTGCAGCTACCTCAGCACAGCAGCCTCAGGAGCTGGAGCACTTCCAGCTGCTGCACGAAGGTGAGTGGCAGAGCTGGGCCAGAAGGGCTGGTGCCTAGAGCCAACCTTGCCCCATCCCGCCCCATCCCACCCGCCCATGGATAGGGCAGAAGAGAGGCTGGGGCTGGACCCCCTGGCAGCTGGGCTCCATCCCCGGGCCATCCCACGGGGCTGTCCCTGCCTGGGGAGTGCAGGGCTGGGCTGTGTTCTCTGGCCTCTGCCGTGGCCCCTCAGCTCTGGCTGTGCTCGCTCTTTACCAGATGCAGGGAGGGACCGCGCACAACAGCAGCACCCTGCCCGTGGCCGCTTCCGCAGGGCAGCGCAGGTACCTGCAGCCACCCCCACCTGCGCTGGGCCTGCTGTCCCTGCCCAGCCCAGCACCGTGCTTGCAGCACTCCATGGACTCTCCCTCTCTTGCTGCCCTTCTCCTGCAGATGATCTGTGAATTCCTCGTGTGCCTTGGCCAGGAAGACACCACTGGTGTGGGCACTGGGCTCTCGGCACACTTTCACCTCTTGGGTGCCGACACCAGTGCTGGCCTGCTGGATTTGCTTGTGGACAAGGGTGTCTCCAATGCAAAACAAGTAAGCAGCCTGTGGCCAGGCCTTGATTGCCCCACAAATCGTGTGACACCTCAGGCTGCCTCTGCTGGGCTCCCTCAGCCTTTGAGGCCCAGCCCAAGGTGGTGGCAAGGGAAGCCCTTGTCGGGGCAAGCTGGGCAAATGGCTGCTCTGGCAGCTCTCCAAGTCTCCCTGGGCCTTCTGCAGGTGCCAGGCATGGTGAGCTTCATCCACCGCTGGCTCACGGCCAATGAGTCTGCTGAGCACAGGCTGGACAAGTCCCTTGTGAAGCTGACCAAGGAATACCCCTGCAGCGTGCTGATGACTCTCTTGCGTTGGGCCCCATCGTGTGACAGGTAGAGCAGCCCCAGCTGCCTTCAGGCCTTAGGGTTGACGGGCCCTGCCACCCTGGAGAGCCTGTCCCTGCTGACGGCCACACAGGCAGAGACTTGCAGGGCTCTCTGGCTCCTGTGTTTTCCCGTGCTGCCATGTCAGCCCCTGAGCCTGCTGCCACGCTCCCTCGCTGCCCTTTCGGGGCCTGTACCAAGCTGGGCTGGCTGGGTGCTGCCAGCCAGGGGCAGTGGCACAAGCAGGGCTGACGGCCAGAGCGGGCCCCTGCAGCTGCCCAGGCCATGGTGCTGTGGCCGAGACGCCCCTGAGACAGAGCTGTGACCCCGCAGAGCTGCCGCCGCCATGTGGAGGGCCATCATGACCTCGAGCGGGACTGCGGAGCTGGCGCTGCAGATCCTCGGCGCAGTGCTGAGCCCCTGGCCACTGCAGGCTGTGTACACCTCCCATGGGGACAACACAGGAGTCTTTGCCCTGCCGGTGAGTTTCTCCTCCTGACCTTTGCTTGCAGCCAGGCCACCTGTCAAGCAGCTAGCTCTCTGTCCTCCCTCCATCTGCATCTCCCTGCCTCTGGAGGCACTGGGCTCACACCTGGCTCAGGGCCAAGCTTCAGGGCCACCCGGCCGGGCGCTCCCCCGGCCTCCCACCTCTCTGCCCTCTCACAGCTGCAGCTGCCTGGGACGGTGCACAACTGCCTTGTGCACTTCTCAGCTCCTGCCAGCCGGGCACCCCTGCCACTGCTCTGCCTTTCAGGTCCTGGAGTGCCTGCAATTGAAAGGATGCCGGGAAAACATCCTGGAGATCATGCCAAGGCACCTGCAGAACAAGTCCACGCAGATGCGTCGCCTGGTGCTCAGAGGCCTCGTGGGACTCAGCAAAGACCCCTGGATGGTGAGAAGGAGGCAGCAGCTGAAGCTGTGCTGGCAGCGTGGGGCTGGGGAAAGCAGCCCCTTGGGCTTGCCTGGGCTTTGGCAGCTGTGGCAGCTGTGGCAGCTGCTGCCAGCTCTCGTGCGTCGCTGCTCAGCTGCCTGAGTGCCCTGGGGCAGGCCTTCGGCCTCGGGGCCCTGCAGCAGCAGCGTGGGCTTGCCCAGCTGGACACCAGCCTTGTGTTCCACACAGAGCAAAAGACTGAGGAGCCTGACAGAAAGCCTTGGGCACCTGCTGTGGCATGTGAAGGAAGACATCGTTGAGATGACCCTTGTCGTCCTGGGCTTTCTGCTCTCGCACAAGGACCTCAAAATATCCGGCCCTATTGCCCTGCACATGGCTGAGGCGCTGTGGCAACTCTTTGACCACGTAAGGCTCTGTGCCACCAGCCACGGGCACTGGCTGCTGCCCGCAGGTGTGGTGCCCCATGGACTTTGGGGCGTGTACACAGGGGGGCCTGGAGCAGCTGATGTGGAGGGCTTTTGCTTCCTTTCCAACAGGAGAAGAGCCTTGTGCAGCTGCTCTCCATTCAGCTCTTGGAGGAGGTGATGAAGCTGGTAGCGGCAAAGGGAAAGAAGGCCCTGAAGAGGCCTGTGAGCCAGAGCCTGCTGCCACTCTTTTTCCATTGCCATGATGAGAACGGGCCTGTGGCAAAGGTGAGGACTCGTGGGCGCTGTGTCCCCGTGGGAGGGGGCTCGACTCTCCCCCAGCAGCCTGGCACCTGACGGGCTCCAGCCTCCTGCTGGCCTTGGCACAGGGATGCAGGTCCTGTGGCCCGGGCTGCGGTGCCATCGCTGCCTCTCTGCTGCCCTGCAGGCCTCTCGGCAAACGCTGCTTGCTGCTGTGAGATTCCTGAACAGGAGGGATCTCAAGCACCTGCTGAAGACAGATCAGATGTGGAGGCTTGCCGAGTGCCTGGTAAGGACAGCCCGCAAGCCCCAGCCCCAGCCCCAGCCTGGAGAAGCCCACGATGCCCGGTCTGCGGGGCTGGCAGCGGTGGCCCCTGGCTGGTGCTGCAGCCAGCGGCACTGGCCTGTGCCCCACACGCCACTCCTTTGCCTGGGCTGTGCAGGCTCTTGGCCAGGCTCCTGTGGCCCCAAGCCGGGTGCTGATGGAGCCCCGGCCCGGCTGGGCTCTGCTGCGGGGCAGCAGCGCCGCTCCCCGGGCCCTCTGCGCCCTCCACAGCCCGGCGCCAGCGGCTGCTGCCCGGGCCTCAGGGCCGTGCGGGCAGGGCAAGCAGCGCAGGGCTCCGTGGGCACCCACACAAGGGCCACAGCCCGCGCCAACCCTGCCCTTGTGCCGCTCTCTGCAGCTGGCAGAGCACAGGAGCCGAGTGCCGGACCACCTGCACCTGGCCGTGTCGTATGTGAGCAGCCCACAGGAGCCCCTGCGAGAGGCGGCCGTCAGGTTCATCGGTGAGGCACGAGCCTTCCTTCCCCGGCCCGCCGGGGGCAGCTGGGCCCCAGCCCCGCTCGCTGCCCCTGCAGCAGGCTCCGGGCGCGGCGCCGTGGAGCCCCGCCTGCCCTCGGGGCTGCTGCCGCCCTCCCGCAGCCGTGCCCGCCCCTGGGCGGCAGCATGCGGCAGGGCCCGGCCGAGCCCTGCCGGGCCAGGAGGCCGTGTGGCCACAGCGCTGGCAGCGCCCGTGGTGGGGCAGCTGTGCCGCTGGGGCCCAGACATGCTCTGTCTTTGCAGGCATGGCCGGCAGGTACCTGACTCAGCAGCAGCAGCACCAAGAGCTCCACATCATCTGGCGGGGTGAGTGAGACCAGCAGGGGCTGCCGCTGGCAGCTGCGGCCCCTGCCCCGCCTGCCGAGGGCTCTGCTCCCCGTTCACAGCACTTGACACAGTTCAGGGGCCTGTGGGAGATTGGTGGCCAGCTGATTCTTGTTGGAGGGCATGCTGTGATCACCTTGCAGCTGCTCCTTGTTGTCTCCTGCTTCCTCCAGGCCATGGCAAGGCTGGGTGGCATGGATGTGTCAGGAGGGTCCTGGGTGGGATGGACGTGTCAGGAGGGTCTCCCCAGGCGCCCCCAGATGCAGGCTCTCATTGTGGCTCTGTTTCTCTCTCTTCCAGCCCTTCAGGACATGGCACAGGACCCCAGCCCTGCCATCTCATGCCTGGCACTTCAAACATTCCACATCCTCTTAGCTGTGCACAACATTCCCTCCTCCTAACTCCAGAGGATGCAAAATCAACACCAGCACCTCTGGAGGTCATGGCCTTCCCTCTGTGCCTGCTTCTCCTGCTGCAGCGCACTGCACAACTGATGCGGGAGGCTGCATCTGCTGGAGCCACCTGCACCTGCAGGGAACACCTCTCCTCTGACAGCTCTTCCTTCACACCACTTACATTGTTATATTGTTATACTCTTATATTGTTATACTGTTATACTGTTATAGTCTTATATTTTTATATAGTTATAGTGTTATAGTGTTATAATGTTATCATGTTATATTGTTATATTGTTATACAGGTATACTCTTATACTGTTATAGTGTTATAGTGTTATACTGTTATAGTGTTATATTGTTATATTGTTATACAGTTATACTGTTATACTGTTATAGTGTTATAGTATTGTGTTATAGTGTTATAATGTTATACTGTTATAGTGTTGTATTGTTATAGTGTTATATTGTTGTTCTATTGTTCTTTTTTTCTATTGCTCTACTGTTTTTTTTAATTTGTTTATTGGTTTATTGTTCTATTATTATATTGTTATTTTGATATATTTTTATATTGCAAAATTGTTATATTGTTAGGATTGTTAAATTGTTCAATGTTCAGATTGTTCAATTCTTCTGTGTTAGGATTGTTAAATTGTTGTTGTCACACACAGAGATGCAGGAGTTTTCTTTTGGTGCCCAGAGTTTTCAGACGCACAGGGAAGGGAGGAAAAAGGGTGCTTGTGCTCAGCAAGGTGCCCAAGCATGCGGTGTGGAAGGGAAAGCGTCCAAAAAGCCCTTGGCCTTTGGTGCTTGTGCTGAAGCCTTAAGGCTTGCGGCAGAGCGGGTGGGCAGAGGCCGACCCTGCAGCAGGGATCCGTGAGAGGGGTCCCTGCAGATGGCCACCAGCCCTGTGCCAGCCTGGAAGCGCCATCTGTGTCGTGGCCGTGTGTTGCTGGCTGGGTTGCTGAGGGCTCTTGGCTGCCTCTTGATCGGGCTCCTCTGGAGCTCCTTCAGCAGCCAGGCAGGCCTGGGGGAGGCCTGGAGGGGACAGGACAGAGGGAGGCCACGAGGGGATGCGGGGCTGCCAAGGGCTGACAGGAGGAGGCAGTGGGAAGGCGCGAGGGGGATGCACGTGGTGCTGGGTGGCGGGAGGCTATGCCGGGACAGGAGGACTGCACTTGGATGGGCTGGTGGGAAGGCCTGACCAATTGGGTGGCAGAAGCCATGAACAGCCCCCAGACTGCCACGTTCTTCCTGCCACACGGCTGCTCTGGCGCTTCCCCGACGCACCTCTCATGCCTGCGGCAGAAGGCCTGGAGGCTGAGCCTCAGCGGGACGGTGGGGACATCCCCGAGGTGCCCAGGCTGCTTTGGCTAGGGACAAGGAGGGCAAGCAGGCCCTGCTAGGGCACGGCCACTGGCTGCTGCTGGCCAAGACCAGTGGGCAAAGGCAGGGCTGCTGCTCAGCCGGGCTCCCCACAGCTGCCCAGGCCCCGGTGCTGTGTGGCCCAGAGGCCCCTGGCACAGAGCTCAGGGCCCACACAGCTGCTGCCACCATGGCAAGGGCAACGTCTCACTGAGCTGGCCTGCCGAGTCGCTGCTGTCCACGTGGCTCTGGATACCAGAGAAAAAGCACCAGAGTGTGCATGGCAACAACAGGAGCCAGAAGGCTGTGCCTCCTCAGCAAGGCATCCACAGCAGCTGAGATGATGCCAAAAGAGGGCATGCTATGGGCACCATTTTACACAGGTTGGCAGAAGGTGTCAGAAAAAGCGGTCACCATGGCTTTCTCGGCACTTGCCAGCCTCACAGCAACGTTTGGCAGCTTTGGCTGCAGCCTGTCCCCCTGAGTGTCTTCAATGGCTGTGCTTGAAGGCAGACTCACCTTCCACACTTGTGTGGCCCAAGGCAGCAGCATTGCTGCCATCCTTACTGCGGTGGCACACAAGGCCTGAGCTGCAGCAGCTGACACTCTCCTCCAGTCAGACACCTGAAACAAAAGCCCTAGGAGCCTCTAAACCCTAGACTTGCTGAGAACAAAGGGACAAGCAGCAGATGCTGAAGAAAAGCAGCACTCGTGTGGCTGAGGTTCAGGGACGGAGGGAAGGAAGCACTCTGGTGTCTGCTGAACACATGGCCCAGGTCACAAGCTGAGGCTCTGCTCATACGACCATTCTGCTCTGGTCTTGTTGAAGGCCATTCCCTACCACTGCAGGCCCTCTCTTGTTCCTGGATCAAGCCTTGTGGAGCCGTGCGAACAAGTGTGTTCCATGCCCTTGGTGCAGCAGCAAGTGGCAGGAGATGTCTGCTTCCAGCACTTGTCTTGGCTGTTCCTTCACGCTGCTGGCACCATCATCAGAGACACACAGCAGGTTCTCTCATGCCAGAGTTCTCCCCATCTTCTGCACCTGCCCACCTTCCTGCCACCTTTGCCAGGGAAGATCGCTGCTCGTGCCTGTCCATTCCCTTGCCCCGCAGGCACCCGCTTGTGTTTGGACATGAGCTGCTGGCCACAGCCAGCCTGGCAGCAGCCACAGCACTGGGCATCAGACACCGGGCTGATGTTTCTGTGCAGAAAGCAAGAAAAACAGGCAGAAGAACAGAAGGAAACTTGTATCAGAAGGAAAACTTGGAACAGAAGGAAACACTATCTCTGTAAGAATCTCCTTGTCCTGTGGAAGCCAAGAGTGGCTGGTGGGTTTGCGCTGCAGATGAGCAGTGCCACGCCAAAATCCTTCCAGGAAGGAGCAACATGTGACACACACCGAGTGTTGCCACCAATTGCTGCAGGTGCTCGTGCAGAAAGGAGCACAGGCCCGAGTGCACCAAGTTGGCTTTGGCTGCCGTGTGGCAGAGAAGTCCCCAGGGGCACAGGTGTGTGTGGCAGGACAGGGGCACCAGCACTGGCAGGGCTTGGGGGGTGGCAGCTCTGCTTTGGCAGGGACTCTGCCACGCCTCTTGATGTCCGTGCTCCCTGGCCCCGGGGCTCAGAGCAGCATTGGTGCCCTGGGGCACACGCCCTCGTGTCTGTGTCACAGCCCTGTGTGTATGAGGGCCACCCACCCCCGGCACATGGCCCAAAGAGGCCGTGGCAGCATCTCTGGAAGGTCCTTGTGCCCTTCCTGCTGCAGCTGCACCAGCAGCCCTGGGGGCTCCTTCTGCTGCCCTGAGCAGGCAGAGCAGAGGAGCATGTGCTTTGTTGTTTGAGCCATTCCTAAAGTTGCCCTTGGCGTTGCCCTGCTTTTTCTGAGTTTTTTGAAAGCCTTCTACTTGTTCATAAGAAGGAGTCAGCTCTCTAGTTTCTGTACAATAGGAAGGGTCAGTTTTTCACTTGCTCACACTTTGCAACATAAACAAGCTTTCTTCTTTTTGTTCACGGTCCTTTGTTGACGTAGTTCTAGCCTGAAAAGAACTTCTTTGCAAGCTGGGGCAGTTTGGGTGGGCTGGGCGTGTCCCCAGGGCAGGGTGTGTCCTAGCGCTCTTTGTGACACGTGGGCACGGAGCGTAGAACCGTGACCCTTTGTGACGCGTCGGCACATAGGTGCTGGCGTTGACACGGCCACGCCACAGTGCTTGGTGCACGCAGTGGGACAGCACGGGACAGAGCAGCGCTGCGAGGAGCCCCCACACAGGCAACTCGTTCCTCGCTGAGCCGCAGCTCTTGCAAGGCGTTCCCTGTGCAGGTGACCTTGAGGCCAGGCTGCAGGACTTGGTGAGCCCGAGCATTTCCAAAGGCATCCCTGTGGCCGGTGGCCTCCAGGAGAGACTGCAAGACTTGCTGTCCTGTAGCCTTGCCAAGGCTTCTCTCTTGGAGGTGCCTTCAAGGCACAATTGCAGCACTTGCTGCTATGGAGCTTTGCTGAAGCATCTCTCCTGCCAACAGTCCCAACTCCAAAGAGTGACATGGAGCAGAAACCCCCCATGGTGCTGGCCGGGCTGAAGGAGGAGGAGGCTGCAGCTACCTCAGCACAGCAGCCTCAGGAGCTGGAGCACTTCCAGCTGCTGCACGAAGGTGAGTGGCAGAGCTGGGCCAGAAGGGCTGGTGCCTAGAGCCAACCTTGCCCCATCCCGCCCCATCCCACCCCCCCATGGATAGGGCAGAAGAGAGGCTGGGGCTGGACCCCCTGGCAGCTGGGCTCCATCCCCGGGCCATCCCACGGGGCTGTCCCTGCCTGGGCAGGGCAGTGCTGGGCTGTGTTCTCTGGCCTCTCCCGTGGCCCCTCAGCTCTGGCTGCGCTCGCTCTTTACCAGATGCAGGGAGGGACCGCGCACAACAGCAGCACCTTGCCCGTGGCCGCTTCCGCAGGGCATCGCAGGTACCTGCAGCCACCCCCACCTGCGCTGGGCCTGCTGTCCCTGCCCAGCCCAGCACCGTGCTTGCAGCACTCCATGGACTCTCCCTCTCTTGCTGCCCTTCTCCTGCAGATGATCTGTCAATTCATCGTGTGCCTTGGCCAGGAAGACACCGCTGGTGTGTGCACTGGACTCTCGGCACACTTTCACCTCTTGGGTGCCGACACCAGTGCTGGCCTGCTGGATTTGCTTGTGGACAAGGGTGTCTCCAATGCAAAACAAGTAAGCAGCCTGTGGCCAGGCCGTGATTGCCCCAGGAATCGTGTGGCGCCTCAGGCTGCCTCTGCTGGGCTCCCTCAGCCTTTGAGGCCCAGCCCAAGGTGGTGGCAAGGGAAGCCCTTGTCGGGGCAAGCTGGGCAAATGGCTGCTCTGGCAGCTCTCCAAGTCTCCCTGGGCCTTCTGCAGGTGCCAGGCATGGTGAGCTTCATCCACCGCTGGCTCACGGCCAATGAGTCTGCTGAGCTCCATGGCCTGGAGGAAGCAGGAGACAACAAGGAGCACCTGGAAGGTGATCACAGCATGCCCTACAACAAGAATCAGCTGCCCACGAGTCTCCCACAGGCCCCTGAACTGTGTGAAGTGCTGTGAACGGGGGAGAGGGGGGGAGCAGGGCCCTCGGCAGGCGGGGCAGGGGCCGCAGCTCCCAGCGGCAGCCCCCGCTGGCCTCACTCACCCCAGCAGATGATGTGGAGCTCTTGAGGCCGCTGCTGCTGTGTCAGGTACCTGGCGGCCATCCCTGCGAACACAGAGCGGGTCACGGCGCCAGCGGCACAGCTCCGTGCCAGCGGCGCTGCCAGCGCTGCGGCCACACGGCCTCCTGCCCCGGCACGGCTCAGCCTGGGCCCTGCCGCTTCCTGCCGCCCAGGGGCGGGCACGGCTGCCAGAGGGCGGCAGCAGCCCCGAGGGCAGGCGGGGCTCCACGGCGCCGCGCCCGGAGCCTGCTGCAGGGGCAGCGAGCGGGGCTGGGGCCCAGCTGCCCCAGGCGGGCCGGGGAAGGAAGGCTCGTGCCTCACCGATGAACCTGACGGCCGCCTCTCGCAGGGGCTCCTGTGGGCTGCTCACATACGACACGGCCAGGTGCAGGTGGTCCGGCACTCGGCTCCTGTGCTCTGCCAGCTGCAGAGAGCGGCACAAGGGCAGGGTTGGCGCGGGCTGTGGCCCTTGTGTGGGTGCCCACGGAGCCCTGCGCTACTTGCCCTGCCCGCACGGCCCTGAGGCCCGGGCAGCAGCCGCTGGCGCCGGGCTGTGGAGGGCGCAGAGGGCCCGGGGAGCGGCGCTGCTGCCCCGCAGCAGAGCCCAGCCGGGCCGGGGCTCCATCAGCACCCGGCTTGGGGCCACAGGAGCCTGGCCAAGAGCTGTCCTTTGAAGAATCATCTCCAGGGCAAATCCTTCTTTAGTGGAAATCTAGGATTTTACACACGAATGCTGCCTTTTGCTGGGGGAAGGAATGTCTAGGAAATAGACCTTGAAGCAATAAGTAAATGCAGCAGTTTCTCCTGGCGTGCAGCTGCTGAAGCAGTGAAAGACAGAGAAATATGAAGGACATGCTGCTGTAACATGTGAGCTCTGTCCACAAAAGAAATGTCATGTCAGCCTTGGATGAACACCCACAAATCAACAGCGGACATTGGTCTGACTCAGCCGGTGTCAGGATGTCCCATTAAGAGATGGATGACTTCAGAGGGAGAATTTCTCAATCCCTTTATAAGAAGATCTTGCTTCTAAATTCAAAAGGAGGTTCTCAGAAGAATTACTTTAAAATTTATAACCCAGCATCTGTATCTCTTTTGTTTCCCCGGTGAGGCAGAGGCAGGAAGGTGAAATATTCCCAGAGTGTGTCTGGACCTCTCTCTCCTGCCCAGACCCTCCACATTCCCTGCTCTGGGATCCATTACTCTTCTCTCTCCCTGTCCCTGGCACTTCCTCTGCTTCAGCCAATATAATCCAGGGCTGATCATAATTCACCTTATGGATTTGGTGCACTGCTCTGGTCAGAGGCTTTGGGAGATGCCTTTTTTCCATGGTGGTTCTTTTGTCCTGAAAGCTGCAGTCAGGAGAAATTAATTTGCACTGGCAGGCTGGGAAGGAGGGAGGGGAAGTGCCATCTCTCTCTGACCCCTTGGATTTTCACACGTGCTCTTTATTTTTTCCAGGACCCCAGGCCACCAGATTGGTTTTCCACTCTTCCACTGGTGAAATTCAGCAGTGACTGAAGGAAACAGGCTGAGTTCAAATGGCATCGAAACACCTAAACTTAGGCACCAGTGGCATTCCTCCATCCTTCTTTAAATCCCTTGAGAGCTGGGCTTGGAGCAGTCCTGGAGATCCCCTCTGGGGTAGGTGAGCATGGTGAGGGGATCTCACAGAGCTGTGTGGAGGCTCATTCCTGCCTGATGCTCACAACATCTCCCACCCGGACAGGAGAGGCCCCAGGGAGTGCAGGGAGACCTTGGTTGGTGTCCTTGGGAGGGTTTGTCCTTGGCATGGCAACATGGGAGGCTCTCCATGAGGAGCAGGTGATGCTGGCTTGGTTTAAGGACAGGCGACGCCAGGCAAGGAGACAAAAGAACATCTTGGGAAAGTCCAGTTCTCCAGAAAACAAAAGCAGGATTCCATCATGGGCTCCATCACAAAATGCCTCCAAATCTGAGCACAAACCCCACAAATTGTTGTCATTACAAGTACACCTGCAATTCCAAGCAAACCTCATTTGTCCAGAGTAAAGCAATTTGGGACCCCAAACCTTGAAGTGGCTGCACTCTGCCTATTAGTCCTGATCAAATACTATTTTCTGAACAATACATTTAACGAGCCATGATGTTTGTCAAACACACAATTAAACAAAGAATTCCAACAACATCTCACACCTGGACAGGAGAGGCCCCAGGGAGTGCAGGGAGACCTTGGCTGGTGTCCTTGGGCTGGCCTGGGGTGGGTGCCCTCGCTGGTGTTCCTCTCCATGGGATAATTGGTGCTCCCTGAGCTCCTTCACCAGCTGAATGCAGCTCACAGTGGTGGGGAGGAGAGGAGACAAGAGGCACACCTGGGCTTTTGGCCTTCCCAGTGAACATTCCAAGTGCTTGTGAGTGGAACCACTCCAAAGGGCAGCTCTTGTCCCTCTGAGCTCCTTTCCCAGCAGGCACTCCCAGACCATTCATTCCCATTCCCTTTTTTACCAGCTGCAACCTCAGCACAACCTGCTGTGGGATCAGCAGGCCCTGCTCTTGTGGTCACATCATATCAATTTCCCTGAATTTCCTTCTTTCTGAGAAATCACATGGTCTGAACTGAGCTGGACTTCCCCGGCCTTGGGAACCTTCTGGTTGGGTGATTTTGCAGCAAATGCTGGGCGCTGCCTCCTGTGGGTTTGTTTTATGGGTTTACCCAAACCCGGGTGCCTCTGACCTGTGTGGTGCCTTTTTATCCAGGGGTGGCTTTAAACACAGCTGGCCAAAATCCCCCTCAGCATCAGCAAGGCTTTGTGAGTTTGTCAGACGTTCAGTTTCTGAAAGGCTGCTTAAGATTTCAGTTTAACTGGTTTTAAGTGAGAATTAGGAGTCATGAACACAGCTCGTTCAGCTGCATAATCTCTGGATTGTTATTCCTGTGTTGGAAACAGAAAGCTTCTGCTGTCAGTGCTGTCAGAGCTGATGGTTCTCCCCTGAGTGAAGAGTGCTGTAAAGAATTCATGGACCACTGCCCTTATCATCAGTGGTATCCCAACAAAAACAGAGGGAAATGCTAAAGGCGCATCCCATAGTCTGGTTTGGGCCCAGACAGGGATGGTCACCTGTGTGATGTGGGACCAGGGACCTCCATAAATTCATGGCTGTGGCAGATGCTACACAGATCTCAGGGTACCTCTTACAGCTCCTTCCTGTCTGGGCTGTTTCCAGCTGGCTGCAAACTTGGAGCTTTTTGTTTCATTTTCACGGGGAAAAGGTGTGCTTTTAAAATGCTTGTATGGAAAACATTCCTTTTTCCCTCTGCTCCTTGGGCTCTGCTTGTTGTCTCCCCAGTGCCTCATGTCAAGGAAGAGGGAAATGCTTCATTTCACAGCCCTGTGAGCTGAGACTGGGCAGATGTGTGACTAAACCTGCCCCAGGACACAGCTGCTGCCCTCAGCCAGATCTTGTCACACTTTGGCATTTCTCCATCTTGTTTTGCTGCTCACGATGAAGGCAGCCCCTCCTGGGAGCTGGGAAACACCACGGGCCTGGTTGCTCCTCCTGCTCTGCCTCACACAGGCTGGGTAAGGGGCAGTGACAGGTACAGCCCAGTGCCACCCCTTGGGAGGGCAGCTGGGGGCACAGCTGGCACAGCCAGTGCCTCCCCGCTGCCCCTGCTCCTGCACAATGAGATGTTCACTGCCTGCTTGGTTCTGCCCCAGCTCCTTGTCCCTGACCTGGGCACTGCTCACTGCCACAGGTGTCCCTCCTGTCCTGTGCTCCTGATGGGAGGGGCTGTAAGGGGGAGGAGGATGTCCAGGCACACCTGTAAGGGTTAAAAGGATGTCCAAACACACCTGTAAG
Organism: Prinia subflava; assembly: GCF_021018805.1. Taxonomy (NCBI): domain Eukaryota; kingdom Metazoa; phylum Chordata; class Aves; order Passeriformes; family Cisticolidae; genus Prinia; species Prinia subflava. The sequence continues at coordinate 618,497 of NC_086273.1, forward strand.
GGCTAAAAGGATGTCCAAACACACCTGTAAGGGTTAAAAGGATGCCCAAACACACCTGTAAGGGCTGAAAGGATGTCCAGGCACACCTGTAAGGGCTAAAAGGATGTACAAACACACCTGTAAGGGTTAAAAGTATGTACAAACACACTTGTAAGGGTTAAAAGGATGTCCAGACACACCTGTAAGGGTTAAAAGGATGCCCAAACACACCTGTAAGGGCTAAAAGGATGTCCAGGCACACCTGTAAAGCTTCCAGCCTCCCACACTGTGGCTGAGCATGAGGTTTACTCACATCAGGGGACAGTGGGGTGGGGAGGGTTGGCACTTCATGGAACAATCATGGGATGGTTTGGGTTGGAGGGGACCTTAAAGTCCCACCCTGTCCCATTCCATTCCATTCCATTCCATTCCATTCCATTCCATTCCATTCCATTCCATTCCATTCCATTCCATTCCATCCCATCCCATCCCATCCCCACCTTCCACTCTCCCAGGCTGCTCCAAGCCCCGTCCAGCCTGGCCTTGGACACTTCCAGGGGTCCAGGGGCAGCCACAGCTGCTCTGCTTGCTCTGTTGTTCATGACTACACAGGAACTTGTCACAGCATCCACCACCCCAGAAGATCTCCTGGGGCTTGGGGGCTGTTTTGGGGCTGGGAGGCCGCTGGGAAAGCAGAGGGGGTGGCAGGGGACGGGGTCCTGGATGTGTCACCACGCTGTCCCTCCTGCTCCCAGCACATTGCCTGGGTTTGGGGACTCCTCTGCTGCACCAGAGATGGTTTTGGGGTGTGTTCCCACAGGGAAAGGAGAAGCTGGAGCTGCTGCAGGTCAGAGGATGGGGTTTTGTTGCTGTTCAGCTGCTCCTTGTGTTGGTGGAGAAACATCGAGGGAGTGCCAGGATAGCCCTGGGCAGGCGGTGGGGTGGGCACTGGGCTCCTCTGTCCAGCCTCTCCCATTTTTCCCTCCCTTCCCCGAGGATGTGACTGGAGTGCAGGAAGGAAATGCAGACAGCAGCTACACAAGTGAAATAAAATGAAAAATAAAGCCCCAGAAAGACTGATGGCAATTAATGTGTGTTGGAAGCTACGAACTGCAGATCACTGTCATGCTGGAGCACCTGGGAGAATCTGTGGCTGGCACAAGAAAGGGATAAAAAAAGCATAAATTTTGATAAACATAAAAGAAATCAATGTGTTCTGAATTTGGGAAGAAGCGGGGTGAATAGTACATGAGGAGGATGAATTATTTTCCAGCCCTTTGACAGGGAAGGATGATGTTAAACAATATTTGTCATCAAGGAAAATATTTATAACCAGAGATGTCTTGGTTTGAAAGACAGGTATCTGCCAGGAAGGGGGCAGGACCTCCCTAGAGATGGAGAATTCGAATCCCCTCCCTCCAAATTATCCTACTTTAAAAAATTAAAGGAGCTTTCAGACAGAGGTAAGGGGATAAGAATAACAGTTCTTTACTAGTATATATGACAAAACAAACAACAACTACACCATTAATAATAAACAGAACCAAGAACCTTGAGGGCTTTTTTTCACAAAAAAAAAAAAACAAACAAACCTGGGGCAGTTTGATCTCGGCGCCCCTGCAGGACTCTGAGAGGCCGAACTGGAAGGAAGGAAAGTCCCGGGCTGGTGGATGAGATGAGGAGCTCTGCGCTGGCAGCTGGAGCAGCAGGGGTGTCCCGGCAGGGCTGGGCAGGGCAGGGCTACAGAGCAGCAGGGGAACCTCAAAGCTCTGAAGAAACAGCGGTAGTTGGGGGAGGGCTGGAGAAAAACGAGCTCAGGATTCCCGGGTACACGAGCAGATGACGGTAGATTTCCCAGGACGAGGCAGAGGCAGACTGATGGCCGTGAACTCTTCCTGCAGCGAGGGGCAGCTTGACTGTCTTCCTCGATGCTGAGAGCAAGAGTGAGTTCCCCTCCCCCAGCTCTGTCTTTTTACCTTTCCCAAAGCTCCTCATCTCTCCCCTCTGAGGGACACTCCCAGAGACTCAAAAACAATAGGTGTAGCTTTGTGTTGCCATGTCCTTCAAGTACTCCCTTTTGTTCTGATTAAGTAGTCATTAAGGCTTCTTGGAAACTTATGGGAAAAAATTCTGTAAGTGAAAAAAAAAAGCAAATCTAACCCACAACATGGGGTTATCCATCTGTGAGTTTCTTACCTTCTTGTCTGTTGTTGGAGCTGATATTAATTGCTCGAGAGACACAGTTCATGTTTGGACTCAGGTGTTTCTTGATTCTTCTCTATAGTACAGTCTCACAGGTTGTGAGGTCTAGCTAACAAAGCAGAAAATGGGTGTCTCTAATGCTTTCCAAGGTCCTTTAAGCACAAATTGTCCAATTATGAAATGACACCTAGATTATTTTTTACTTTTAACCCAATAACCAAACACCCGTGGTCTGCAATGTGGATTTTTCTACCCAATTACAAAACATCACCCAAACCCATGAAGAAGAAGGTGAAAGAAGAAGCACTAGCCTATGCCCTAAATCCTCCATTTTGCTTTATATATATTACTATATACTAAAGCCTTAAACTGTGAGTTTTCCAGCCTGTGATATTACACACTTCTATTGAACTACACACCCATCATCCCAGTGCTATCACTCAACTTTGGAAGCCTGTTCCACGCCATCAGGTCAAATGTAGTGTTTGCTTGAGGGTCAGTGCCTGTTAGCAGAGAACGCCTAAAATTCTCAGTGCCCAGGGTTCCAACACCCATCCACACAGGTCCTTCCTCCAGCACAGGATCAGCTCGCAGGGGTTTGCAGCAGACTGGAATCTCGGCTGCTGCGGGAGCGGTGGGAGCGGCGCGGGTCGGGGGAGCTGCTGGGGCGGCTCGCAGGGCTCTGCTCACACACGAGGTGGCGGCCGCGCCTCACCGGAGAAGCCGGCCATGTGCGGGGAGCAGCGAAGCAGTGCTCGCTGTGGCGACCCCCCACCCCTGTTCAGAGACCCTGTGCCCACAGGACGCTCTTGCCAGCACCTTCCAGGACTCTCCGCTGTGCACACAGCACTTTTCATGCCCACTCTCAACAGCCTTTGGAACACAGAGCACAACCTGACTGGCGCTGCCCTCAGCACACCCCAAACACAGGCAGAGCAAGAAGCAGGGGCTGGTTTGTGGCCATCGAGACACTGCAAGGCTGCCCTCCCTCTGCTCTCACTTGGTTGGCTTTCTGACTGGGTCTGAGGCAGGGGCTGCCATTCCTCAGTTGTGGGGACCAGAACCGCACTCGGGATCCCGGCACTGCCTGACAGCGCTCCGGGCACTGGCACGGTCGCGCGCCCCAGTCTGGGCCACCGTGCTGCTGCTTCACTTGCCCTTAGGCACACCCAAAGCTCCCGGTTACAGAGCCCTGATGGTCTCTGTTTCTTCCCTCTTCCTGACCCTGTGCAGGGATGGAGCATTGCGTGATCTTGCCCTCGTTCCTCTGGGTCTCTGCACAAAACACGGCGTGGAAGAGAACGGGAGCCGGGGCCTGTGTGTCCCAGGGCTCAGGTTTTCGTGCCACATCAGCTCCGCAGAGATGCAGGGAAAGTGAAGAAGCCAAACTGTTTATTGATGCAAGGTGAAACAAAGGGGATAAGCTGGGAGGGAAAAAATGGGGATGGCCAGGGTCTAAAGGCTGCAGGTAAGGAGCTGTCAAAAGGGAGGGAGAGGGCTGAAGCAAGGCGAGCGTTGCACAGGCTCAGCTGTGCCAGTCATCAGCTGTGCCTGGAGCTGCAGCGGCACTGTGGGATGTGGTGAAGTTGCACCCAATTCCTCAGCTCTTCTGGCAAAGTGGCGTCGAATAATCGGATTACTGTTGTCTTTCCTCAAGGCGTGAAGGGCTGGAACAGAGAGGAAGACAGGCATGGTCAGGGCCTGCATCTGCAGGATTCCTAGGAGACTGTCCTGCCAAGGGCATCCCGCTCGGCTCTTGCAACGGCCACAAGAGAGGGTCCAACGGGATCAACCAGAAAGTGCTGACCTTAATCCTCCCCGTGTCCCTGAAATCCCTTTATGCTTTGCCCACGCCACCTCTCATCCACATGGGAGTGAAGCTTTCCACAGCCAGGGCAGGGATTGCAGCTCCCCACCAGCCCCCGCTGCCAGCCCGCTGCCCTTACCCTCCGTGAGCACCTGGAGCTCTTCCTTCTGCCCTCTCATCAGCACCGCGGCAGTCCCTGCCAACACAGAGCCTGTCACGGCGCCAGCGGCACAGCTCCGTGCCAGCGGCGCTGCCAGCGCTGCGGCCACACGGCCTCCTGCCCCGGCACGGCTCAGCCCGGGCCCTGCCGCTTCCTGCGGCCCAGGGGCGGGAACGGCTGCGGGAGGGCGGCAGCAGCCCCGAGGGCAGGCGGGGCTCCACGGCGCCGGGCCCGGAGGCCGCTGCCGGGGCAGCAGGCGGGGCTGGGGCCGAGCTGCGGCGGGCCGGGGAGGGAGCCCGGGCTCGGGGCTCACCCAGGAACCTGATGGCCGCCGCTCGCAGGGGCTCCTGTGGGTTCTGCAGGTACGGCAGCGCCCGGCGCAGGTGCTCGGCCGCTCGGCTCCTGTCCTCTGCCAGCTGCAGAGAGCGGCAGCAGGGAAGGCTTGGCGCGGGCTCAGCCCCTCGGCCGGGCTCTCGCTGCGCCGAGCCCCGGCCTCCCCTGCCCGCACAGCCCTGAGGCCCGGCCAGCAGCCGCTGTTGCCGGGCTCTGGAGGGGCCGAGGGCCGGCTGCTGCCCGGGGAGCCGCGGTGCCGCCCCGCCCCGCAGTCCCGCTGGGCCGGGGCTCCATCGGCACCCGGCTCGGGCCCACAGGAGCCTGGAGAAGAGCCCTCGCCTTGCAGGGAAGGCAGCGGCGTGTGGGGCGCAGGCTGGCGCCCCTGGGTGCAGCACTGGGCAGGGGCTACAGCTGCCAGCCCTACACACACTGAACACCAGGGGCAGGGGGCTTCTCCAGGCTGTGATTCAGCCTTGTCCAGACTGTCCTTACCACACACTCGGCGATTTCCAATGGCTGCTCCGTCTTCAGCACGTGCTGGAGATCAGTCTTGTTCAGGAATCCGGCCGCACACTGCAGCGTTACCCGAGAGGCCTGGAGAGCAGCAGAGATGCTGAGTGGCACCGCAGCCCTGGGCACAGGACTCTCGTCCCTGTGCCAAGGCCAGGAGGTGGCTGCAGCCCAGGAGACACCAGGACAGGAGGCAGCCAAGCCCCTTTCCCAGAAATGCAGCAGCATCGCACAAAACCTCACCTTTGCCACGCGCTCGTTCTCATCATGGCAGTGCAAGAGGAGCGGGAGCAGGCTCTGGCTCACAATTTTCTCCAGGGGCTTTTTTCCTTCGTCCACTACCAAGTCCATCACCATTTGAAGGAGCTGAATGGAGAGGACTTGCACATGGCTGTTGTCCTGGAGGAACAAAGGAGGAAAAGACCTCAGCACCAACTTCTCCCTTCAGCCCATCTTGTCAAAAGCCAAAAAATCCACAGAGCACAAAGTTTCTGCGCAGCAGCCAGTGCCTGTGGCTGGGGGCACAAACCCTTACATGTTCAAAGAGTGGCAGCAGTGGCTGAGCCAGAGTTGTGGCAGAAGTGCTAGATAGCAGAAGCATGTTCTTGACTATATTGTGCAGCATAATTATGAACACGGAGAGGGACATGCGGACCACGTCTCCATTGGAATCGCCCAGCAGCTGTAGAAAACTTGGAGACAGGCTGCGTATAGGTGTGGCCTGTGTGGAAGACAAGGCTGTGCTGTGAAGCCACGAACGGCTGCAGTGCCAACACTGCCCTGCTGGTGCAGGGCCCAGAGCCCAAAGGCCTGTCCCAAAGCACTGAGGCAGGTGAGGCAGGAGAGCTGGGAGCAGCTGCCTCAGCTCCTGCAGCCCAGCCACCCCTTGGGGCTGCTTTCCCCAGGGCAGCTTCAGCCGCTGCCGCCTTCTCACCATCAAGGGATCCTTGCTGAGCACCACGAGGCCTCTGAGCGCCAGGCGACGCCTCTGCCTGCACTGGCTCTGCAGATACCTGGACATGACCTCCAGGACTGTGTCACGGCACTTGATCATGTCCAAACAGTCGAGGACCTGAAAGGCACAGGGCAGTGACAGGAGAGCCGGCTGGCAGGAGCCCAGAACCACACAGGGCCCGTCCCAGGCAGCTGCGGCTACCAGGCGGCAGAGAGGTGGGAGGCTGCTCAGCGAGGCAGCGCTGCTCTTCAGGCTCACCTCCACAAGGAATGCCAGTAAAGGCAGATCCCATCTTGGCTGCCCCTTGCTGAGCGTCAGGACAAGGTGGTATGCGACGTGAGAACATAAGGGGATCAAGTCACGGTGCATCTCCCTGGCACAGGGAAAAAGGCACCAAGACCCTGAGTATGGGGGGGGCAAACCTTTCCCAGGACTGACTCACACAGGTCCAGTCTTTCCCCAGCATCCCTGAAGTGAACGTGGGCACTTTGCGAGGCGGCCCATCCTGGGCATCCTCCTCTCCCAGGCTTTCCCAGTCTGCTTGGCCTTCCCTCAGTGATGAGGCCCTCTGGCCCATGACCACAGGGGCTCTGTGGTGCGGCACAGGGCACAAGTGCTGCGGACAGCGGGGAGAAGGGGCTCTCACCTGGCCAGCAGACCCACGGCATAGTGCTGGGTGTCAGCACAGAGCAGCGTGTCCCAGCCACGCTTGCGCTCCATGGCCATCACCTCTCTGTCACACTGCAGCCGGTAGAGCAGAGCCTTCATGGCCTGCACTGCAAACCTGTGTGCAGAGGAAAGCCCAGGTCACACTGGGAGCACTGGCACTGGCCACAAGGGCATGGGAAGGACGGGACGACTGGAACCTGTTGGGATTGCTGGGAAGGCGGTGTTCCTCCTGGCATGCCTTCCAGAAGTTATCGACTTTCTCTGGTGGCATCTGCTGTGTGCTGATGACAAGATGGAAGAGCAGAGCCGTAAACAGAGGCTTGGAAGAATGCATCATGGCCTCATGGTACTGAGGCATCTGGAGAATCACCCAGAGCACCAGAGTTGCCTGCAAAAGAAGCAGCCCGAGACAGCGCTCAGTGCCGAGGTGTCAGGTCACAAGAGGAGACGCAGGGGGAGCAGCGGGCCTGGTGCCCCCTGAGCCTGCCCCTAGCCCAGGTTTCAGCACCTGAGGCAGGGAGAGGATGGAGAGCTTCTGGAGAGGTGACCTGGGGCTGAGCAAAGGCCCAGAAACTCACAGCCAGGGCAAAAACATCCTTGTTGTCCCCATCAGAGGTGCACATGCTGTGCAGAGGCCAGTGCTCCATTACACAGAGCAGTGTTGGCAGCACCTTCTCCACTGTTGGTCCTGACGAGCCTATGGCTCTCCAGATGATTGCAGCAGCTCTGTGGGATCAGAGCTCTGTGTCAGGGGCATCTCAGTCCCACTGCCATGCCCTGTGCAGGTCTGGGGTCCAAGTGACAGAGCCCCGGTGCCCTGAAGGGCAGGGAGGGAGCATTGGCAGCAGGCTCAGGAAACAGAGGGGCCCGAGGGTCCTGGACCTCTCTGCCTGTCTGGCACACCCCATTGCACAGGCTGTGCAGGGCGATGGGCCCTAAAGGCTGCTGAGCCCTGAGCTCTCGAGGCAGGTACAGCCTGTACCTGTCACACGTTGGGGCACAGTGCAGGAGGGTCAGCACCACATCAGCTGGGTGTTCTTCAGCCAGCTTCACAATGTCTGCTTGCAGCCTGGCATCCACAGTGACATGGGATGCCAGTCTGCGGTGAATGTTCCTTACAATGGCTGGCACCTGAAAGAGGCATGGGGAACACTTGAAGAACCTTCTAAAGGAGTAACTTCCCCAGCTTCCCCCAAGAAGTGCTTCCCTATCTGGCACATTGTGCTGGCCTCAGAGGCTGAGGGCACCCAGTGGCCATGGCTTGAGGGGACACATGATCCTGGGAGGCCTCCAGGCCTGGCCTCAGGCTGCTTACCTGCTGCTCAGAAGAAATACCCTTCTTCTGGAAGAAATCCATAGGGGGACCATGAATCACAGTGGGAGCACGCATGGTGTCAGAATTTGCAATGCCCTCAGTCTCTTCACCATCGCTGACTGTGATTGCCACAACCTCAGTCACTGCCATGTCAGCCTTTGCCCAGTCATCATTCACTTCAGCGTCAGAGTCTTGTGAGCACTCAGCCAAATCTGTGCTGACATAAGACTCTTCCTGGAGCTCAGCCAGCCCTGAGTCAGGCTCAGCTGTGGCCTCAGTGTCTGTGGTGCTGGTCTTTCTACGTCGAGTGCGCAGGAACTTGTGGAACATCTGCAGGAGGACAAGGTCAGGGAAGAGAGACACGTTCCATGGAGTGCTCCAAGCGCGGTGCTGGGCTGAGCAGTGACAGCAGCCCCAGCCCAGGTGGGGATGGCTGCAGGTACCTTCAGTGTCCTGCGGAAGTGGCCACGGGAGGGCTCCTGCTCCTTTGTCCGGTCCATGGCTGCATCTGGCAAAGAGTGAGAGCAGCCAGAGCTGAGGGGCTGCGGGAGAGGCTGGAGAACAGAGCCCAGCCCTGCGTTCCGCAGGCAGGGACAGCCCCGGGATGCCCCAGGGGATGGAGCACGGCCACTGCGGGGAGGGCAGCCCCGGTGCCTCTTCCATCCCATCCATGGGCATGTCCACAGCAGGTGGGATGCAATGGGGCCAAGCTGGCTGCAGCCATCAGCCCTGGGGCCCAGCTCGAGCACTCACCATCCTGCAGTGTCTCGACCTGCTGCGGCTCTTCAGGCTGTTGTGCTGGGGTAGCTGCAGGGTCACTCTTTCTTTTCCCTCGGAACCCTTTGAACAGGCCAAGAAATCTGCCTGCCATGCCACAGTCTGGCCTCGAGGGCACCTTCCAATGAGATGCCTCGGGAGAGATGTGGCTCAACAAGTCGTGCAGTTGTGCCTCAATGGCACCTGCAACAGAGAAGCCTGAGGAAGGCGGCAGGACAGCAAGTCCTGCACTCTTGCCTTGAGGGGTCCTGCCACAAAGACAGGAGCTTCCTCTGAAATGATTCAGGTGACCGAATCCCACAGTCTGGCCTGGAGGGCACAGGCCACAGGGATAGGAGATGCTTGGCAAAAGCTCCGCGTCACCAATTCCCACAGTGTGGCCGTGAGGTCACCTGCAGGAGTAACTGCACAGAAAAGCTCTGAGTCAGACAGAAACGAGTGTGCTGTGGGGAGGCTCCTCTCAGCACCGCTCTGTCCTGTCCTTTCTCGGGGTGTGCTCCAAGCACTGTGGTGTGGCTGCGTCCCCGCCAGCACCGATGTCACCACGTGTCACAAAGGGCCCCAGTAACACCTTGTTTCATTGCATTCCACGGTCACCATGCTGCACCGTGTCTCCAAGGGCCCTTGCACACCCTTCCACCTGCCCTGGGACCACCCGAAATGGCCCAGGCTGGAAGGAATCCCTCTCTCCAAGTGTCTGACACATCCGCACAGGATCTTGAAGAACGGCTCCAACCATCAGCAAACGCTGCCCTGCTCTGTGGGCTCAAGGCAGCAGAAGGAGCCCCCAGGGCTGCGGACGCAGCCACAGCGGGAAGGGCACGGGGCCTTCCCCAGAAGCTGGCACGGCCTCTTTGGGACACATCCTGGCTTGAGGACATCCTGAACCCGTAGGTGTGACACAGACAAGGAACGTGTGTGCCGGGGCACTAATGCTGCTCTGAGCCCTGGGGCCAGGGGAGCACTGAAATCAGCAGGTGTGGCAGAGTCACTGCCCAAGCACACCTGCCATCCCCTGAGCCCTGGCAGTGCTGGTGTCCTCTCCTGCCCCAGAGACCTGTGCCCCAGGGGACTTCTGTGCCACAGGGAGCCAAAGCTGAAGTGCACTGGGGCTGTGCTCCTTCCTACAGGGGCTGCTGGCAGGAGCACCTGGAGCCACTGCTGGCAACTCTTGGTCTCTGTCAGAAGCTGTTACTCCATGCTGGAATGATTTTCCCATTGAAGTCATTTCCTGCAGTACAAAAACTTCTTGGCTCTCTAGACACACAGAAGAATGCTCTGTTGCCATGAGTTTTCCTAGCTAACTGAGCGTTTCATATTAAGTACAAGTTTGTACCTTCTCATGCTCTTTTCATGTAAACATCAGCTATGTTCTATAAATATAGACATGGTTTTACATTCCATGCTGGGACAAACAAGACTGTGTGACAGTCCCCTTGACCAATAGGTTGAGAGGTGGGAATAACCACTCTCCAATCCATGGTCACCTTGTGAGAGGTATAGAATCGGGAGAATAAACTAAGGGTGGCTCTCCTGGCCTGCTACTCTGTTTGAAGCCAGACCACTGTCTCCAAGTGTGTCCTGATCTAGCTAGGCTCGCAATGATAATCCTCAGTTCAGGAAAGCTTTCCTTCCCCTTTGCTCAGCTCAAGCAGATCCAAAAAGTTGCAAACTTCCCAATTTAATCAAGATGCCTTGAGAATATGAAAGGTTTGAAAGTTTGCTTCTCATCTCAAAGCAGCAACTCATTTGCCTTGATGTCATCCATTGAGAGTCACTTCACAAAACATAACACTATACAGAGGTAATAAAAAGGCCATTCTTTGGTTTCTAAAAGGTTTTCTGGGAAGGCATGATATCAACCTAAGTCCCTTAATAATAAAATCTATCAAGGATTGAAAGTCCACTCAGTGTTGCAAACGTAGCCCAAACAAATGAGTCGATTGCAAAAGGGCTAATCCTCTCCCTGGTACAGATATTGAAGTTTGTTGGCCGGGGAATCAGCCAGAGTCACAACAGCACTCAATATGAGTTAAAAATCTTGCTCGTTTATTCAGCCATTCGACATACCTTTATACTGTGCTAAGCATATCATGTACCTAACTCTGAACATCATTGGTTAAACCATAGTGTTCACGTGTCCTTGCAGTATACATAATTAGTTCAGAAGCTCTGTCCACGAGGCTAAATGCTGCAAATCTTCCCTAGCTTATGGTCAATACATCCTGTCTAGCATCCTGTTACAGCTATTACTCCAAACTTTACTTCTTCCTTATCCCATCTAAGGAATGGTTCAAGGACGTTTCAGCTTCTACTCATCCCTTAAGCTAAGAGCAGGATCGTGCACATGTCCCTGCTTTTCTAGCCATGCATCCACACAGTGGCACAGGAAACTCCCAGCTGATGGGAACAAACTTTCTGGCTGACTGCAGAGGCCACCACAAACCTGAGTGGTTTCCCTGCTGTCCCGCAGCCCTTGCTGGCCCCAGGGGCTGATGGCATTTGTGCTCCCTCAGGTTCATCTCCCCACACCAACACCATGGCGGTGCTGACACCTGCTCTGTGCACTGCAAACAGGGGCTCCTGAGGCACTGCTGCCGTGGCTGTGCCTGCAAGGATGCGGCACCTGTGTGAGCTGGGGAAGAGGCCAGGGCTGCAGAGGGGGGATGTTGTTGGCAGGTGCATGAGGCCGCTCTGGGACGCTGCCCTGGGGTGTCCAGAACAGTGGGGATGGATCAGCCCCTGCTCTGCTGCTCCTTCCTGTCTCCCCCAGGGACCTTGCAGAGCCCCAGCCATGCTGTTTGCCCCCAGCCTGCCCACGGCCAGCCTGGGGCTGCTGACGGGGCTTTTCTGTGCTCAGCATTGGCCTGGGCGTGTTCTGGAGAGAGCCTGGGCAAGGAGCCTGCAGCCCCCAGGCCCCTGCCTGAGGTGTCAGCGCTGCCCCAGCAGTGCCCATGGCCTGTCCCTGCTGCAGCCCCGGCACTGCCACCCCCAGCCCTGTGCCCAGCCCCGAGAGCACTCAGGCCCTACAGCAACAGCAGGGCCCGGAGGGCAGCGGGGCAGGGCCACGGCAGCAGCACTGGCAACACCAAGTGCTGCTGCTGCTGCTGCTGGGCACAGCTGCTGTGCCAGCACTGATCTGCCCCAGCTCTGCACACAGACATTGCTGCTGCAGCTGCAGAGAAGGGAATCAAAGGGGATCTCTGCAGAAAACCGGTGGGGGATCCTTTAGTGCCTTTGAAGCCATCAAGAGCGCAGCCCCTCATTGACACAGTCTGTGGCCACAGGCAAAGTGGAGAGAAACAAAATGAGAAATGGCAAAAATAAGACACTTCTTTGTGGACAAGATTTAACAAGGAAAACCAAGAAAAAGAACCTCCAAAATAAACCACCAAGTATCAAAGATGGCTTTTATTAGAAGTAATTTCCAGGATTTGGCCAGCAGTTTAATGTTCCTGAAACCATCCAGCCATCAGTCTCCACACTGCAGCCTTGAGCTCTGGTTCCTCAGGCTGTAGATGAGGGGGTTCAGGGCTGGAAGTACCACTGAGTACAGAACTGACAGGGCCAGATCCAGGGATGGGGAGGAGATGGAGCAGGGCTTCAGGCAGGCAGATTTTGGGGCTCTTGGGTCACTTTCCATGCAATTTTGGGTGGGTTTTTGTAGTTACTGCCATTATGATCTCAATGGCCCCCAGTATAGATACAGTGGCTCCCAGTTGCCCCTCAGTATAGCCCCAGCTGTTCCCAGTGCTGTCCCCTCTAGTATCATTCCAGGCACCCCCAGTATATCCCAGCTCCCCCCAGCATGCGTATTTCCAGTTGCCCCAGCGTGGTTCCAGTTGCTCCCAGCATGATCTCATTCATTCCCAGTATATTCCAGTTGCCTCCAGCACACACCCACCATTCCCAGTCACTCCCAGTAGCCCTCAGTGTGGCACCCGTCACTCCCAGTATTTCCATGTCTGTGCTCCAAGTGCTGCTCCCAGCCCTGATCCGTGGGGATGGGAATGTCCCGCTCCCTTCCCGGGGCAGGGTCACACCTGAGCCAGGTGTGCAGGGCAGGACCTTGCCCGGACCCCAAGGCCTGTCCCACCTGCAGGATCTGCTTCCCCTGGGCCTCTCCCTCCTGCGGCCCCAAGCCCAGCTTGGTGCTAAACAAAGGGGCTGGGCCGGGGTCATCCCCCAGTGGGGGCTGCACACCCCCTCTGCCCCCTCCCCAAATTCCCTCCTGGGGCAGCAGCAGCTGGGACAGGAGCCCCGTGGGGAGGGAAAAGGGGGTGACACTGGGATTGGGGGGTCACACACGCTCTGGGGGGGACACACACGGACCCTGAGGACCCCCTCTCACCTCCTGCAGCAGCAGGAGGATGAACCCCGACATGGAGCCCCCAACCCCGGTACCATCTTGGGGGTGGGGTCTGGTGGCAGCTTTGGGGGTCTGGAGGGGGTCACATCTGCCCTAAAGCCCCCTCCCAGCCCCACAGACACTCCTGGATCCCTCAAACCACCCCACAGCTCCTGGCCAGGACCCTCCCAAATGCTTCTTTGCAAGAACCATCAAACCCCCTCTCCATCTCCCCTAAATCTCACCCAAATTCTCTCCAAGCCACACAGCCTGGCCAGGACCACCAAAACCCTTCACAGACTGCCCCAAAAGCCCCCCAAATCCCCTCCCAGCACCACAAACGGTCCCAAGAGCCACAAAAGCCTCCCCCAGTTCCCCCAGGATCCCCCAAACCTCCTCCCAGGCCCCACGGCACTGACCAGGAGAGGTTGGTGGACAGGAGCATCCCCAGCCAGGAGCAGCTCGGGCACTTCAGCAGGGGTTTGGGCACTTTGGGGGCACACCCCGAAATGGGGAGACCCAGGCCAGGAACTGGGACAACTGGAATTCCTGGAGAGCTGACGGGCTCAGGTGGACACATTCCTGCCAGCACAACTACAAGAGTCCAACTGGGGCTTGTTGTGGACTCTTCCAGCCCTTGGGGGTCCTCTGGGCAGATTTGGGATGGGGGGACACAGAGAAGGGTGAGGGATCCCAGGAGTGGCACTGGGAGGGACTGAGTTATATGGGGATCATGGTGGGGGAGACTACGATCACACTGAGGGAAACTGGGATCATACTGGGATATACTGGGAATGAGTAGGAACCTGCAGGGGCAATTGAAACCATGTTGTGGGCAAATGGGATATACTGGGATCATGCTAAGGGTGACCAAGAGCAGCTGTGAGCAACTGGGATCATGTTAGCAGCAAGTGGGAGGAACTGGGAGTGACTGTGCATGCTGAGGGTGATTGAAAGCAACTGGGATTATACTGGGATGAACTGGGATCATGCTGGCGGTGACTGGGATCATGCTGGCAGTGACTGGGATCATACTGGCTATGAGTGCCACTACACTGAGGCTGACTAGGAATGGTGAACAAATGGGATAATGCTGGAAGTAACTGGGAGGAACTGGGAGTGACTGGTAGTATGCCGGGGGGAACTGGGGGAGAGTTTTTTTCGTTTGGAAGCTCTGCACCTCATGATCCCACAGCCAGCACAACACCTCAAAACCAATCCTGCTCCTTGTGATGTCACAGGTCCCAGAGCACATCACAGTCCTACTCCCTGGGGTGTCACAGGCACCTGTGACATGCCAAGGAGCAGGGCAGTGCTGTACTTTCATACCCGTGAAAGCAGAAGGAGCAAAATTGTCACATTCTCTGGTGCCTGTGACATCTCAGTCACCAGGGCTCTGATGTGCTCGGGTGCCTGTGATAACACAAGGAGTGGGGCTGGCTGTAACGTGCTCTTGTGCCTGTAACATGCTCCCTCCCTGCAGAGAGCAGGGCTGGGATGTGCTCTGGAGTCTGTAATATCACAAAGAGCAGGGCTGGGATGTGCTTTGGTTCCTGTGATGTCACAAGGAGCAGGGCTGGGATGAGCTCTGGTTCCTGTGATGTCACAAGGAGCAGGGCTGGGATGTGCTCTGGTTCCTGTGATGTCACAAGGAGCAGGTTGATCAGGTACCCTGGTGCCTGTTACATCGCAAGGAGCAGGGTTGTCAGGTATTCTGGTTCCTGTGACATCACAAGGAGCAGGGCTGGGATGTGCTCTGGTTCCTGTGATGTCACAAGGAGCAGGGCTGGGATGAGCTCTGGTTCCTGTGATGTCACAAGGAGCAGGGTGGTCAGGTACCCTGGTGCCTGGGACATCACAAGGTACAGGACTGTCTGTGATGTGCAGTTGTGTCTGTGACATGACAAGGAGCATGGCTGGCTGTGACGTGTCTCTTGTGCCTGTGACATCACAAGGAGCAGGTTTGTCAGGTACTCTGGTGCCTGTGACATCACAAAGAGCAAGGCCATGGTGTGTTCTTGTTCCTGTGACATCACGAGGAGCAGGCCTGTGGTGTGCTGTGGTGCCTGTGACATCCTAAGGAGAGGGCTTGTGGTGATTTACTCTGGTGCCTGTGAGGTCACGGAGAGGAAGGCTGGTTGTCCTGTGCTCTGCTGCCTGTGACACCACAAGGAGCAAAGCTGTCACATTCTCTGGTGCCTGTGACACCACAAGGAGCAAAGCTGTCACATTCTCTGGTGCCTGTGACACCACAAGGAGAAAAGCTGTCACATTCTCTGGTGCCTGTGACACCACAAGGAGCAAAGCTGTCACATTCTCTGGTGCCTGTGACATCACAAGGAGCAGGGCTGGGATGAGCTCTGGTGCCTGTGACATCACGAGGGGATGGACAGTGATGTGCTCCGGTGCCTGTGCAATTTGCTGGCACTGAAAGCCATAAGGTGGAAATTTCCTGGTGCCGGCACCGCCCAGATCTGGTGATTTACCGGTGCCAGGAGTCCAGATCCAGCAAATTGCCAGGGCCTGCCGTGCCCAGGTGTGGTGTTTGCCAGCACCAGTACCACCCAGACGTGACGATTTCCTGCTGCTGGGGCACTCACGGGTCTGTCTGAGCTGGAAAGGTGTCCCTGAGGCAGGAGATTTCCTTGTGGCTGCAGCAAAGGCTGGGCACGCACAGACCTTGCCGGCACTGTGCCCTGGGCCAGGAGGGATTGTCCCACAGGAGCTGGCCTTGCAGAGATGAAGGAAACAGGACAGGGCATGCCAGGAATTTAGAGTTGTGAGCCCAGGACAGCACCCAGCCCTTGGCTTGGTGAACCTCATGCGATTGTCCTGGGCCCATGGCTCCAGCCTGCCCAGATCCCTCTGCAGAGCTTCCTGCCCTCCAGCACAGCCACACTCCCACCCAGCTTGGGGTCACTGGGAACTGACTGAGGGTGCCCTCGGTCCCCTCATCCACATCAGCAATGAAGAGATTTACCTGAAATGGCCCCGATCCTGGGCCTTGGGAGCACCCCTGGATGTGACTCCATTCCCCAGCACTCCTTGGGCCTGGCCATCCTGGCAGATTTTTAGGTAGGGAATGCAGAGTGTTGGATGCTGCAGAGTGTTGGATCAAGTTCCTGTGACCCCGGAATATTTGGATTAGTGCAGCTGTAGCTCTGCTCAAGAGAGCTCTTCATCCACTTTGTCTCTTTTTCTCCCTCTGGAGGGAGCTCGTGTCTTCAGCATGTGACTCATGTGCAAAGAGCAAATCTGGACAGAATCGGGGCAGGGAGAGTTGGAGGGACCTTGGGATCTGTGCTGGGCACAGTGTTTTCCACACAGAAAGTATTTTCCATTGGTCTGAGACTGCTGTGGAAAGTGGACTTAATATCCAGCAGAGAAATGACTTTTGCATTTGATGGAGCTGTGCCTTCCCTTGGCTTTGTTGGCTGACAGTAAATCAGAGATCATCCCTCTGTGTCTGGGGCAGCTCCTTCTGCCAGGAAAGCAGGTGGGAGTTGGAGCCAAGGAGCTGGAAGCTGCAGGTCCAGCCTGGGATGGAGGGAGCTCAGATTTGCACAAAGCTGCTCTGAGTGCCAGGGCTGGGATGGGGGAAATGGTGGGGTGGGAGCAGGGACAGAGTCTGATTGATTGTCAGCCAGGAAGGGTCTTGATTTTCATATCTATTCCAACTGCTTTGGAAGGTACTTGGATTCAGTGTCAATTGGAGATTGAACATATCAAGGTATTAATAGGAAAAAAACCTCAACAGGACCTAAAAACTGTTTTCTCACTGTCTTTGTAAATATAATATATTCACTTTGAATACTGTTCTTAAATCTATCCAATTAACTACAAAAATTTTGAAAACTTAAATCAAATTATTGCCAGAGGCTTGGCTTGTCTAGGTGTTCTGAATGTTAATGAGCCCGGGGGCACTGAATTCCTGAAGTGAAGAGCTGCAGGCTGAACAAGCCTCTGCAGAAGTCAAATCCAGCAGCAGCCTCCAAGTGTCTGAGGATGTCACAGCCCCCACTGAGGCCATCCCTGCCCAGAGACCCTGGGGGAATGGGCAGACAAGGAGAGCGTCCCTGGGGCTGGGCAAGCAGAACTCAGAGGCACCAGCGGCTTCAGGTGGGGAATGGAGTGTGCAGTGTGGCTGTGAAAGCCCTGCCTGGGCTGTGCCCAGCAGGACAGACAAGCCCTGACCTCTGTCCCCTGGGAACGGGGATCGGTGGCTTCACAGGGTGCTCATGGCTGTCCTGGAGCAGTGGGATGTGGGGTGTGGAATGGCGAGGGCAGGAGAGCAGCAGGAGCCCTCCAAAGCTCTGTGGGATGGGGGAGTGTCAGAGTCCAGGACATCCCTGTGGCCACCCTGGAGGGTTTGGAGACCTGACAGGGGGTCTGGGGTCTGTCCAAGGGGGTCAGAGCCTCACACAGAGCCCAGGAGGACATGGGAGTGAATGCCCACATTGTGTGAAGAATCACAAGCCAAGAGAATTCAAAATAAGCAGTAGTTAGTTTATCACAGAGTGTAAATGTAGAATCTAGGATTTTTAGCATATGGGTTTGAAGAGGCAGGATGGAGGAATTGGGGAGTGGTCCTGTCCTCCTTGTTTTGTTCTTTTCCCCCATTTTCTGCTGAGTTGGATCACAAGGATTGGTTTAGAGTAGAAATGACATGTTAACATAGGTAGTAAGTATTGGTAAGATTTTGTAAATAAAAAGTTCGTTGTGGATGGTGGTTGGACGAAGGAAATGGTACAAAGGGTCCGGGACCCTCTGACCCGCCCAGTCTGCCCCGCATCCTGCTCTGCTGGGGACGCCCTGCAGAGCTGGGAAAGAACTGAGAGATAATGAAGAATAAACAACCTTGGAAACATGGACTGGCAGACTCTGTTTGTCTTCTCTGGCTCTGGACCTTTGGGTCAAGAAAAGCTCCAAAACCCTGCACAACTCAAGGAACAGCAACCCCAAGGAGAATCTCAGGGAAAAGCAACCCTGGGAGAGGAGGAGGCCACAAGCCTTGGAGCTGGAAGGAACTGGTGTCTTCTCATGGGCCTCAGTGCAAGGGACAGCAGGCACAGCTGGGGACACAAATCTCATTGCTGTTGGCAGGGGGTGGTCTCAGCCCCCCCAAGGCCTTTGCTCACCCCCACTGCAGCTCTCCTACCCTGGCCCAGGCCTGTGCTGGTTCCCTTGCAGGCTTTACCCAGTGCCCCATTTCCCCACCTCCCTCTGACCCTGGGAGCTTCTAAAGCTTTACTGATGTCCCTCTGTCCTCCCTCGCTGTTGCTTCAGACAAAAAGCTATGTTTGGCTGAAGAATGGCCAATTCCTGTAAGATTCCTGCCTTCTTCCCACACCCTGCTAAAGCTCCTGGGGCACTCAACCTGTGCCAGGCACAGCCTTGCTTGAGTCTGCTCCTCCTCTCCATCTCCCAGCACTGAAATCCATGTCCCATCTCCAGCCCCAGAGCAGAGCAGCCCAGCCCCGTCTGGCCCTTGTGATAAATGCAGTAGAATAATTTGTGTTATGGTGTATATAAAATGTGATGTAAAATATGTTTTTGTAAAATAAAATGCACAAGCAGGTCGGGTATGAAGCTGACAAATTTTAGGATGGGTAACACCAAAGGCCAAGAATCAGGGAAAACAATATCCCTACCAGGAACTCGGGAAGTGCAACGTTAACACCAGAATAAAGGGTGGACCAAGATCTGAATCAGTCCTCGGGGCGGTGAAACTGTGAAGCACCCAACCATTAGAGTTGATATGGATCGGGGAGAACGCCTCTCCATTCATGATTTCATCTCCCCATTCATACTCCGAAGGAATGGACTTAATATTCATTTTCCTCATAAGACCTATTCAGCAGACAGGATGGCAGAAATGAATATCGAAGACAAAGAACTGTGAGGAAATACTCTGCCGCCAGCAAAATAAACTGTATAAAAGAGGACCCCAAAAAAGACTAAATTCGTGAACAGGGGGAGTTACGGTGCGATAGAGGCTGTAGCTGAGGTTCACCCAGTGCCGATCCCGAGACTCGACACTGAACTTCCAATTGCTGGCTTGCCCAAATTTTTGTTCTGTAATTCTTTAATTAATAAAAATTATTTTATTCATTGGAATTGGCTGGACATTTTTAACACCCTGCAGCAAGAACTGGAGACACTGGAGGTCAGGGACAGCCACTCTGGGTCTGCAGTGCTCAGGAGATGCTCAGCTCAGGCAGCTCCTGCAGCCCCAGGGCCAGGACTGCTGCCCAGCACAGCAGCAGAGAGTTGTCCCCGGGGCTCCTCAGGCAGCTCCTGCTGCCCCAGGGACAGGGCAGCCTCTTGCCAGGGTTCCTCTGCACACCCACGGGCTCCTGCTCTGCTCCTGGCACATGCCAGCTGTCCCCAGAGCCTTTCCCAGGGGAACAGGTCTGTGCTGGCCTGAGCAGCCACTGCTGCAGCCCCTGTTGCCCATAGCCCTGAGCTGGGGCTGCTGCTCTGCAGAGCACGAGGGCTGTGCTGCCCGGGGCCCTGGGCTGCCTCTGCTGGGCTCTGCTGCTCAGTCAGAATCCAACTCCAAAGTTTCTTGAAGTTTTAATGGGTCCCACTGAGGGACAGGACAGAGAAAGTGTCCCCAGGCCCCAGCCAGAGCAGAGAACTGCAGGCAGTGATGACAGGTGGGCACAAAGAGAAGCCAAGTCTTGGTGCCCTGGGGCACAGCAGCCTCTGTGCCACCAAGGGCTGTCAGGAGACACCTTGTCCTGAGGCCCTGGGGCCTCCTGGCACAGCCCCAGCAAGGCTGGGCACTGTCAGCCCTTTGTCCTGCCCTCAGCATCCCCCTCCCATCCCAGTGGCCTCAAGGATGTGCTGGAAGGAGTCCCTGGGAGCCTTGGTCAGGAATGGCCCTGGGGGGCTCCTTAATGCTCCCAGAGACTGCAAGTTCTTCAAAGGACTTTGGGTTTTGCTTTTGCCTGGGAGTCCCTGAGTGGTTTCTGCAATCATGGCCTCCAATTATGTGCTTTAATTAGTCATTTGAGAGACTTTAATCAGTAACAACACTCCGTGGGGCTAATGCTTTAAGATATCAAGGTGTTTGAGGTACTTTGGATTTTCCTTTCCACACTGGGTCTCTGAGAGGTTTTTGTGCAATCCTGGCCTCCAATTCTCTCCTCCAAGGAGTGCATGAGGAGCCTGTTGGAGATGGACCTCAGTGGGACCCATTAATGCCTTGAGACACTTCGGGTTTTTCTTCTGACGTTGTCACGGGTTGGCACTGGCCAGATGTTAATGCACCCATGAATATATGTTTTTTCTCTAACAACTCCTGTGGGATGTGATCAGGAACAGAGCAGAGCAGGCTTAAATCTTGAAAACAACAAAAAAAAACACACCAAAACTTTATTAATTACATAAGAACAGGGACAGAAATACTCTTAAACACACACAGAGACAGAAATAAAAACTTCTTAGAACATTTCTTCTCCCAGTTTCTACCTCCCCACCCATCACTCTTCACAGACCAACCTCTGGGTTTTAGATCAAACAATCACCACTCAAAAACAAACTAATCTTCAATTCAGCAAGGGAGAGAGGAGTCTCTCTGGCACCACAGACTGTTCTCCAGAACACACAGGTCTACTCCTTATGTATTCCCATGTCACCCGTGGCACCGCCCAGAGAGGTCTGCCAGGGTGACACTCTCTTTTTCCTATGTCCAGCGCTCTCACCGCTGTCTCATAGGCTAAAACTACATACAGGGCTCTTTTAAGGATACTTGCATGCCGAGCTCTCCCCCTTTTTACCCAGGGGCCGGGGTTCCAGGAGCAGGTCTGCCCTGAGGGCAGAGGGCGCCACCTCACCCTCCCCCTCCTTTCTCTGCTCGCTCCATTCTTCAAGTGCCAGTCACTGTAGCAAAAGCAAGGGCAGCTGTATCCACCCAAAAATGCAGTTTATGTTCAAAAGAGACTTAAGTTTAGTCCATGGCTGACATTATGCAAGAAAAGTCCAGCTCAGAAGGCTACTCCTCTCATTCTTCCATCGGGTTCCTTCCAATCATGCTTTATCATCTCGGTCCCAGGCCGCTTCCCTCTCTCCGAAAACCACCAGTCATGAGAATCAATGTCTAAGAAAAGTTTCTTTCTGCCAAGCAAGGGTTAACAGTTTCTTCTCAGCAGGGTGCTGCAGGCTCAGGCACTCCCAGGTTCCGCAAACCCCCACGTGGCTGGGCAACTTCTCCCGGAGTTTGGGGGGGAGGAGGGGGTGAGCACACACAGAAGGCACTTCCACAGTTTTCCACCCCTCCATCCTGGACGGGGCAGTTCAGTTCCAGTCCTGTCCCTTCTCTTCTCCCCGCCGGGGCTCCGGCTTACCTGAGCTGACCACGTGTTTTCCCTCCCCCACCCAGCCTCGTGGCTGGGTGGGGAAAGAAGCCTCACACGTCTCTCTGCTGAAACCGGGATCTGAAAAAAGGCCGAACCCCCTAGACTCCTGCTTTTAACTCTTTGTGTCCTCAGAGGCGTGTCCAAACCTCTGAGTGACCAATCCAGGTGCCAGCAGAAAAGCTGATCACTGATTGGACTGCCCACATGCCCCTGGAAAAATTCACCTCCCCCCCAACCACGACAGACGTTGACTCCTGGAAAGGTTTGTGTGTGGGTGTTAGATAAGGAAAGGCGCTCGGAAGATCTCGCGATGTCACGGAAAGATAAGGACCCTCCCCCCGTCTCTCCAGTGGTGACCCCTCCTAACCCCATTGGCCTCTCACCTTGAACCCTCCGTCCCCCCCTCTGACGTAGTAAAGACCCCTTAGACTATTTAACCCCACGTGCTGATCCAATAAACGCCATTTGCCGTCCACCACATTGGTGTCAGCGTGTCTGTGGCCCGAGTGGCTCGGGAAGAGGTTGAGCTGCCGTGCTGGCTTTCTGGAACCAGGTCGCCCACCTTTCCATCGAAAGGCGACATTGTGGTGCCGAAAACCCGGGAGGAAAAAACGCTCGGGAATCGGGATTTTCACCTGGACAGGAGCAGCGGCCAGGGCAGGACAAAGGATCTGACCCTAGGCAGACGGGACGCCGTCGGACCAGCCAATGGAAGCCATGGCGAAGGTCGTAAGTTCGATTCATAAACAGTGGGGAATTGAGTGCAAGCTCAAGGATTTTGAACTTGCTATGGCAAGGTTATTAGAGCTTGGGGTCGTCGAACGACCAGTAGATTTATTATATTCGGAGGTTTGGGGGAGGTGCACGGTTGCCCTGGCCGAGGATACTAAATCCACGGGCAGCGCCAAAAGCCTCAAGGCGTGGGGTAAGGTCGAGCAGGCCCTACGCAGGGCGATGGAGGAACAAGAGACCTGGAGCGCCGCGCGCGTGTGCTTGCTAGCTACCCCCAAGCTGGGGGTGGGGGCTGCAATGCAAACGGCATCCGAAAATTATTTGTCCGAGGGTGGGGAACCGCGGGAACCAGGCATGCTTCCCCCCTCCCGGAGCCCGAGTCCAAACCCCCCGGTGCCCTCAGGGAACCCCCCGGCCCCCCGCCGAACCCGCCGGACTCCCCCTCGCCCACGGAACCTTCCCGAAAATCCACGGGTCCCCAATGCGCCTCTTCGCCGTCAGCCGGCATTTCGGTGCCCGAGGTGCGGCAGCACGCGCAGCTTTTCTGGGAGGGATTGGCGAGCGAGGCCAGAGACGCCGAGCACGTGGCACGGGAGAACACGCGGGCGGCACCGCCGCCATACGCGTTTGAAACTCGCGCCAGCGGCCGCGGGGAAGGGCGGGGTCTGGATGCTCTTGGTGGGGAAAGCCCGGAGCCGCGGGTGTTCGCCGACGCGCATGCGCGGGGGAAAGACGGGGAAGAGAGAGAGGAGCACGTGCTCAGACAGGAGCCGCGGGCTTTTGCTGGCGCGTACGAGCGGCAGGAAGGGGGGGAGTGCATGCGCGGAGTGGCGCCGCGGATTTCTGCGGCCACGTGCGCGCGGGACAGCGGCGGAGAGCGCATGCGCGGTTCGGAGAGGCAGCTTCCCGCAGACCCCTATGCACGGGACAGCGGCAGAGAGCGAGCGTTCGGCCGGGAGCTGTGTGCTCTCACAGACGCGTGCGCGTGGGGGAGCGGCGGGGAGCGAGCGCTCGGCTCGGAACCGTGGGCTTTCGCAAACACGCACGCGCGGGACACAACTTTGTATTTCACATCATCCATCTCTCTATATAAGAAAGCCCTGAAATGTCAGCTCTCAACAAAATGTCTTAGACTGATGCTTCCTGTGCTGGTAACAGTCTTTTAAACCCAGCCTTCTGCCTGACCTCTCCACTGCAGTAGTTCTGTGGGCAGAGGTTGCTGTCTCTTACCCTTCCCATGGGCAGGCCAGTGTTCAGCCACCTCCAGGACAGTGAGGCCCCACGCCACGTCACCGTGACCTGGGAAGGCAAAAAGCATCATTCCAAACGTTCTCCCCTTGTGAAAGACAAAGTTGTGTTTCGTGTCAGGGAAATAAAAAGAATCTGTGTAATTGTAATTGTAGAACACGGCCATGGGACAGTGATAAAAATGAGTTCTAATAAACAACCGAGGAAAGCATGGAAGAAGGTTTTTTGTTTGAACAAACTTTGCTTGCAATTACCTATTGTAAATCTCAAGCTATTCTGTAATAAGAGTCTTTGAATTATAACTTTAAAAACTTGTTTTGTATTAAAGAATTTTAAACTGTAGTTTTAGAATGTAAAAAGGCTTTCTCACAGACTGGTAAAAAAACCCCATCCTGGATACGGAAGAAAATATTTCAGCTTGCTGATTTATGGTTCCTGAAAAAGGAAAACTGAACATCACTATCAAAGACTGATAGACCTGGAAAATGGAAGCTGGACCCCACATCTGGCAGCTGGACCCCACCACCTGGAATACATATCCTGGATGTACATCCTGGAACATTGAAATTTAAAATAGACCACAATAGGTATTGAGTAATGACGTTAAAAATTGGAAATAGAAATTGCTGAGAAAAGCTTATGAATATGTGTGAATATAGTCAATAAAATCCCATCAAGTCCAGCAATCGGTGTGCAGTGGGAAGGGAAAATCCTTCCACTGTACCCAGCGCGCTCTTTGTTCACAGTTTACCATGCTAATTACTTAATTATTAAATTGAATTGCTGCTTGAAATATTGGCCATGTCAAGCATCTCATTTCTAACAGAGGATGAAATAGCAAGTGAAACAGTTTCAGCTTTCTCTGTGCCCTGAGAACAGCTGTAATCTTTTCAGCAGTGTGCCCTGTCCCATCCCTTGCTTAGGGCAAGGATGTCAGATGTTTCAGCAGCCTCCGCTCTCCTGGGGGGCTTGTCTTTGTAGGCTGGCTCTAAAAGCTGAATAAACCAGCAGCACAAGGCACAGCACAAAGGAAGCATCGGGCTGATCATTTTAAACGCTGCCCTTGCAGTGACATTTCCCGAGTGATCCCCAGTGAAAAGAACAGGGCATATACCTTTATTAATATTCAGCTTTTTATTAAAGTGATCAGCTCATTATTAAAGTCATCAGCAGGATTGCAGAGTCTGACTGGAGTTTTCCATGCTGCTGCAGCCATCCGAAGGAGCAAGTGCTGTCCCAATTCATCACTCCACCGCGAACAGTAGATACAGAATCCTTGTTCCCATCACCATCAGAAGACAGAGCGGTGGGAGTCTGCCACTGGAGTACAAAGTCACCTCTTTGCTCTCAGTGAAAAACTTTGAGAGTTCCCCATTGTCTGTCTGTGTCACTTATGCTGGCCAGTTCCCATTCCATTCAGACTCCTCAGAGGTCATGGTGAATCTCCAAACTAAGCAAGGGGGTGCATCTACTCCTTGCTCGGCCAGGGCACTATCTAATTCTCCTCTGACCAATCTAGCTACTTGTCTTGGGGTGCAGTTTCCCAAAAAAACCCTCCCAAGATCCACCGGAGCGGTTTTATTTGCATATACAAATGCATATGCATTGGTCTTGGTTGCAGCAGCGGTTTTCTTGCTGAAGGAAGTAGTTACAAAGAACAATAACCGGGCAATTAAGGCGGGAGCTGCTCCTTTTCACTTTTTAATGAGGTAGGAAAGTGTTGCCAGGCAACTTTCTTCAGGGCAGCTTCCCTCCTTACTCAAACTGGCTGGGGTGTGGGTTAAATGGGGGTTAAACAGGAAAACCCCCCATTCCTCCAAAAGGCTGGGCGACTGCACAAACCGGGAGGAGGGGGCTGCACTCCCAGAGCTCTTTTAACATGCCAATGCGTGCTCTGCTCTTTCCCCGGGGGGGACAGGGCGACCGTCCCATCACGGGGCCAGGACAGGGACAGCCCGGCCCCTCCCGACCGGGAAACTTGTTCATAACAAATCCCTCCTCTATTTCTTTGATCAAGCTGAAGCCCGCATCAATTTACAGTCTTCTACTGGGCGTTCTCTTAGTAGATGTTGCTTCTGCCTTTTCTTGAGGGTTAATTTTAGGTCTCCTGGTCCCTCAATTGCTGTCTACGTAGAAGAGGTGGCAGGTGGTCCTGTTGGGTCTAGTCTGGCATCAGGTGGCCGTACTGGTCCTGTAATTCCAGTAATGTGGGTCCGACTTCTTTCTGGAGTTCGCACTGCGGTATGTGTGGTGAGCAGCACCTGGAAGTTGGGGTGCCAGGAATGGCAATTCAGGGGTGTCCTGGTGCCAGGGTTCCTCCTCACTGCCCCCCAGGAGCACCCCCAGCCCCGTCCCCAGCTTAGACTTCCCAGGAAAGGGAGGCCGGGGGTGCGGTGCTCTGGGCTGGCCGGGAATGGGGGTCCGGGGGTCCCCGGGCTGAGGGAAACAGGGGATGCAGGGGCTGAGAGAGGAGGATCCCCGGGAAAAGGGGTGCAGGGGGTGTCAGTGCAGGATAAGGGGGTGCAGGATAAGGAGATGCGGGGGGCGTCCCAGTGCCCAGGAATGGGGATTCCAGGGGGTCCTGGGGGGCTCCCCAAAGCCCCTCCCAGCGGGGAGCAGGAGCTGGGTCAGGAGCTGTGGGCAGATAAAAGGGGGTGACCCCGGCATGGGGGGACATGGGGGAGTCACACGCGCTCCGAGGGGGGGGACACGGCCCCCGGGGACCCCCCTCACCTTCTCCCGCAACGGAGGCCGAGCCCCAGCCCTGACAGACGGAGCCCAAGACGAAGCCCCCGAGCCCCAGCAGCGTCTTGGGGGGGCGTCCGGAGGCAGCTCCGGGGCGGGAGGGGCAGGATCCGGGAAAGGGCGGCGGCTGCTGGGAAGGGACCGGGATGGACTGGGACAGGCTGGGATGGACTGGGACACCGGCATACACTGGGATATACCAGCATGTATACCAGGACTGGCATACACTGGGTCCAGGACTGGCACCCACTGGGAGCAGCATCAGAGCACCCTGGGACCCAGCAGGACCAGAACTGAGCAACAGGGATCATCGTGGCAGCAACTGGGATATACTGGGATGAGACTGAGAGTGACTGGCATCATACTGGTGGAAACTGGGATCATAGTGGACTCATACTGGGATCATACTTGGAAAGACTGGGTCTATGCTAGGGGTAACTGGGACCAAACTCAGAGCAACTAGGACCATGCTGGGAGCAACTGGGATCATGATGGCATCAGAACAGGATCATACTGGGAGTGACTTGGTCTATGCTAGACACAACTGGGATCACACTGGGAGGAAATGAGACCATGCTGGGGACACTGGGATCATACTGGAAGCAACTGGCACCACATTGAAGGTGACTAGGAGTGGCTGTGGGCAAATTGAGTCATGCTGGGGTCACACTGGGATCACATTGGAAGTTACTATGAGCAGGCTGAAGGCAACTGGGACCATGTTGGGGAAACTGGGATATACAGGGAGTGACTGGGATCATGCTGGAGTTGACTGGGAGTGACTATGAACAACTGGAATCATGTTGGAAGCTACTGGGAGATACTAGGAGTGAGTGGAAGCACACTGGGGGTAACTGGGATATACTGGGAGAGACTGGCAGTGACTGGGATCACAGAGGAACTATAAAGGAAGTTACCGGAATAATAGTGGGAGGATCTGGGAGTAACTGGGATCAAACTAGGGGGAACTGAACCATGGGAGTGCCTGGCAATGACTACAAGAATGGTCAGGACAACTGGGATATACTGGGAATGCCTGAGACCATGTGGGTGGGGACTGTGACCAGACTGGGAGAGACTAGGAATGTGCTGGGACTAAACTGGGCGAAACTGGGGGCAAGTGTGAGTGACTGGGGCCCTGCTGGGAGACACTGGGATCATACTGGGAGTGACTTGGACTCTCAGTTCCTCCCAGTTGCTTGCAGCAGGATGCCAGTTGCTCACAGACACTCCCAGTCACCTTGAGTGTGGTACCAGTCACTCCCAGTATGATCCCAGTCACCAGCAGCGGGATCCTGGCTGCTCACAGTATCTTCCAGTTGCCCTCAACATGATCCCAATCGCCCTCATGTGTTCCCAGTAAATCCCAGAGTAATCCTAGTCACCCTCAGTGTGATCCCAATCTCCCCCAGCATGGGGCCAGCAGCTCCCACTGGGATCCCAGCAGGATCCCAGCGTCGATCCAGTTCCCTGTCCCACCCACTGTGGTTCCAGTTGACCCTAATATATTCCCAGTCCTTCCCAGTATCATCCCCAATTGCTCCCACTCTAGACCCAGTCACTCCCACTCACTCCCAGTAGCCCCCAGCATGGTCCCAGATCTCCCCAGCAAGGTCCTGGTTGTTCCCAGTGTGGTTCCAGTCACCCCAGTATGCTTACAAAAACTCCCAGTATAGCCCATTTCCCCTCAGCATGCTCATAGTCATTCCCAGTCACTCGCAGGTGCCCCAGTAGTTCCAGTTACCCCAGTACAGCCCAGTCCCTCCCAGTGATGCCAGTCCTGGGATCCCCCAGCTCTCTCTGTGTTCCTCCCCGAAACATCTCCAGGCCTCTGGGAAGAGCCCAAGGGGATGGAAGTTCCCACCCGGGGTGCCCAGTGTCATAAATGCCAACACGATATTCCAATTAAAATAATAATTTGGTTTATTAATAAAGATCGAATTACAGAATTTCGATAAACCCACCAACAGCGGAGACACTTGACAGAGTTTTTCCCGGGAAATGTCAAGGGTGAACCGTGAGATCCAGGGCCTGGCAGCCTGCTATCTCCCCCAACGGTTCACAAATTAGCCCGGTTCGGGGCTTGGTTTTTATACACTTTATTCTGCCCTCGGCAATATTTCCCCATATTTTTCTTTGTTTCCCGACTAGCTATACAAATTCAGGAGTTTCCCCGACCAGGCAGAAAAGAGTTCTTTTCTCAGTTCATATGTTAATGTCCAATTTCTATGGGTCCTTATGGATGATGAATGGTCGAGATATGGATGATGTTGCTTGATAGTCTGTGAAGGTGGCCACCAAGGTGTGAGTCACTGGGCCACCTTATCTTGATGGGTCTCCTCCCGGTACTCGAGAAGGCTGCAGGCTTTCCTGAAAATCCTTTGTTCCTTTCTGAATGGTGGCGCCTGCTTTTTCAGGGTTGTTCGTTTCACCATCTGCTACAAGGTCTCCTAAAACATAGACTTTACCCAATACACATTTATACAATTTTATAGTTTTTCAATTTACCATAAGAACATAAATTAATCATTTCATATTTTTCACACCCAGCAAGCCCCAGTTTGGCTCGGCAGCCCCCAGTTTTCCCAGTTTCCCTCTCCTTTTCCCCAGCGGGTGGGAGCAGCCGAGAGTCCCGCGCTGCCCATCCTGACCTGTCCCGGCTCCATCCCCGCTGCTCCCGCGGCTGCCGGGGGTGCGGAACGGGGGAGGAGGAGGAGGAGGAGGATTAGGGAGGAAGAGGCGGAGCGGCAGCAGGAAGGAGGAGGAGAGGAGGAGAGGAGGAGAGGAGGAAAGGAGGAGAGGAGGAGAGGAGGAGAGGAGGAGAGGAGGAGAGGAGGAGAGGAGGAGAGGAGGAGAGGAGGAGAGGAGGAGAGGAGGGAGCGGGCGGCTCCAGCACTCTCTGAAGCCGCAGCCGGGGCTTGGGGAACGGGGCACCGAGAGTGGGGCTGCTCCTTGGGGAGGAGGAGGAGGGATGGCAGAAGAGGGACAAAGAAGGAGAGCAGGAATGGATGGAAGGAGGAGACGGAAATGGGATTAGGGAGGAGAAGGAGTAGGGATGGAAGAGGAGGAGCGGAAGTAAAAGGAAGAGGAGAAACAAAGGAGAATCAAGAAAAGGAGAACCACGAGAATTCACCTCTGAATTCACAGCCGCCCACCCACGAGATCATCGCCCCAAAAACCCACAGGTGACCGGGGAGGGGGAGCTTGGCCCAAATATCCTGGGGGGTCCCTGGGTTGGGTTGTTTTCGGAAGGGATATCTGGAGAATGAAGAACTCCAAAGCTGAGTGGAAAATGCCCTGTGAGGGGGACATTGGGGGGTCCCTGTTGTGGCC
This sequence comes from Prinia subflava, assembly GCF_021018805.1. Lineage (NCBI taxonomy): Eukaryota > Metazoa > Chordata > Aves > Passeriformes > Cisticolidae > Prinia > Prinia subflava. Next base: position 647,973 of record NC_086273.1, read on the forward strand.
ACTGGCAGACCCAGCCTGGAGGAGCAGAGCCCTGTGACCCCCAGGACCCCAAAGTGGGGAGCCCAGAGAGGGGGGAGCGCCACTTTTTGTGGGACCCTCAACAGCCTGGAGAGGGGCAGGGGGGCACTTCTTTGACCCCCTGCATCCCAAAGTAGAGAATAAGGGAAGAAGGGACCCTGGGACCCCCCCAAACCCCCAGCATCCCTAAGTGAGGAGACCAAAGAGGGTTTTTTGTATTCCTGGGACTCCTAGCAGCCTTGGGAGGGCGGGGAGAACCCAAATACACATGTGACCCCCAGCAGCTGGGACAGGGGAACCCCCAAACAGCAAATAGGTGACAGCAGAGATGGGGAACTCCTGGGAGGCATTTTCAGGGCTGAATCTTGGGGTCTGGGAGGTTTTCATGGACCCCAGATGCCTGTTCACTTCTAGAGATAGACTTGGGCAGAGAAACCTTCAAAGTGAATGTGCTCATCCCATGTTTTTCCCCAAACCAGGATTTCTCATTCCCAAACCTTGGCAGATGGAGGAGGAGCCTGTGAGGAAGAGGAAGATGTCCCGAGACACCCATGCAGTTGAGGAGGAAGTCACTGCCCCTTTCCCCTCTCTCCTGCTCCATCTCCCAGCCCAGCCTGGCCCCATCTGTAGGACAACCCTGCTGCCGACGCCGTCCTGCCGGGGATGCACTGGGGGGATCTCCTTCCTCTTCCCTGTGGCACAGAGGCAAATCCCATCCTCTCCTTGTCCTTCCTCCCTCAGACAAGGAGCTGAGGATGGAGACCAGGGAGGACAAATCCCCACGGCAGAACCTCGTGGAAGAGGCTGTTTTGAGTGGCTCCACAGCAGAGGAATCCAACAGGGAGGAAAAGCCCCGGAGATCCCTCAGGAGAAGGGGCTGCAGACCCATCCCAGGGTGCTCCGAGGAGGAAAGACCCACCCTGTGCCAGGAAGGTGGATGGAGATCAAGCCAGAGCTCAGACCTGGTGAACCATGACAGGGAGAGGCCCTACAAGAGCCTGGAGTGTAGGAAGAGCTTTAGCAAGAGCAACAACCTGATCCGCCACCAGATAATCCACACTGGGGAACGGCTCTACGAGTGTGGGGAGTGTGGGAAGGGCTGCAGAGACAGCTCTGACCTGATCCACCACCAGAGAATCCACACCAGGGAGAGATCCTATGAGTGTGGGGAATGTGGGAAGAGCTTCAGTGAGAGTTCCAGGCTGACTGTCCACCAGAGAATCCACACTGCGGGGAGGCCCTACGAGAGTGAGGAGTGTGGGAAGAGCTTTCGGATCAGCTCCCATCTCCTTGCACACCAGTGCACACACACAGAGGAAAGGCCCTTCCTCTGCCATGACTGCGGGAAGGGCTTCAACCGCAACTCCACCCTCATCAGGCACCGGTGCATCCACACCAGGGAACAGCCCCACGAGTGTCCCCAGTGTGGGAAGAGCTTCACCCACAGCTCTGCCTTGACTGAACACCAACAGAGCCACCGGTAAGAGAAGCCCTGCTGTGCCCCAGCTGTGGGGAGAACTTCATGTGCTGCTCCAACTCCATCCCCCCATCAGAGGACCTACAACGGGAAGAGCCCTGGTGATCCACAAATCCCCGGTATCTATGTTGGGAAGTGGCCGGTGGTCCTTTTGTTTGGCTTGTAATGATCTTTGATTCATCTTCATCCCTTTGAAACACACAAAAGCGGGGAAAAAACCCCAACAAACTCAACAAAGGCATCTAAAGCCTCACTTTTTACTTGTGTTTTGCTGGAATCTGGGATTCAGGGAGATACTTGGGAGGATATGGGGGGTTTAGGGGGCATTTGGTGTAGTTGTCTCCATTTCTTGGCACTCCAAAAGATGAGTGGGTTTGATCTGTCACGTCAAAACCACTCAATGGCACTGAAAACTACTCAATCCCACCCCAAAATTACTTAATTCCACAGTCCCTCAGGGTGGAACGGGGTTGGAAGGGGATCGGGCCAAGTCTGCTGCAAATCAGGAGGGGTGAGATGGGCATTGGGTGGGGTGGATGGGGATTGGGGAGGGTGAAATGGGGGAAATAGAGCTTGGGAAGGGGGTCTTGATATCCAGGAGGGGTGGGATGGGTTTGGGTGGGGATTGGGAAGGTGTGGTGAAGTGTGGACTGAGACAGCCAAAGGCTGGGAATGATGAAGGGAGGGGGAACCCATTCCTGAGTGAGGTTTTGGGTATTCTGCATTCCTGAAGGAATTTTGGTGCATCCCACATTTCTGAGGTGGTTTTGGGGCACTCCCCAATTCTTGAGGGAATTCCTGAGAGCAGCTCCATGGACCCCCATTGCCAGGGGTGGTTGCCTTGGGCACGAGCTCAGAGATGCAGCCAGAGGCCGTTGCTCTCAGGGTTGCTGTTCCCCAAGGTAATAAGGTTTTCAGGCTTCTCTAGCCCTAAAGGTTCCACGCCGGAGCCAGAGATGACAAATTGAGTCTGCCAGTCCGTGTTTCCAAGGTTGTTCATTCTTTCATTATCTCTTAGTTCTTTCCCAGCTCTGCAGGGCATCCCCAGCAGAGTGGGACACGCGGCGGACTGGAGCAGATTAGAGGGTCCCGGACTTTATGTACAGTCCCCTTGACCCAACTACCATCCAAAATGTACTTTTTATTTACAAAATTTTGCCAATATTTACTACCTATGCTAACATGTCATTTCTACTCTAAACCAATCCTTGAAATCCAACTCAGCAGAAGATGGGGGATGAGAGCAAGAACAAGAAGGACAGGACCACTCCCCAATTCCTCCATCTTGCCTCTTCAAACCCATAAACTAAAAATCCTAGATTCTACATTTACACTCTCTGATAAACTAACTACTGCTTATTTTGAATTCTCTTGGCTTGTGATTCTTCACACAATGTGGGCATTCACTCCCATGGCCAGGGATCAGAGGCAGTGCCCTCCTGGGCTCTGTGTGAGGCTGGCTGAGCCCCTTGTACAGATTTCAGACCCCCCTGTCCGGTGTCCAAACCCTCCAGGGTGTCCAGAGGGATGTCCTGGACTCCGACAGGGGGAATAGAGTAACTGAAGATGAGGAGAAAGCTGAGGTCATGAACACCTTCTTTGGCTCAATTTTCAACATTAAGACAGGTTGTCCTCAGGACAAATATCCTCCTGAGCTGGTGATGGGGTCAGAGAGCAGAACAGCCCCCTGTAATCCAGGAGGAAGCAGCTGGTGACCTGCTGAGTCACTCAGATGCTCACAGGTGTATGGGATCAGATGGGATCCACCCTAGGGGGATGAGGGAGTGGGCAATGAGCTCCCCCAGCTGCTCTCCATCATTTCTCAGCAGTCCTGGCTCACTGGGGAGCTCCCAGAGGACTGCAGGTGCCAATGTGAGCCCATCCCCAAGAAGAGCTGCAAGGAGGATCTGGGGAACTCCAGGCCTGTCAGCCTGACCTCAGTGCCTGGCCAAGTCATGGAACAGATCCCCTTGAGTGCCATCACAGGGCACCCACAGGATGGCCCAGGGATCAGAGCCAGCCAGCCAGGGTCTAGGAGGGGCAGGTCCTGCCTGACCAACCTGATCTCCTTTTATCACCAGGTGACCCACGTGGTGGATGAGGGAAAGGCTGTGGATGTGTCTGCCTGGACTTGAGCAAAGCCTCTGACACCGTGAGCCACAGCATTCCCTGGAAAAGCTAAAGCCCACAGCTTCGGCAGGTTCCCTCTTTGCTGGGAGAATGAAGAACTGTCTGGGGTTTGGGCCAGGAGAGGGATGGGGATGGTGCTGCATCCAGTTGGTGTCCAGTCACTGGTGGTGTCCCCCAGGGATGTGTGTTGGGCCCAGTCCTGTTTAACATCTTCACTGATGATCTGGGTGAGGGGATTGAGTCCAGCAGTAACAAATTGCAGATGGCACCAAGCTGGGTGTGAGGGTGGATCTGCTGGAGGGCAGGACAAGGAGACACAGCCTTAGGCTGCACAGGGGAGGTTTAGGCTGGGAAATAGGAAGAAGTTCTTCACAGAAAGGGTGATTGGGAATCGGAATGGGCTGGTCAGGGGAGAGGTGACAGAGTCACTGTCCCTCTCCAGTGGCACTTAGTGGCATGGTCTGGGTGACAAGGTGGTATGAGGGCATTGGTTGGACTTGATGATCTCAAAGGTCTTTTCCAACCTCTCTGATTCTGTCATTCTGTGACGATTGGGACATTCTGTGGAAGCAAGGGGCCATTGTGGCACTGCGGGGCCTCATGGAACTAAGAGGACCATGGTGACACTGTGCAGCCCCATAGAATGAGGGGTCCATTGTGGCAGTGTGGGGCCAAATGGAACCAGGGAGTGCAAGTGACACTCTGGGTCCTCATGGAACCAAGGGGCCACTGTGAAAGTGCAGCACCAAGGAGTGCATTGTGACACTGTGAAGCCCCATGGAACCAAGGAGTGCATTGTTACTCTGCATGGTCTCATGGAACCGTGGAGAACAGTGTGACAGTGCAGGGCCTCGTGTAAACAATAGGCCATTGTGACACTGAGGGCCCTATGGAACCAAGGACATCTTTGCAGATGACACCAAGCTGGGTGTGAGTGTCAAACTGCTGGAGGGCAGGAGGGCTCTGCACAGGGCCCTGAACAGGGTGGATCCAAGGGCTAAATCCAACAGTGTGAGGTTGAATAAGTCGAAGTGCTGGGTCCTGCATTTTGGCCACAATGACCCCTGCAGCTCTACAGGCTGGGGACAGAGTGGCTGGACAGCGGCCAGGCAGAAAGGGACCTGCAGGGAGTGATGGACAGCAGGCTGGACATGAGCCAGCAGCGTGCCCAGGTGGCCAAGAAGGCCAATGGCTCCTGGCCTGGATCAGGAATGGTAAGGCCATATGAACCAGAGCCGCTGTGCCATCATTCATCTGCCCCCAGCTCTGCACACAGACATTGCTGCTGCAGCTCCAGAGAAAAGAACAAAAGGGGGAGCTCTGATGAAAACTTTGCTGGTAGATCCTTTGTGGCAGTGTGTTAATTTAATCCTTTGTATTCCTTATGTTCTCTGTACTAGTTCAGTTTTGTGTACCCTACCCTCCTAATTAATATTCCTTTGTCTCCCTCAGGAGATGTAATTTATGCATGTACCTGTTCCGTTATGTAATTTTCAGTTAACTGTCAATTATCCTTCCCGCCTTTGTAAACCCCCTCCTATTCCTCCTTGATTGGTCCATGTTATAACTCCCCACCCTGAGACTCCTTGGATACTGGCCCTGGTTGGCTATGGATGGCTGACCACTCCTCTTACTCCTCCCCTCAGGTCCTGAACAAAACCCAGTGTCACCAGTTGATCCTCGGCCAGTTGTGGGCTGAGGTGGTTTGCTCAGTAAACCCCTCCTGTGTTACACAACTGTCTCCTCCTTTCTACTCCTCCGTCTTCGTCATCCTGCTACATCGCCCACTTGATCCCTTCAGGAAACAAGGACCCACAGGAGTCAGCCCTGCTAGCGTGCTTGCAGGCTGACCCTCACTGCACTGTCTCCAGTGCCTGGGCTTGCCGGTGACAGAGACAAGGGTCTTTCAAGTAGGCACTGCGACAATCCTTTAGTTCTTTTACAGCCACTAAGAGCACAGCCCCTCATTGGCACAGTCTGTGGCAGGGAAGGTGGAGAAACCAAATGAGAAATGGTAAAACCAATGTTGTTACTTTGTGGAAAAGATCAAAACACTAAAACACAGGGAAAAAAAAAACCCCACAAGCAATACCTAAAGAACTGTCAAACATGATATATATTACAAGTGATTTGCAGAAATTGGCAATCAGTTCTCAATGTTCTGAAGCCATCCAGTCATCAGTCTCCACACTGCAGCCTTGAGCTCCTGGTTCCTCAGGCTGTAGATGAGGGGGTTCATGGCTGGATTAACCACAAAATACAGAACTGACAGGGACAGATCCAGGGCTGGCAAAGAGATGGAGGAGGGCTTCAGATAGGAAAAAGCTGCAGTGCTGATGAACAGAGAAACCACAAGCAGGTGAGGGAGGCAGGTGGAAAAGGCTTCGTGCCGTCCCTGCTCAGAGGGGATCCTCAGCACAGCCCTGAAGATCTGCACATAGGAGAAAACAATGAACAAAAAACACCCAAGTCCTAAACAGGCACTAACTGCAATGAGCCCAAGTTCCCTGAGGTAGGAGTGTGAGCAGGAGAGCTTGAGGATTGAGGGGATTTTGCAGAAGAACTGTCCCAGGGCATTGCCATGGCACAGGGGCAGGGAAAATGTATTGGCCGTGTGCATGAGAGCAGTGAGAAAGGCACTGGCCCAGGCAGCTGCTGCCATGTGGGCACAAGCTCTGCTGCCCAGGAGGGTCCCGTAGTGCAGGGGTTTGCAGATGGACATGTAGCAGTTGTAGCACATGATGGTCAGGAGGGAAAGCTCTGATCCCAGAAAGAAGATAAACCGAAAGACCTGTGCAGCACATCCTGCGTAGGAGATGGTCCTGGTGTCCCAGAGGGAATTGTGCATGGCTTTGGGGACAGTGGTGCAGATGGAGCCCAGGTCGCTGAGGGCCAGGTTGAGCAGGAAGAAGAACATGGGGCTGTGCAGGAGGTGGCCGCAGGCTACGGCGCTGATGATGAGGCCGTTGGCCAGGAGGGCAGCCAGGGAGATGGCCAGGAAGAGGCAGAAGTGCAGGAGCTGCAGCTGCCACGTGTCTGCCAATGGCAGCAGGAGGAAGTGGCTGATGGAGCTGCTGTTGGACATTTGCTGTGGCTGGCCGTGGGCACCTGTTCATGGAAAAAGGACAGTAATAAGTCAGGAGAGGCGGCTTTCAGCCAAACCTGGGCCATTCCCTGTAGACTGTCCTGCTTGGACTCACCCACCCTTGTTCCTGCCCTGGGAAAACCTTCACCCAGGCCCCTGCCTGAGCTCCAGTTGTGCTGAGTTTGCCAGGAGCAGCCACGAGGGCTGTGCACGGGGGCTCTGGAGGAGCCATCCCTGCCTTGCAGCCCTGGGTTTGTGGCCATGTGGCAGAGATACAAGGCTGGATATTCAGGATTTGTCAGGGGAATCACTCCTAATGCAGATAGGATTTTGCCAGCTGCACTCTCACTTCTAAAGGACATGGAGAGCAGGAAGGAGTTTTAGCCATTTTTTTCCTACCCACACATCATTCCTGGTTCTCTGAGGTCAGAAATCCCCAGCATTTCTGCTGCACTCAGAGCTTGCCACTGAGAGATGAGAGGCAAATGATTCCCTGTGGCTTGGGGAAGGTGAGGGGCTGGATAGGCTTGTTCCCAGCTGCCCTGGGTTTGCAGCTTGGGCTGCAATCAGAGCACAGTCTCACTCCCGTGTCACCCTGGGATAAACCAGACCCTGCCAGGAGCAGAGGGATCCCTGAATGTCTCACCCTCTCCAAAGGTCTTCTGCAAGGTCTCAGCACCCCCTTCTGCCAAGGACACTCACGGCTCCCTTGGCAAACCCAAAAGCCTTTCCTCAGCTCTGGCCTCTCTGCACTTCCCCTGGGACATTCAGGGAACTCCCAGAGGCCGTGGCACAGATTTGCAGCCAGGAGGGCAGTTCAGAGCTTGGAAGGACACAGCAAGGAGATCCCTGGGTGTGCCCATGATGGGATCTCTTGGAGGGGGCTCAGCTCATTCCCCTTTCCCATGGACTGCTTTGCCCACAGCCCCACAGGTCACAGGGAAGCTTGGACACCCCATTCCCATGGACACAGCTGCCTGGCAGGAATCCCCAGGGCAGTGCCTGACTCAGCTGCTGCAAATGCCAGAGCCTCCCTGAGAGCAGCAGAGAACAGGGACAATATCAGGGCAGTGCAGAAACAAGAGAAGATGTTGTGGTGCTGTGCCTGGCAGCGCAGGGCAGAGACAGCCGGGCACTCAGGACAGTGTTCCCATCCCCAGCTGTGCACAGCACCTCCCACACACCAACAATGCCCTCCTGCCCCCAGCACTGCTCTGTTCAGCCCCCTCTCCTTCCCTGAGCACCTCCCTGAGCCTGGACATTTCCCTCCTGAGAGGAGCTGTTGCCATGAGATTTTCCTAGCTTGTGGAGCGTTTCATACTAAGTAGAAGGCTTGTACCTTCTCACGCTCTTTTCATGTAAACACCAGCTATGTTCTACAAACATAGCCATTGTTTTCACATTCCATGCTGGGACAAACAAGACTGTGTGACAGTGCCCTTGACCAATGTTGTGAGAGGTGGGAATGTCCACTCTCCAATCCATGGTCACCTTGCTAGAAGTATATAACAGGAAGAATAAACAAGGCAGTGGTGCTTCTGCCCTGCTGCTCTGATCAACCCAGAACTCCGGCTCCAGTGTGTCTTTCTGGCTAGGCTCGCAGCGATATCTGGTGCCCTCACGTGGTCAAGTTGCAAGCTTGTGAGACAAGAAAAAAGAAGAAAAAGCCCTGTCTTCCACGGCTGCAATCAGAAACCCACGATGTTCTCAGAATACAGACTCCTAATGGAACTCCTTTGATCATTCCTCATGCCCCGTGAAGCCAAGCTAAGCACTGAACAAGTAAGAGAACTGTACGCTTGGGGCAAGTCACATGGAATTTTTTATAGTGCTGAGAAAGCACTCTCAGCACTTTACCCCACGGAAAACCCTAGGGAAAAGCCTTTTTTCATCCATCCTTGACGGAGATTCTAATGCGGGCATTCTCTTATGGACCTGGGCGACAGTCTTTTTGCTTCTAAAAGAGACTGGGGAAGACTGGGAAGCAGACTCTGGGTTTTTGACAGACAGTAGAGTTGGTTCCCCTGCCACCTCTGTCGCTTTCGACGATGAATGCTCTGAAGCAGGGTTCAAGCCATCGCAGGACATCCCCACCCCCATGTGGGGGTTTGAGCATGGCCAGTGCGAGTTTTGGGAGGGCTGCGAGGCTTTTTTGGGTCTTTTTGCTGGGTCACTGTGCGCGGGGGGCGCTGGTGGGCCATGGGGGCAGGGCGCGTCACGTCAGCCCCTGCCGCACCAAGCGGAGGGGCTGGTGACTGCTGCTGCTGTGCCGCCCGTCCGCCCTGCCCCGCCGCACGCTGCCCCTCTGTGTCCCGCACGCTGCGCCGCGCTGGTCCCTTTGCACAGGGCACGGGCTGGGCGCCGCCCCGCCGGCCTGACCCGCCCCGCCGCGCCCTGCCCTGCGCATCTGGTGCCGGCCTGGCGCCATAGGGAGCGGGCTGGCAACCACGGCTGCCACGCCGCCATTGCCTGGCCTCCCCACCCGGCCCGTCCACACGCTGCCTGCCGCGGAGCGGCCGCTGCCATTGCCCCCCGTCCCTCCCGCGGGGCCCATCTCCGCGCCGCCGGTTCGCCCGGCCCCCGCTGCGGCGGCCCCGCCGCGTCCTGCCCTGCGCAGGCTTCGGTGGACGAGCCTAGTGGGGACGGCCCTTCCTCGCCCCGTCCCCGCGCCCTGCCGGATGCCCCATGTGGAGCACGGTGGGCTGGCTGCCACGGCGGCCGTGCTGCCGCCGCCCGTCCCTCCCGCGCGGTCCCCCCGGATGGAGCAGGGGGGGCTGAGTGCCAAAGCCACAGAGCTGCCGCCAGTTCGTGTGGCGCCGCCCCTTCACCCCTCCACCGACCGAACAGGGGCCGAGTGTCACGGCCGATCTGCCCCGGCCCCCTGCCCAGCGCAACGTACACCCCCCACACGGAGCGGAGGCTGAGTGAGGCGGGGTCTCTGCCGCGCCCCCGCTCCCCCAGCCGGCCCGAGCCGGCTGTGAGAAGGGCAAGTGAGTCTGGAGCGTTGTCATTTGTACACGCTCGCCCTGCCCTGAATTGGGATGTACTTTCTGTTCCTGCATCGCAGCCCAGCCTGGCTGCTAAGCCGGCAGAGCAGCTGCCTGAATGTGCAGCAGTGCTCCAGCCAGTCCTGAGAGCTGTGGGCGTGGTTCCACAGCCTCATGGCCACGATGCCCTGTCCTGGGCAGATCTGTCTCCGTTCCGAAGGGACGTGGCAAAAAGTGATGTCAGTTTTTCTGAAGTCATACGATGGATCAGTGTGGAATTTGAGGACCTGATCCTTCCATATGAAATTAGACACCTGGCTTTGGCGTTATTTGGACCTGTTCAGGTTTCTATCTTTGAAGACAATTGGAAACGACTGGCCGCAGAAGTGGCTGTCCAAAATAGTCAATTACCTCAAGAAGATCCCTTGTTTGGGGTCAGAGCCGATTTGCTTACTGGGAGAAGCGAATATGCTTATCCTGATGTGCAATTTGGCCTTCCTCGGGCTGTCCTGAGTCTGTGCAGACACATAGGTATATCTGCACTGATAAAAACTATGTTATCCTCCTCTCTAAAGCAGGACTTCTCGGATATGGTACAGAAGCCAGACGAAACCTTTGTTCAATTTGTAGGGTGTCTGATGCATTCTTTAGAGAAGCAAGTTGAGGATGGCACTTTGAAAGAAATTTTGTTAGAACAATTTGCAAGGAGCAATGCTAATTCTGCTTGCCAGAGGTTCCTTGGAACCCTTCCTGAGATTTCTAATATGCTGGACATGATCCAGGCCTGTGCGGTTCTGGACACCTCTGATTTTACAGTGTCTGCCCTGGCTGCTGCCCCACAGCCGTCTGATAAGGGGATGAAAAGTGAACATAAGACACAGGCGAATGTTCAAGCCAGTGGAAAACAGGGAAAGGAGGCACAGAAAGTGACCCCCTGGTTTTTCTGCACACGGTGTGGCAGTCCAGACATACACATGCAAAGCAGTGGTTCATGTTGACGGCCAGCCCTTGCCAAGCCTGAAAAGTCGGAAGTGGAGAAAGATGTCGAAGGGAAGCCGAAGATGTCTGGGGAATGAAACAGTTTCCCAAGCTCTGGAGCAAGAGCAAATTTGTTTGGCTGGTTTGCAGCCAGAATCTGCAGTTTAGGAGGTGTTGATGTCACCACAGTAGCAATGGTCAATTTTTTTTCTTTAGACTTTTGCAAAGTGCACACTTGTGCAGTGGTTCCCACACCCACCTCCCATGTCGCATTCTTTGTGAAAAATTCAATTGCTCAATTTGTGTTTTCTAAGTTTTCTGTCCACAGGTTCGGGGATCGGTGTCATGAAGGCGGCCGCTCAAGTCTGCTGAGCTGCCTCAGGTGCACTGGACTGATCCTGTCTGATCCTGAAACCTTGTGCACTCTGTGCCACCCTGGTGCCACCCATCAGAGAAGCCTCTTTGAGATCTGATTGACATGGACACGGATTTGGCCATCCACTCCTCTTCTGCATGGCCTCCATAGTGGTTTTGGATCCTGTGGAGCTGCCTGTTGCAGGATGGGGTGGAACAGCGTGACGCTGTGTGAGCCAGCAGGCTGTGTTAATCGAGGACTCAGAGAAACTGTTTGCAATGGTTCAGTTTTATGTACTGTAGCCATTGTGACCTCTGTGGGGAATGTGCACGAGGTTTGGGGTTGCGGTTTGGGACAGAACTTTGATTTGAGTGATTTTTTTTCATGGAATGCTCCTGCCTTTGCATCATATTCCCTTTGCATCATATAGAAATTTGAAAAATGAGGGTTGTTTGGTTGAATTATTGAAGAATATGCTCGAGGTAATTTGAGCAGGTTACTGCAAAGGGATTCAGGGTAAAACCCTGCACAGCAAAGGCAGAATCAGGCCAACAAGCAACCCTCACACCATGACCAAAATGAAGGTCGGTGAACTTTGTACTAGTTTTTTCCTCTGTTTTTTTCCTGTTGTACAATTGTTCATTTTCCCTTTTTTGTTTTCTTTTTGTAATAGTTAAAAGGGTGAGATGTCACCATGAGATTTTCCTAGCTTGTTGAGAGTTTCATACTAAGTAGAAGGTTTGTACCTTCTCATGCTCTTTTCATGTAAACACCAGTTGTGTTCTATAAACATTGCCATTGTTTTCACATTCCATGCTGGGACAAACAAGACTGTGTGACAGTGCCCTTGACCAATGTGGTGAGAGATGGGAATGCCCACTCTCCAATCCATGGTCACCTTGCTAGAAGTATATAAGAGGAAAGAATAAACAAGGCAGTGGTGCTTCTGCCCTGCTGCTCTGATCAACCCAAAACTCCGGCTCTGAGTGTCTTTCTGGCTAGGCTCGCAGTGATAGCTGCCTACAAATGTCACACTGCCAGGCCCCTGTCCTTGCTGTCACCTGCTGTGACTGGGAATGTACAGAGATGGACTTGCATTTCCAGCTGCTGTGCAACCAAAGCTGAGGGATCTGGAGCTGCCTGAAGGCAAAAACTGCAATATGAGCCTCTCTCCAAGGGGAAATCTCCCCTTGCTGTGCCAGCCCATGGCAATGCTGCCATTCTGTGCTGCTGCTGGGGCACTGGCGGGTCTGGCTGAGCAGGAAAGGTGACCCTGAGCCAGGAGATTTCCTTGGCTACAGCAAAGGCTGGGAATGCAAAGACCTTTCCAGCGCTGTGCCCTGGGCCAGGAGGGATTGTGTCACAAGAGATGACTCTAAACTTCTTACAGAATTCACAGTAGCACAGAATCACAGAATCACTAGGTTGGAGGAGACTTCAAGATCATCAAGTCCAACCTATGCCCTAACACCTCAGCTAAACCATGGCACCAAGTGCCACATCCAGTCTTTATTCAAACACATCCATGGATGGTGACTCCACTGCCTTCCCAGGCAGACCATTCCAGTACTTTATCACTCTTTCCATGAAAAACATTTTCCTAATATCCAACCTGTATTTCCCTTGGCGCAGCTTGAGACTGTGTCCTCTCATTCTGGCAGTTGCTGCCTGGAGAAAGACACCAACCCCCACCTGACCACAAACACCTTTCAGGGAGTTGTAGAGAGAGATAATGTCACCCCTGAGTCTACTTTTCTCCAGGCTAAACAACTCCAGCTCCCTCAGCTGTTCCTCACAGGACTTGTGTTCCAAGCCCCTCACCAGCCTTGTTGCCTCCTCTGGACGTGCTCAAGCGTCCCAACGTCCATCCTAAACTGAGGGGCCAGAGCTGGACACAGCACTCGAGGTGTGGCCTCACCAGTGCCGTGTACAGGGAGAGAATGACCTCCCTGCTCCTGCTGCCCACACCATTCCTGATCCAGGCCAGGAGCCATTGGCCTTCCTGGCTACCAGGGCACACTGCTGGCTCATGTTCAGTCACTGTCACCAGTGCCCCCAGGTCCCTTTCTGCCTGGGCACTGTGCAGCCACACCATCCCCAGCCTGGAGTGCTGCAGGGTTTGTTGTGGCCAAAATGCAGGACTTGGCACTTGGACTTACTCAACTTCATCCTATTGGACTCTGCCCATCCATCCAGTCATTCCAGGTCTCTCTGCAGAGCCCTCTTCCCTTCCAAGATTCACACACACTCCCAGCTTAGTGTCATCTGCACATTTACCAATGAAAGACTCAATATTCTCATCCAAGTCATCAATAAAAATATTGAACAGAGCTGGCCCCAGCACAGACCCCTGAGGAACACCACTGCTCCCTGGCCACCAGCTGCATGCAGCACCATCACCACCACTCTCTGGGCCCGGCCATGCAGCCAGTTCCTAACCCAGCACAGAGTGCTCCTGTCCAAGCCGTGGGCTGCCAGCTTTTCAGGAGTGTGCTGAGGGACACAGGGCCAAAGGCCTTGCTGAAGTGCAAACAGACACCATCCACAGCCTTTCCTGCATCCACCAGGCAGGTCACCTGCTCATTAAAGGAGAGCAGGTTGGTCAAACACTACCGACTCCCTTTACCCCTCCTAAACCCACGCTGGCTGCGTCTGACAGCCTGGCCATCCTGTAGGTGCTGCATGATGACACTCAGTATAAACTGCTCCATTCCCTTACTGGGTACTGAGGTCAGGCTCACTGGCCTGTAATTACCAGGATCCTCCTTCCCACCCTTCTTGTGAATGGGTGTCACACTGGCCAGCTTCCAGTCCCCTGGAACCTCACCAGGGAGCCAGGACTGTTGGTGGATGATGGAGAGAGGCTTCACAAGCTCATCTGAGAGCGCCCTCATCACCCTGGGGTGGATCCCATCTGGGTCCAGAGATTTATGAACATTCAAGGGCCTCAGGAGTTCTCTGAGTGCCTCCTCCAGGGTAACAGAGGCACCAATCTGCTCCCTGACACCCCTCTATGATCCACACTGGGAACTGGCTGAATGAGTGTGGGGAATGTGGGAAGGGCTTCAGCACAAGCTTCAGCCTGATCTGCCACCAGAGGATCCACACCAGGGAACAGCCATACGAGTGTCCCCAGAGTCAGAAGAGCTTTACCCGGAGCTCTCACTTGACCAGACACCAACGGAGGCACCAGTGAGGGAAGCCCTGCGAATGCCCCCACTGTGGAAGAGCTTCCTGCACTGCCTCAGCTTCATCCCCCTCAGAGGACCCACACTGGGCAGAACCCTGGTGGTCACATTCACCGTCATTCATGTTGGGATGACACCTGGCTGGTTATTCTTTTGGTTTGACCCAATTTTCTTCTGATTTATCTCCATCCCTTAAATACATCCAAAACAGGACTAAAAAGAAAGAAATTGATCAAGGATGTCTAAAGTCCCACCATTTGAGGGGGAATTTAGGATTTGGGGACATATTCTGGAAGACTTGGGGGTTCTTGGGGGATTTGGGGCAGTATTCTCCATCTCTTTGCATTCCAAAACCCAGGATGGATTCATCTGTCACCTCAAAATGACTCAGACCCACTGAAAACAACTCAATCTTACCCAAAAGGCCTCAATCTCACCTCAAAAAAACTCAGTCCCATGCCAAAATAATTCAATTCCACAGCCTCCAGAGTGAGATGGAGTTGGGAGGAGATTGGGAGAAGTGAGATCCAAAGTTGAGGGTGTGGGATCAGGATTGTGTAGGGCTGGGTGGGTGGGATGTATTTCGATAGCAAAGAAAAACTTCAGAATTATTGCTTTCTGTCCTGTTCATTTTCCATCAGTTGCAGTTTGTTTTCAGAGTGCCACCTTCTCAGCTGATTGTGTTTGTGTCCTCCTTTCTCTCCTACCTTTCTCTGCCTGCTCTGTTTCTCTCCTGACCCAGGGCAGCTCCCACCAAAGATCCTCCCCTGATTTAATTCCCATCCACGAGATACAACAACCATGGGTGAAGTTATGAAGGCTGGCAGTGAAATGTCACTGTAAGATCTTGCTCCACTTCGCTTTTGGCTCCTTGTTAAGAGCTTTGTCTTCAAGGGCAGGAACATCTTTTCCTGGCTGGGATCTGGGACTGCAGACCCTGGCAGTGTGTGCCATGGATTCCAGAGGGGCATTCCCAAGGCTCCCAGGGTGCTGCTCCTGCCGTGCCTCCCAAGGAGCTGTGCAGGGCCAGGGGACAAGCTCCAGCAGCTCTGCTGGCTCTGCAGTGCCACAAGGGCCCCTGGTTCCACGAGTTTCCGTGCTGTCAGCAGCGCTTCCTTGGTTCCAAGGATGCCCTGCTGTGCCACAAGGGATATTTGGGTTCATCAAGTCCTTCAGTGTCACAAGGGCCTGCCTGGTTCCATGAGCTTCTGGAGTGTCCCAATGGACTCCTTGGATGGGCAGTGTGGCAATGGACCATGGGCTCTGTGCAGCCCTGCTGGGGCACCATGGACTCCTTGGTCCCAGGAGGTTCTGGTGCCGTGGCCATGGTCTCCTTGGACCCACAGTGTCACAATGGCCCACTGGATCCACGTGGCCCTGCTGTGTCACAGTTGGCCTTTGGTTCCAGGGGACCCCAGGGTCACAGTGGGCTCCTTGCTTCCATGTCCCCCCTCAGTGCCACAATGGCCCCTTCATTCCATGAGGAACACAAAAGCTGTGTAGGAACATGGAGCAAATCCTGCTGAACACACCTGGGAACATCTGGCTGCTTTCAAAAGCGAGGTGAAAGGAGAGGATGGCACCAGCAGCTTCCATCTGCAACAGAGAGCCAGGGAAAGGACAGGGACAGAGAATTCAGCTGAAAGACTGAGAATTCTGCTTACAGAGAGCATTTCTGCTCACACTGTCCTTTGCAGAAAGGTGACATCATTCCAGGCAGCCTGGACTGAGCAGGTGGGTCCCGAGTGGAGTTTGTTGTTCAGAAACCTGCTCAGGCTTTTCCATTCCTTCCTCACAAACAGGAAAACTTCTCCTGGGGCTGTGTGCAGGGAGAGCCCTGAGGAGAGCAGGTGGGACACAGTGCAATGGGCTAGGACAGGGAGCTGCAGCGCTCAGGGGACAAGGTTCTGATGCAGGGCACAGGGATGTCACTCCCAGCTGGGCCATGTCAGACACGGTGAGGTTGGGGTGAGGAGCAGGTTGTCCAACAGGGTCAGCCCCCAAGGGGCTCGTCCTTCTCTGTGCCCAGACCTCCTAAGGAGACATTCAGTATCAAGATCACCTGGGGAAGGCCTCTATCAGCTCTTTCCAGAATTGAAAAACGAAAAAAATATTCACCTGATTCAAGAAAAATGTCATGAGGTGCACTTTGAAATCTTCCCCCTTAAAAGAACTCCAAACCCAGTCCAATGAGCTTCACAAGCCCTGGAGAATTGAAGAAAACGGAAGGAAGAGAAAGAGATTCTGAGGCCTTCCTGTAATTTTGAGTCCCACGTTGGATTTGGGGCTGAGTCCAGGACCCTCAGGCACTGAGAGAAGGTTGGAGAAGCTGCTCAAGGAGTCGGAAGCCAAGCTCCAAATCCCTTGGAGCATCCATGGGCCCCAGTGAGGGCAGGGACTGCCCAAGGCTCCCCAGGGACTGCTGAGAGCAGATCCTTGAGGCCAGGAGTGCAGGGAGCCCAAGGCTGTGAGCAGGGAACTGCAATGCTGAGCAAGGCCTGGGCTGGCTGCAGGGAGCACAAAGGCCAAGCCCTGAGCCCAGGCTGGGACAGCAGGGCCTGTCCCTCACGGCTGCCTCGGGGCTCTTTGTGGGGCACTGGGATGGCAGGGGCAGCAAGGACAAATGTCACCAACCTGTGGGACACTGCAGATCCTGCTGGAGCCAAGGGGCCAGGGTGACTCTGTGGGAAGCTGTGGAACCAAGGGGTCATTGTGGCACTGCTGGGGCCCACGGAACCAAGGGGCCAGGGTGACTCTGTGGGGCCTCCTGGAAACAAGAGGCCACTGTGAGCCTGCAGGGCTGGAACACCCCAGAACACTGAAATGCTGGGGGAACCAAAGGTTCCTTTACTTGACTTTGGAGCTCAGGAGAAACACCAACCAGATATTCTCAACATGGACAGAGGCAAAGAATATTATTGGGAGGAAGGGTCCCAGAAAGATCATCAAGTGCAACTCCAAAGTCAATGATGCACACAGGGATTGAACCCACAGCCTCGGTGACACCAGCAATCTGCTGTAACCAACGGAGCTAAGAGGGCAGAATGACACAAAATTTTACTGGAAAAATACAGACAATCAAGGAACTTTGGTACAGGGCTTAACACAACATTCAATTCAACATAAAATTCCAATCATAGCATTAACTTCATAAACTTAATTTGACACAGAAACCTTTAAGGTCTTAAAATGATAAGGGTTAACGCAGAAGCACTCATGAAAAGGTAAGTATACTAAGAAGAAGAAGAAATAGAGAACAACAGAAAGACAGCAGATCTACAGAAGCACACACGTACAGGTACCAGCTGCTCGGGTTCCAGCGTCGCTCACACAGGAACCCCAGGAGAAGGCAGGAGCCACACCATGGGCTGGCCTCGTGCTCTGGCTTTTAACCCTGGGCCTTCATGGGCCCACCTCTTGGGTGGGACTTCCAGCTGATTGTCCAATCAGAGCCAGGGTAGGCAGCAACAGCTGCCAGTGTGCGATTGATTGACAGCTAAGCCAATCATAGCTGAGGTAAATCTGCCATTGAGCTGTGATTGATTGACAGCTCGGCCAATCACAGCTGGGATAACACTGCCCAGGCAGTGTGATTGATTGACTGCTCAGCCAATCACAGCTGGGTTACCATCCTGGCTGTGCCCTGTGGCGCCCCATGGACTCAAGGAGACCATTGTGAAACTCAGGGTTCCCCAGGAACCAAGGGTCCCTGCTGACCTTGTGCAGCCCGTGGTGTCACGGAGGAGCCGTTGTGACACAGCGAGGGCATGTGGAGCCGAGGGGCCATTGTGACACATCAGGGCTCTGTGGAAGCACAAAGCCATTGTGACACTGCAAGGCCTCATGGAAGCCCGGGGCCATTGTGACAGTGCAGAAGCCAAAGGGAACATTGTGACCCTCCAGGGCCTCCTGGAACCAAGGAGAGCATTGTGACCCTGTGGGGTCCCACCAAACCAAGGGAACATGGAACAGCTCTGGCTGGCTGGGCCTGCTGGGGCCCACCTGACAGGTCCGGCTGCCCTGGGCATGTCGAGGGCTGCTTCTCCTCTGGCCCTGGAGCACTGGGGCTCTGGACTTTCCTTCCTAATGAAGAGAACTCTTCTTCCTGTCCAGGCACCCATGGCCAAAACTGAGATTCCACCTCCAAAATGCCCTGTGTCCAAGGATAGCCCCTGGATGAAAGATGCCAGGAGGGACAGATCTGGCTGGCTTGGCCTAAGGGTGGCCACCTCTCATCTTCTTCCAAACCATGTGCTTTTTTTTCCTAGATTAAAAATCCATCTGTCTTGACTAGGTGCCCATGGTTGAAATTGGGATTTCACCTCTAAAATTCCTTACATCCAAGGATTGCTCCCAAGTGAAAGCTGCCAGGACAGACAGGTCTGCCCGCCCTTGGCCTCTCACCTGCTTTACAAAAACTGGGGCTCAGTGCTTTCCTTCCTATGGGAAGGAACCGTGCTTCTTTTCAAACTGTCAAAGGTCCAAACTGAGATTCCTCCTCCCAAATTTCATCTATCCAAGGATTCCTCCATGACAAAAGTTGCCAGGACAAACAGATCTGGCTGGCTTGGCCTCCCAGGATCCTCCTCTCTCCTCTTCTGCCTTTGAAACACTTGGGCTCTGTACTTTCTTTCTTATGCAAAGAACCATCCTTCTTACGAATGCAAAAATGGCCAAAATTGTGACTCCACCTCCTAAATTCCCTATAGCCAAGGGTTGTTTTCAGAAAAAAGCTACGAGGACAGAGAGGACTGGCTGGCCTAGGCCTCTGATGGCCCTTTCATCTGGCCCTGAAACACCAGTGTACCGTGCTTTCCATCCGGGGGAACAGAACTGTCCTTCTCCTCCAAGTGTCCATGTCTGAAATCGGGATTCCACCTCTAAAATTCTGAAAATCCCAGGGCTGATCCCAGGCAAAATCTGCCGGTACTGTCAAGTCTGCCTGTCCTTGGCCTCTGGTGACTGCCCCTGCCACCCTGGGGCTCGGTTCTTTCCTTCCTGTGGAGATCACAGGGACACTGTGGGACCTCATGGAACCAAGGGGATCCTTGTGGCACCCCTGGACCCCATGAAACCAAGGGGCCACGGTGACACAGCGGGGCTCCATGGAACCCAGAGACCATTGTGACTCTGGGGGGCCTTATGGAACCATGGAGACCATTCAGAGCCTTCAGGGCCCCGTGTGACCAAGGGGACATGATGGCACCTCAGGGCCTCATGGAAGCAAGGGACCATTGGGACACTGTGGGGCACCCTGGAACCGAGGGAACATGGAACAGGTCTGGCTGGCTTGGCCTCCCAGGGGCCACCTGACAGGGCTGTCTGATCTTGGAATGTCAAGGGCAGCCTCTCCTCAGCTCCTGGAGTACTGGGGCTCTGTGCTTTACTTGCTATGGAAAAGAACCATCTGTCTTTTCAGATGACAATTGCCAAAATTGGTACTTTCCCTATAAAATTTCCTATATGCAAGGGTATCTCAAGAAAAAAAACCTTCCAGCTCTGGCTGGCCTTGGCCTTTGACCTCTCATCTGCCCGGGAAACACTGGGGCTCTGTCCCTTCCTTCCAATGGAAAAGAACCAGCCTTCTTGTCCAGGGACCATGGCCAAAATTAAAAGTTGGGTCCCCAAATTCCCTATATCCAAGGATTGCTCCCAGAAAAAAAGCAGATAGGAGAGAGAGGTCTGCTGGCCCTGTCCTCTGGTGATTTTCTTAGACTATGAGCAGAATGTTTTCAATTGTTAAGACCTTGGAGAAGGCCCAGAGATGTCCCAAGTTGGGGTTTGGAGGCCTCAGGTACATGAGCACTAGATAGGGACAAAGGAGCTCTGTGCCCCTTGGGATGGAGACTGAGGACAGTGGAGGAGAGCCATGAGAGTGTTTAAAGAGTGGTTTCAGAGAAGGTGGATCCTTTTCACCTAGCGGAAAACAGCCAGAGAAAGAAAGAATTAATGCCAAGCGCAGCTGGGGAGGCCCAGACTGGACAGCAGGAGAAAGGAATTTCCCTGCCAGGGCAGGGCTGTGGTGCAGCACATCCCGCAGCACGAGTCTGGAGCAGCCCAAGGCTCTGTGTGCCCTGGCAGAGGCAGGCAGGATGCAGAGCTGTCAGCAAAGGAAGGGGCCAGCCAGGTGGGGCAGCCGGGGGATGAGGACAGCCTGCAGGGACAGAGGCACAGGGCATGGACACCGTAGGACAGCCTGGGCTGCACAGGGCACAGGGATGGGCAGCAGCTGAAAGGCCCTGACAGGGCCAACTCCTGCTGCACTTTGGCCGTGGCTGCTGGCCCTGGGCCTGAGGCATCAGGAGGGGACAAGTGACCCTTGCAGGTCTGGGGCCTCATTGCCTCCTTGTCCCTGCTCAGCAGCCTGGCAGGGGCTGCCCCATGGTGCTGCCCTTGGCATTGCACATCCCCACATCCCAGTGCCCCAGGAAGAGCCCTGAGCAAGGAGGGAGGGACAGGATCTGCCTTGCCAAGGGCTGGGGCTCAGGCCTTGGCTCTTTGGCTTCATGAAACACATCCAGGTTTGGTCAGCATCAGCTTGTCTTGTCCCTTGCTTGTCTCCACCTGTCATCAGTGCCTGCAGTGTTCTGCTCTAAGTGGAACCTGGGGACACTTTCTCAGTGCTGTCCCTCAGTGGGACCCATTAAAAGTTAAAGAAACTTTGGACTTTGAATCTGACTTTGAGTTCTTAAGAAGTTTTTGAACACACTCTCAGGGACTGACACCACTGTAAACAACAACAAAGCCCCAAGAGGGTCATTAACTCATTGTGCTGTGTTTGTGCTGCTGGGATGGGCTCCTGGCACAGAGGCAGCTCCTGGCAACCAAGAAGACCTTCAAAAAGACATTTCTCCTGAGGAGCAGCTCCTCTCCCAGCCCAGCAGGTCTGGGGATCTGCCTGCAGGTACCTGGGAGGAGTGAAGCAGGCAGAGGCTTAAAGCAACTGGAAGAACAATTCTGAGTTTATTCCTGGAGAAATCTTCACGACTTTTGTAAATTCTGAGCTTCTTCATGGTGAAATCTTCACAGCTTTTGACACAGTCAGTCTCTGGCTGCAGGGATCTCCTCAAGCTGACCCAGGACAGCACTGAGGTGACTCTAAGGATGGCTCTGCTGCCCTTTCTGCTTTGGGGGAGGATGTGCTTCAGAGCGGGGCTGCCCAGGGCTGTGGTGCAGAGCAGGTCCTGCAGCCCTGAGGGCTCTTGGCCAGGCCAGGGGATGTGCCACCTGCCAGGGGCAGCTCTCAGCCTGCCTGGGAGCTCCTATGGATGCTGTAGGGGAGCTGTGGGTGCAAGGAGTGACTCCTGCCAGGGCAGCTCCTGCTGCTGTGGAGAGGGTGCTGTGTGAGCCAGGGCTGCTCTGAGCTCCTGCTCATGCCCAGGCCATTCCTGAGGGGACTTCTCATGAGCTCATTCAGGACAGGGATTTCCTGCTTGAGTCTCTGCTTTCCTGGATCTTTGCTCCCACTTCTCCCCGGCTCAGCTTGGTGGGAATGGAAACTCAGCTGTGCAGGGCAGAGCAGGGGCTGAGGCTCTTAAACCATCCCACTGAGTTTTCCTGGGAAGCTCAGCAAGTGCCTCCACCTCCCCAGGCTCCAGATCCATCCAGCATCACCTTTCCATCGTGCCCAGGCCTGGGGGAGCTGCTCTTTAACCCCTGCAGCCCCGAGCAGCTGCAGGGCAGAGCTGGCCCAGGGCTGGGCTGGGCTCTGGCAGCACCGGCAGGGAAGGAGCCCGGGGCCACAGGAACAGCTCGGGCTGGGACAGCTCCAGCAGCAGAGCCCTGGGCAGGGAGGGAGGGAGGCAGTGCTGAG
This sequence comes from Prinia subflava, assembly GCF_021018805.1. Taxonomy (NCBI): domain Eukaryota; kingdom Metazoa; phylum Chordata; class Aves; order Passeriformes; family Cisticolidae; genus Prinia; species Prinia subflava. The sequence goes on from NC_086273.1 coordinate 670,004, forward strand.
GGAAGCCCTGCTGCAGGGAGATGTGGCACCTGCTGGCCCTGCCCTGCAGGGCAGACACTGCCCTGAGCAGCACAGCTCTGCTGTCCCCTCCCAGCCAGCACAGCCCTCAGCCTGGAGGCTCGGGCCCTCAGTGCCCTCCTGGGCTGGCAGAGCAGCACCAGAGATGAAGGGAATCTCTCCTGCCATGTGCCCATTCCCTGCTGAACAGGGCCTGAGGGCCACTGTCCTGCACTGCTGCTGCCTGGCAGGGGCTGTGCAGGGCTGGGCAGGGAAAGGCTTTTCCTCAGGGCCTGCCTCTCTCTCTCCTTGCCTTGCCCAGGTGCTCCTGGCATTGCTGAGGGGCTCTCTGGGAATGGCAGCTCCAGCTGCAGGCTCAGGCCCAGCCCTAGGGCTCCTCCTGTGCAGGCTGAGCACAGCAATGGGGTGTCCCAGCTCCCTCTGCCCTGGGCAGCTCTAGGCAGGTGTCCCCTGGTTTTTCATTGTCTCCTCCTTTAACAGGACTCCATGGGCAGAGTGAAGAAATGTCCAACAGCAGCTCCATCAGCCACTTCCTCCTGCTGCCATTGGCAGACACGCGGCAGCTGCAGCTCCTGCACTTCTGCCTCTTCCTGGCCATCTCCCTGGCTGCCCTCCTGGCCAACAGCCTCATCATCAGCGCCGTAGCCTGCGGCCACCTCCGGCACAGCCCCATGTTCTTCTTCCTGCTCAACCTCTCTGTTCTTGACATGGGCTTCATCTGCACCACTGTCCCCAAAGCCATGCACAATTCCCTCTGGAACACCAGGACCATCTCCTACGCAGGATGTGCTGCACAGGTTTTTCTGATTTTCTTCTTCTTTGGATCAGAGCTTGCGCTTCTCACCATCATGTGCTACGACCGCTACGTGTCCATCTGCAAACCCCTGCACTACGGGACCCTCCTGGGCAGCAGAGCTTGTGCCCACATGGCAGCAGCTGCCTGGGCCAGTGCCTTTCTCTACGCTGTCATGCACACAGCCAATACATTTTCCCTGCCCCTGTGCCATGGCAATGCCCTGGGACAGTTCTTTTGTGAAGTGCCACAGCTCCTCAAGCTCTCCTGTTCACACTCCTACTTCAGGGAACTTGGGCTTCTCATAGTTTGTGCTTTTCTGTTATTTGGTTGTTTTGTGTTCATTGTTTTCTCCTATGTGCAGATCTTCAGGGCTGTACTGAGGATCCCCTCTGAGCAGGGACGGCACAAAGCCTTTTCCACCTGCCTCCCTCACCTGGCTGTGGTTTCCCTGTTTGTCAGTACTGCCATGTTTGCCTACCTGAAGCCCCCCTCCATCTCCTCCCCATCCCTGGATCTGGCCCTGTCAGTTCTGTACTCTGTGGTTCCTCCAGCCCTGAACCCCCTCATCTACAGCTTGAGGAACCAGGAGCTCAGGGATGCCCTGCGGAAAACGATGACTGGATACTTTTCAGAACCAAAAAAGTGTTTGTTTTCTGCTGCGTAGTTTTCAGAGTGGAACTCATGTCTGGCCCAATCTGCCTTCTCAGGTCTTTGGCGGTGGCAATGGGTTCTTCTGGCCATAATGTTTTGCTCAATGAAATGTTTTTATTCATCCCTCATCTAATTCCATGTTTGCCTCTTGAATTTGATCCAGAAGCTCTGTAAGCCAGGGTTTGTACTATTGCTTTATTTGAACAGAATAAACTACCTTGCAGTGCCTTGTTTATATGGGATCCCAAATCTGACACCTGCATGATGTTAGAGGGAAGAAGGGGAAGAGTCCCTGGACAGCAGCACTGCCAGAGAGCAGCAGTGCTTGGTCCTTTCCGAGCTGCTCTTCCCAGCTCCACACTCCCCTTCCCAGCCCTTCTGTGGGAGCAAGGCAGGTTGGTCATTGTCCTGATTGTGCTCTGGCAGCTTGGTCACTGTCCTGCTGCGTGTCCCTGCTGTGCCCACAGGCAGGGACAGGCCATGGGCACTGCTGGGACACAGCTGGGCTCCAGCACAGCAGTTCCAGCAGCAAAGGGCATCTCCTGAGGGCAGGACAGGAAGGCTTTGCTCTCCTCCAGGGCTGCTGTCAGGAATGTGCTCCAGGCATGCCCTGGCAAATCAAAGCCCTCGGGCAGAGGGGGGTGTGCGGGGGGAGCCCACAGCAGTGTCGTGGCACAGGCAGAGCTCCTGGGATGGAGCTGAGGGAGCAGCAGAGCAGGGCCTGGGCTGTGTCTGTGTCTTAAATCACTGCTCCACAACATCTGCTGGGGGATCATCAGGAAGGTGTTGCTTCAGAGTCTAAGCAGGACGTAGGGCAGGGTGAACACATCTGGCAGGTTACCCATCGTGTTCCGGTGTCCGTGGAAACACAAGCATACCCTCGTCCCTAATAAGAAGATCCCATGGACCTATCCATTTATTAATGATATTATCTCTTGCCATTACTTTGGGTTAGGTGATTTGGTATCACAAAGTGATTTAATATTACTGGATTCTGGGAATTTTCTAGTATTGTTAAGTGGTTCAGGGTATAAAGAGCATTTGCCACTCCGCTCTGTGGGGATCCACCACAATTCATTCCCCTTTTCTGCTTATCAGGTATTCATTTTAAAGTGTCATGTGCCCATTCCTGTGCATGATGGCTTGTCCTGTTGGTAAGTGGGGAACACCAGTGTGGTGTGACACTTCCCAAAGTTGTAGGAATTTTCTCATGTTTTTTGAAATGTATGCAGGGCCACTGTCTGTTTTAATGGTATGAGGGAAAATGGCAAATTCTGATTGTCAATGTGCAATGGTATCCCAACTGTAGCCGATACGGTTGACAAGAAGGTGTCAATTGAGACATGCAAATATTTTAATCTGCCATATTCAGGGATGTGTGTAACATCAGTTTGCCAAATTTGTAGAGCTCTCAGACCATGGGGACTAATTCCCAGATGCAGTAGTGCAGTGTGGCCTTGGCAGTCAGCATAAGAACTGACTATATTACGAGCCTCTATTTGACAATTTGACATCGTGACAAGAGGTATTTGAAATTACCTCTTGTCACGATCCAATGGACGGTCGTGATGATTCGTTTTGATTTCAAAGTGCAAAAAGAGGCAAAGAGAACTTAGTTCAAGTAAAATCAATCTTATCTTTATTGATACACACAATATGTGATAGAAGAGAAGGAAAGAAAAAGAGAGAGAGAGAGAAAGAGACAGAGGAAAAGGGGGGTCATAGCTACCGACAGCAGATGTGAGTCCTCGTGACGCTGGAGCCAATAGACCACCATCACAGTCCTCGTGGCGCGCCAATAGATCCGTCTTGTCTGTCGGGGAGGCCTCAGAGACTCTCCTTCTCAGGGTGATTGTTATAGTTCTTTTTCAAGGCGAAGGGCAACAGGCCAAGGAGGAGGGGGAGACCTCGTGAGCGCCGCAGGTGTTCTTGCAAAATGAAGGAGCGGAGCAGGCTGGGCTTTGCAGCAGGTACAGCATACACATACACATACACATCCATTGCCTACATACAGAACCATGGTTTCATGAGTCTCGTTAGGATAAACTTCAATGACAAATATTTTGTTCCATGCCCAAACAAATGTCTTAAGCTATAATTTTATTACTTTCACAAGTAAACTCTTGCTGTACCCAAACAATACAAAATTCTAAATTAACAGTTTGCAATTTCTTGTCAATTTGATGAGCCCATTCCCTATGCTCGAAAGGATAGAGAATAGCTCCATCATGATTCAATCTTAATACAACAATAGGGAATATCAAATGTACTGAAACATTACATATGGTCAATACAGAAACTGTGGCTTTGTTTATCACTGGGTTGTATTCCACCAAGACTGAAATTCTCTTTCGAAATCTTGGCATTGTCCCAAACTACTTTCTGAATTTCAGTACAAAGAGTGGCTCCTTTTATAATTGAGGCAGCCACTACTGAGATTGTAGGCAGCTAAGAGCCAAAAGATGTTGTTTTGTGCAACTCTGAGTGCATCAACTATCAGTTTGTAGTTATTCACATTTACCTGTTCTCAATTTGGTAATACGTTTAAATTTGGTCAAATCTCTAGCTGTGGTAACCAATTTATTCATTAATATTTCCGAATCAATGCTATTTAAGATTTCCAATTTGGTTCCCACAGCAGCAATCATGTTTAAAATATCACCAGTTTTATCAGGGGTTTGTGGTCTTTATGTCCCTTGGAGTTCTCCTGTGAAAAGCAAACACAACAGAGTCTGCCTCCAAAGGCAGAAAAGTTAGTATGAAGGAATTATGCAGCGTGTATTTATGCTTGGAGCTGTCGGGCAAAAAACAGTGATTTTGGAACACCTGTTAGCTTCTCATCCATAAAGGGGTATGAGAAGCCCATTTGATCCTTTCACCTTTTGCCCAATCCTGGACAGTTTTTGCAGTAAAGTGAGACTCATTATCAGACTGGAATTCCTGTGGTTTTGGGAAAGTTCTAAACCATTCTTGCAATGCCTTAATGGTATTATTTCCTGCTAGATTTCCATTTATCTAGTGAGAAGCCACTCACCCCACAACAAAGTTCCCTTGGCTTCCAATATTTAGAATTTCTTGCCACTTTTCCTTTTTCCACACTGGAATTCTGTTGACCTCACAATCAGTTGCTGACTGCTTGGGACAAAAGGGAGGGGCTGTTTCAGTGACTGAGGCAGGTTTGTCTGGGCTGCCATCCACGTTCATTGTCAGATTTTTTACAGCTCCTACTGAGGCTCTTTTGGCCATCCCATCAGGTGGGGGGGTTAAATATGGAGCAACAGCTTTCATGACTTTTAAAGGGCCTCTCAGGACAACAAGTTGTTGTACTGACAGTCCTGAAGAAGCAAACCCCATTCCACCTGGAAAGGATCTGTAGGATAAATAGGGCCAAGTGCTTGGTAAACACTCCATTCTCTTTTTTTTTTTTCTTTTCTCAGCAGGTTATAAAGGGGTCTGGCACTTACAGAAAAATCTGGGATGTGTTTTCTCCAAAACACTAGTAATCCTAAAACTTGTTGCAGTTCCTTTGTAGATTCTGGCATTTTAATTTGGTCGAAGGAGGTTAACACGTGCATGTCATGCTTCTTTTCCATCAAATTCCCAGAAATTTTACTTTCAGGGGAAATTTGTAAATCAAGGCTTTCTAAGTTGGAAATTATTTTCTGTTGGGCATCGCCCACTTCTTCTATTTCATCTCCACCCAAAAGAATATTATCAATGTATTGCTAAACAGCTGCATTGTCAGCTATGGGTATTTTTTTAATTCTTGGGCTAAGGCATGGTGGACAAGGGTGGGTGAATTCCAATACCCTTGAGAAGGGAGGGTTTGCTTTGGCTTGTTCCCCGGGTGCTGAGAGGGAGAGAGTGTGCTGGGTTGAATTGTTAGATTGTTTCTGGGCTCACTGCCCAGATTCTCAGCAGAAAGGTGTGTAATTTGCTGTGATTTTTTAGGGAGGGGTTGCCCCAGCAAATTTGGGTTTTCTTTGGGGACCCCTTTTTTGATATCTAATAGCAACAAGTGTTGATGGCTAGTCATCTGTTTTCCCTGGTTTTTCACTACTAGGAGTTTTAACATAGTTGGTCAATTCTACTGCAATTTCACTCAATACACAGACAGTACGATCACCGGCAGGTGAATTAGATTGAGGGGCTGGGGGCTGGGAGGGGGTAGGATAAGGACTGAAACCGCCATCTGTAGATCCGGTTCATTCGCTTGGGTTTCCGAGGAATCTGTCTAGCCTTTCTGCAGGGCTTAAGGCTGTTCCTATAGGTTTAAGGGATTCCAAAAGCTTTCAAATTGAAGGGATCATAATTTCAGGCTTTACAGGCAATTGCATTGGTGGTTCATCATGTATCATTTGCAGGCAGGCAGCTTTGTGAATGTTTTCCTGGGGCTGATTGGGAGTACCAACTAAAATTAAATGGTCTCCCCTTTCCAAGGGGTTAAACCCCTCTGCCCAGTAAGCTGAGCATTGAGTCAGAAACCACAGGTTACATTCGTCTCTCTTTGTTAAGAAAACTTCATGTCCCCAGTACCACTAACTTCTTGTTCTGTCGATTTAATTTGATCTCTACTGCTGAGAGATACTCAGGAAACACATTCTGTCTCCAACTCGTGAGGGAAACGCGAGTACTCTTGTTTTAGCTTAGATAATTCAGTGGTGGTGTCTGGGATTTCTTTAGTGATTATATGTGGGTCTGAATCTTCATCATTAATATAATTATATTCTGTTTTAACTAAAGGTCTCATGTTAGGGCAGCAGTGTTCTCTACAATTTTTTCTAACACATATTCTTTCTGGGGGTAAATCTGATTAATATGAAGAGTTTCTTTTTCTTCTGTTTCTTTTGGTGAGTTGGCATGCTTTAAATTTTTGGCACACTCCTCTATTAGGGCAGCTTGCAATAGATGGTTTTCATTTTGCAAAATTTCAACTAAACTTTGAAGGGAGTCAATTATTGCTTTTTCCTCACTTCTTCGCTTAAAGCGAGTTTCTAGAGCTGCTGTAAGACAAGCTCCCAGAACTGAGCAGAGTATGGTTTTATTTTTGCCCAGTTTAAATTTTGTTTCATGTTGTAAAGAGGATATTCTGTCAATTACATTTTCCAAGTTAAACCAGTTAACTTTCGCCCATTCTTGTCCCCCAGGAGAGGGTCGGGCATTATATTTTGCCAACAAGGCATAAAATGCAGTTTTATCTTCTTCAGCCATGTTTGTGAAGGGATCAAAACCCACGTCAGGGAGGCACTGTTTAGTTACACACACACACGCACAGCAGGGCTGTGTCTTCCCTTCTCTTCCCTGGGTGGGTGGGGAGACCTATCTACCTGGGAGGTTCACCTTCAATTACAACACAGGGTGTCTCCCCCTAACACCAGGTAGTCAGTCCTGACTTTTGCACTCAGAGCTCTTTTGTGAAATTCTGACAACAGAACCCTCAATCGAGTTTGGGGTGCTGTTACACCTTAGGCGTGTGCAGTGTGCGAGGAATCAGAGAGACCCCCCATTGCTTTCTAACCGCGTTCACCGAGGTGACGGGCTAGGTGAGGCTAGAGCCAAACTTCCTCCCTCTGTGTCAAAGGGTTGACATTGGACAAAATGCCAATGCACCCATGAGGGTTATATTTTACCTAATGAACTACTGTGAGATGTGGTCAAGAACAGAGCAGAGCAGGCCTAATACTTGAAACAGAAAGACAATTTATTATACTGCATAACAATGGACAATAGAAAAGGAAAGAAAAACCCAACCACCCAAAAGCAGAAGAGAAAACCTCCCAAAACACTGCTTCTCCTCCCCCCAATTTCCATTCCATACATGCTCACTCAGTTGACTCCAGCACATTACCTTCATCTACTTGCTTAATCCCTCAACAACCCTGGGTTCCTAATCCAAATCATCATCCTTTAAAAACAGACAATCCTCATTCCATCCAGGACGAGAGGAGTCTTTCTCCCACCACAGACCCCCCACAGGAAACACAGGTCCACCATCCCGTGTTCCCACGTCACCCATGGCACTGCCTCGAGGAGTCTGCCAGGGTGACACCCTCCTTTCCATGTCCAGCACTCTCACTGCCGTCCATGGACCTGAACTGCAACAGGGCTCTTTTTAAGGATGTTTTGGCCAAGTACCAAAAACCGGCCATCTTCTCATTTTGGGACTCAGGTCCCCCCCCATTTACCCCTGGGGCCGAGGGTTCCAAGAAGCAGGCCAGAACGTCTCTGGGTTTGAGCCAAAAACATCCACCCAAACACAGTCTTATTTATAGTCAAGAGGGTCCAGGGTCCGTCTATGGCTATCAGTATGCGGGAAAAGTCCGGCCTAATAGGCCACTCCTCTTCATTCCGGCAATCGAAGGGGCTTCTTTCCATCTCACATTACCCTCTCGGTCCCAGGCTGTCCTCTCTCTTCTAAAACCACCAACTATGAGAATTCAGCGTCCAGGGATAACTCTCTTCTGCCTTAGAAAGAGTTAAAAGCTTTTATCTCCCACCACCAAGGTCAGGCACAGGCGATCGCAGACACTGCAGCTCTCACAAGCAGCTCCAGCTCGGCACCTTCTCTCTGTGGGGGGAGGAGAGAGACGGGACCGGGGTGGGGGTGGGGAACGGGATGGGACGGGGAGGGGGTCGGAAGGCACCTCCAAAGTTCTCCCTCCACCCCTCCATTCTAGATGGAAGCTGGACCAGCTCCACTCCAGCTCCCTCTGTTCCCCACCCCGAGGCCCACCTTGCTCAGCCAGGCCCACCTTCCTCCCCTCCCCCACCCGGCCTAGCCAGGCCTGGGCAGGGGAGAGGAGAAGACGCTCCCTCTCCGAAAGCAGAGCAGGGAAAAAGAGAGTCCTGCTGGGAAATCCAGCTTTTAACCCCCGTGTCCTCAGAGGCGTGTCCAACCTCTTAGTGGCCAACAAAGGTGCCAATACTCAGACCTAAGGACTGATTGGTTTGACCACTACTTCCAAAAAAACTCACTTCCCTTCAAACCACGACACTCTGTTACAGACTACACACAACCTTGCAACCCCTCTGTCTGCCAGAATCCTGTCCGTGACGCAAATTTAATGTCACGATCCAAGCAGGAATCGTGAGAGGTTCATGTGATCTCAGAGTGCAAAAAGTACTCGAGGGGTCAATAGTTCAATAATACAACAAATGCACCTTTATTGAGTGCCAACAACACTTGCGATAGAGGGAATGAGAAAGGAAAAATAGGATACAGAGTGAGGAAAGGGGGCAGGGGGATATGGCTACCAACGGCAGAGGCGTCCTCGTGGCGTGGCGTCCGGCAAATGGATCCGTCTTCTGTCCGTGGAGAGATCTCAAAGTGTGAGTCACAGGGGGAAGCTTTTATAGCCATTTCAGAAGCGGGGGGCACCCAGCCAACGTGGGGGGAGCACCCGAGAGTCATTGTGAGGAGGCCTGTTGCTCTGGGAACCAGGTGCAACCGTTCAGACTCAGATCAGGCAGGTTTGGGACAAGCAGGTCTGGGCCTGGCCGCTGGTAAGCACAGGCTGTCCAGCCGTCCACTGTCTTTGTACAAGTTCCCATGGGAGCCAGCTCCAGTCCAGTGGACACACCTGCAGTTCAATGCTTGGTACACACACACACCGTGGCTTAGGCCCGAGCCCCTTGCACACAGTCTCTTCTTTGATGGGGGTCCTTGATGAAGGTTGTGAGGGACATCATGGCCCCGACTCTCAAAGACGTGCAGCTTTCCTGGGGAACACCAACACACCCTTCACAAACCCAGGCAAGGCTGAATTACTCCTGGTAACTTTCTTTACTTACATTCAGGACAGGCTCTCCAGCCCCAGCTCGTATTCCCCCAAGTGAGTTTCCAGGTGGAGGTTCAGACGTGCAGCCCCAGGCCCTCTACAAACACAAGCTGCCTGCTGCCTCTTCACCTGCCTCAACTCCTGCCTGCGGTCATGGCAGCAAAACCAGGCTGTTCCCAGCCAGAGACCAGAGCCCTGTGCCCACAGGAGGCTCTTGCCAGCACCTTCCAGGACTCTCCGCTGTGCACACAGCACTTTTCATGCCTGCTCTCAACAGCCTTTGGAACACAGAGCACAACCAGGCTGGCGCTGCCCTCAGCACACCCCAAACACAGGCAGAGCAAGAAGCAGGGGCTGGTTTGAGGCTATGCCCCAGAGAGACTGCAAGGCTGCCCTCCCTCTGCTCTCACTTGGTTGGATTTCTGACTGGGTCTGAGGCAGGGGCTGCCATTCCTCAGTTGTGGGGACCAGAACTGCACCCGGGATCCCGGCACTGCCTGACAGCGCTCCGGGCACTGGCACGGTCACGCGCCCCAGTCTGGGCCACCGTGCTGCTGCTTCACTTGCCCTTAGGCACACCCAAAGCTCCCGGTTACAGAGCCCTGATGGTCTCTGCTTCTGCCCTCTTGCTGACCCTGTGTAGGGGTGCAGCACTGCTGTGCTTTCAGGAAGCGATTCTTGAAAGCTTCCAGCATTCCAAGCTCCTTTGTCATCTGTGGATGCTTGCCATGGAATCCCTCACAGCTGGGTTCAGAGCATACTCAAGTTGGCTGTTCCAAAATCCAGGGGCTTCAGGGTGCTCAGCAAGACCTTTAACTGCACAGTGTTGTGGGAGGGGACCTTCAGCACAGGGACCTTTCCAGCCTGATCTGCCCTCTTTCCTCTGGGTTTCTGCGCAAAACATGGCACAGAAGAGAACAGCAGTAGGGCCCTGTGTGTCCCTGCACCCTGGATTTGTGCTGCTTCAGCTCTACAGAGATGCAGGCAAAGTGAAGAAGCCAAACTGTTTATTAATGGAAGGCAAAAAAAAATGGGTGATATGGGATGGAAAAAGGGGATGGGCATGGTCTGAGGCCTCCTGAGATGGAACTGTCAAAAGGGATGGAGAGTGATGGGTAAAATGGGGATGGACACTCTCTGAGGGCTAGAGGGAGGGAATTAGCTACAGGAAAAGAGAGGGTTGAAGCCATGCGAGCTTCCCACAGGCTCAGCTGTACCAATCATCAGCTGTGCCTGGAGCTCTAGCAGCACTGGGAGGTGGTAATACAGGTATTGTTCTTGGGACAATGGTTCAGTGGATCCAGATGATAACCCTACTTCTTTAGCTCTTAGGGCTAAATGGGTACAATTTTCAATACTCGAACAGAAAGGGCTGGCACTGTTCCTTGGGGCTTGAACACCTGGAACAGAGAGGAGGAGAGCCATGGTCAGTGCCTGAAGCCACAGGGATCTGAAGAGACCGTCCTGCCAGGGCAACCCCACCCAACTCTGGCTATGGCCAGCAGAGGGGTATTGCCAAAAGGATCAACTGGAAGGTGCTGGCCACAAATCCCACCCGTGTCCCTGAAATCTCTCTGTGCTCTGCCCACGCCACCCTTTGTCCACACAGGGACCAGAGCCCTCACCCTGCCCAGGCATTGCAGCTCCCCCCCAGCCCGCACTGACAGCACTCAGCCCTCACTCACCCTCACTGAGGGCCTGCAGCTCTTCCTTCTGCGCCATCAGGGCTCCCCGGCCATCTCTGCGAACACAGAGCGTGTCACGGCGCCAGCGGCACAGCTCCGTGCCAGCGGCGCTGCCAGCGCTGCGGCCACACGGCCTCCTGCCCCGGCACGGCTCAGCCCGGGCCCTGCCGCTTCCTGCCGCCCAGGGGCGGGCACGGCTGCGGGAGGGCGGCAGCAGCCCCGAGGGCAGGCGGGGCTCCACGGCGCCGGGCCCGGAGGCCGCTGCCGGGGCAGCAGGCGGGGCTGGGGCCGAGCTGCGGCGGGCCGGGGAGGGAGCCCGGGCTCGTGGCTCACCCAGGAACCTGATGGCCGCCGCTCGCAGGGGCTCCTGTGGGTTCTGCAGGTACGGCAGGGCCCGGCGCAGGTGCTCGGCCGCTCGGCTCCTGTCCTCTGCCAGCTGCAGAGAGCGGCAGCAGGGAAGGCTTGGCGCGGGCTCAGCCCCTCGGCCGGGCTCTCGCTGCGCCCAGCCCCGGCCTCCACTGCCCGCACAGCCCTGAGGCCCGGCCAGCAGCCGCTGTTGCCGGGCTCTGGAGGGGCCGAGGGCCGGCTGCTGCCCGGGGAGCCGCGGTGCCGCCCCGCCCCGCAGCCCCGCTGTGCCGGGGCTCCATCGGCACCCGGCTCGGGCCCACAGGAGCCTGGAGAAGATCCCTCGCGGCCCAGGGAAGGGAGTGGCGTGTGGGCTGCAGGCTGCCACCCCTGGGTGCAGCACTGGGCAGGGGCCACAGCTGCCAGCCCCACACACATTGAACCATACTCAGGGGGTCTGTTCCTGCTGCCGTTTCTCCAGGCTGTCCTTACCAGGCATTTGGCGAACTTCAGCAGCTGCTCCTTCTTCACCAGCTGCTTGAGCTTCCTCCTCTTCAGGAACTCGGTCACACGAAGCAGCGTTTCCCGAGAGGCCTGGAGAGCAGCAGACATGCTGAGATGGCACCTCAGCCCAGGGCACAGGACTCTCGTCCCTGTGCCAAGGCCAGGAGGAGGCTGCAGCCTGGGAGCCACCAGGTCAGGAGGCAGCCGAGCCCCCTCCCAGGGATGCATCAGCATCACACAAAACCTCACCTGTGCCACGCGCTGGTTCTCATCATGGCAGTGCAAGAAGAGTGGGAGCAGGCTGTGGCTCAAAGTCTTCTCCAGGGGCTTTTTTCCCTCATCCACTACCAAGTCCATCACCTTGAAGAAGAGCTCAAGGGAGAGCACCTGCACTTCGCTTTTGTCCTGGAGGAAAGGAAGAGGATAAAACGTTAAGATCAGTTTGTCCAGGTTCACCTGGGCAAAGGCCCAAAAATCTGTAATGCACAAAATTTCTGGGCAGTAGCCAGTGCCCGTGGCTGCGGGCACAGAACCTTACGTGGTCAAAGAGCACCAGGAGTGCCTCAGCCAGCTTTGGGGCCGTGGTGCTCAATATCAGGATGCCTTTGTTCTGCAGCAGATTGGTGAACACAGAGAGGGACATGCGGACCATGTCTCCATCTGCATCACCCAGCAGCTCCAGAAGGCTTGGAGACAGACGGCACATTATTCTGGCCTGTATGGAACACAAGGCTGTGCTGTGAAGCCACGAACGGCTACACTGCAACCACCACCCTGGCACTGCAACCCCACCCTGCTGCTGCAGGGCCCAGAGCCCAAAGGCCTGTCCCAAAGCACTCAGGCAGGTGAGGCAGGAGAGCTGGGAGCAGCTGCCTCAGCTTCTGAAGCCCAGCCAGCCCATGGGGCTGCTTTCCCCAGTGCAGCTTCGGCTGCTGCCGCCTTCTCACCATCGAGGGATCCTTGCTGAGCACCACGAGGCCTCTGAGCGCCAGGTGACGCCTCTGCCTGCACTCGCTCTGCAGGTGACTTTCCAAGATCTGAAGGATGCTGTCACCACATTTAGTCAAATCCAAGCAGTCGAGGACCTGAAAGGCACAGGGCAGTGACAGGGGACCCGGCCGGCAGGAGTCCAGAAGCACACAGGGCCAGGCCCAGGCAGCAGCACAGGGCGTGGGCACTGTCCCAGGTAGCTGTGGCTCTGAGAGGGCAGAGAGGTGGGAGGCAGCTCAGAGAGGCAGCGCTGGCCTTCAGGCTCACCTCCACAAGGAATGCCAGGAAAGGCAGATTCCAGAGTGGCTCCTTTGTGCTGAGCAGCCGGAGCAGGTGAAATGCGATGTGGGAACACAAAGGGATCAAGTCATGGCGCATCTCGCTGGCAGGGGGAAAAAGACACCAAGACACTGAGGTGGGGGCAGGCCAATATGTCCCGGGACTGACTCACAGAGGTCCAGCCTTTCCCCAGCATCCTTGGTGATGATGTGCACGCACTGAGAGGCAGCTCCTTCTGGGCACCCACCTCTCCCAGCCTTTCCCAGTCTGCTTGGCCTTCCCTCAGTGATGAGCTCCTCTGGCCCATGACCACAGGGACTGTGTGGGGCACCCCGGGCACAGGGCACAAGTGCTGCGGACAGCGGGGAGAAGGGGCTCTCACCTGGCCAGCAGACCCACGGCATAGTGCTGGGTGTCAGCACAGAGCAGCGTGTCCCAGCCATGCTTGCGCTCCATGGCCATCACCTCTCTGTCACACTGCAGCCGGTAGAGCAGAGCCTTCATGGCCTGCACTGCAAACCTGTGTGCAGAGGAAAGCCCAGGTCACACTGGGAGCACTGGCACTGGCCACAAGGGCGTGGGAAGGACGGGAGGACTGGAACCTGTTAGGGTTGCTGGGAAGGCGGTGTTCCTCCCGGCATGCTCTCCAAAAGTTATCAACTTCCTCTGGTGGCATCTGCTGTGTGGTGATGACAATATGGAGAAGCAGAGCCACAAACAGGCGGGAAGAATAAAGAATCATTGCCTCGTGGCACTCAGGCTCTTGGACAATCACCCAGAGCACCAGAGTTGCCTGAAATAGAAGAAGCCCGAGACAGCGCTCAGTGCCGAGGTGTCAGGTCACAAGAGGAGATGCAGGGGGAGCAGTGGCCTGGTGCCCCCTGAGCCTGCCCCTAGCCCAGGTTTCAGCGCCTGTGGCAGGGAGAGGATGGAGAGCTATTGGAGAGGCAACCTGGGGGTAAGCAAAGCCCCAGAAACTCACAGCCAAGGCAAAAACATCCTTGTTGTCCCCATCAGAGGTGCACATGCTGTGCAGAGGCCAGTGCTCCATTACACAGAGCAGTGTTGCCAGCACCTTCTCCACTGTTGGTCCTGACGAGACTATGGCTCTCCAGATCATTGCAGCAGCTCTGTGGGATCAGAGCTCTGTGTCAGGGGCATCTCAGTCACACTGCCATGCCCTGTGCAGCTCTGGGGCCCAGGTGACAGAGCCCCGGTGTTCTGAAGGGCAGGGAGGGAGCATTGGCAGCAGGCTCAGGAAACAGAGGGGCCCGAGGGTCCTGGACCTCTCTGCCTGTCTGGCACACCCCATTGCAAAGGCTGTGCAGGGCGATGGGCCCTAAAGGCTGGTGAGCCCTGAGCCCTCGGGGCAGGTAGAGCCCGTACCTGTCACACGTTGGGGCACAGTGCAGGAGGGTCAGCACCACATCAGCTGGGTGTTCTTCAGCCAGCCTCACAATGTCAGTTTGCAGTCTTGCATTGACAGTGACATGGGACATGAGAGTCTGGTGAATGTCCTTTATCATGGCTGGCACCTGGAGGAGGCATGGGAAAGACTTGGAGTGCTGTCCAAGGAGGCAACTTCCTCAGCTTCCCTCAAGAAGTGCTTCCCTTCCCGGCACACTGTGCTGGCCTCAAAGGCTGAGGGGGCCTAGTGGCCATGGCTTGAGGGGGCCCATGATCCTTAGAGGTCTCCCACGCTGGGCCCAGGCTGCTTACCTGCTGCTGAGAAGAAACACAGGGGTCCTTGAAATAGTCCAGTATGATTTCCTGACTCAGAGTGGGAGTGGGCGTTGTATCAGTATTTGTGATGCCCTGAAACACTCTGGTGTCAGTGGTGGCATTTGTGACTGCCACATTCTCAGTCACTGCTATGCCTGCCTTTGCCAGGTCATCATTCATTGCAGTGTCAGAGTCGTCTGATTCCTCAGACAAATCTGTGCTGGTTTCTGTCCTTATGGTGCCCTGAGTCTCTCTGGTGTCAGTGTTTGTGATTGCCACATCCTCAGTCACTGCCATGTCAGCCTTTGCCCAGTCATCATTCACTTCAGTGTCAGAGTCTTCTGAGCACTCAGACGAATCTGTGCTGACATCAGGCTCTGCCTGGAGCTCAGTCAGCCCTGAGTCAGGCTCAGCTGTGCCCTCAGTTGCTGTGGTGCTGGTCTTTCTATGTCGAGTGCGCAGGAACTTGCGGAACACCTGCAGAGGAACAAGGACAGGGAAGAAAGACACGTTCCATGGAGTGCTCCAAGCGCGGTGCTGGGCTGAGCAGTGATAGCAGCCCCAGCCCAGGTGGGGATGGCTGCAGGTACCTTCAGTGTCCTGCGGAAGCGGCCACGGGCGGGCTCCTGCTCTTGTGTCTGGTCCATGGCTGCATCTGGCAAAGAGTGAGAGCAGCCAGAGCTGAGGGGCTGTGGGAGAGGCCGGAGAACAGAGCCCAGCCCTGGGCTCCCCAGGCAGGGACAGCCCCGGGATGCCCCAGGGCATGGAGCACAGCTACTGCGGGGAGGGCAGCCTTGGCCTCTCTTCCATCCTGTCCATGGGCATGTTGACATGGGATGGGGTGGGATGGGATGGGGCCAAGCTGGCTGCAGCCATCAGCCCTGGGGCCCAGCTCTACCACTCACCATCCTGCAGTGTCTCAAACTGCTCCGGCTCTTCAGGTTGTTGTTCTGGGGTAGCTCCAGGGCCTTTCTTTTTCTTCCTTCTGAACACTCTGAAGAGGCCAAGGAAACTGCCCGCCATGACACAGTTTGTCCTCAAGAGAGATACCTCAGGAAAGCTTTGAGTCCTGCAGTTGTTCCGTGAGGGCACCTGCAACAGAGGAGCCTCAGGAAAGCTGCAGGACAGCAAGTCCTGCACTCTGGCCTTGAGGGCTCCTGACACAAGGACAGGAGACTCCTCAAAAAGGATTCAGGTGACCAAGTCCTAGGGTCTTGCCTCAAAGGCACAGCCAGGAATGATGGGAGATTCCTCAGAAGAGTTCCGAGTCAATGAGTCCCACAGTCTGGCGTCTCAGGCACCTGCAAAAGAGAAGCCTCGGGAAGGCCACGGGGCACCAAGTCCCGCAGTCTTGCCACAAGGTCACCTGTAGGATTAAAGCCTCGAAAAGTTCCAGGTCAGACAGGAATGAGTGCGCTGTGGGGAGGCTCCTTTCAGCACCGCTCTGTCCTGTCCTGTCCCGTCACGTGCTCCGAGCACTGTGGTGTGGCTGCGTCACTGCCAGCACCTATGTCACCATGTGTCACACAGGGCCCGTGTGACACCCTGTCCCATTGCATCCCATGGTGACCATGCTGCACCGTGTCACAAAGGGCCCTTGCACACCCTGCCACCTGCCCTGGGGCCACACCCCAGCCCACCCAAAGTGGCCCAGGCTGGAAGGAATCCCTCTCCCCAAGTGTCTGAGACATCCCCACAGGATCTTTAGGAACAGCTCCAACCATCAGCAAACACTGCTCTGCTCTGTGGGCTCAGGGCAGCAGAAGGAGCCCCCAGGGCTGCGGACGCAGCCACAGCGGGAAGGGCATGGGGCCTTCCCCAGAAGCTGGCACGGCCTCCTTGGGACATGTCCCAGCTGGAGGACATCCTAAACCCGTAGGTGTGACACAGACGAGGAACGTGTGCGCCAGGGCACAAATGCTGCTCTGAGCCCTGGGGCCAGGGGAGCACTGAAATCAGCAGGTGTGGCAGAGTCCCACCCAAGCACACCTGCCACCCCCTGATCCCTGGCAGCGCTGGTGTCCTCTCCTGCCCCAGAGACCTGTGCCCCAGGGGGCTTCTGTGCCAGAGGGAGCGAAAGCCAAAGTGCACTGGGGCTGTACTCCTTCCTACAGGGGCTGTTGGCAGGAGCACCTGGAGCAGGCAACTGTTGATCTATGTCAGAAGCTCTGAATCCATGCTGGAATTATTTTCTCATTGGCATCATCTCCTGCAGCACAAAATCTCATTTGCCGTGAAGGCACTGAAGAATCTGGAATTTAAGAATCTTTAATTCAGGAAAGCTTTACTTCCCATTACTCAACTCAAGTAGTTCCAAAAAGTCGTAAACTTCTCAAATTAATTGCTACGGCCTGAGAACATGAAGGAATTGGAAGTTTGCTTCCCATCTCAAAGCAGTAACTCCTTGGCCTTAACATAACACTACGCAGAGACAAAAAAAAAGGCCATTATTTGGTGGGGGAAGGAATGTCAGAGGGACAGCGCTGCTCAGCAGGAGCCAAAACACTGGTCTGTCTGTGGTAGATAAGGACTGGTGCCACGGAAGATATCGGGATGTGACGGAAAGGCAGCGCGACCCTTCCCCCTCCTCATCCCCAGAGATAAGCAAATAACCCCTCCGAGGTATGTAACTCCTCCTAACTCCAGTAGTTTTCCACTCCTTTACTAACTCTAAACTAGACCCACCATCCCCTTATGACGTAGTAAAGCCCGTCGACTATTTAACTCCACGCTGTAAGGTAATAAACGCCATTTGACCATCCGCCACACTGGTGTCAGCGCTTGTCTATGGCCTGAGTGACCCAGGCTCGGCTGGGTTGCCGTGCTGTTTCCTGAAAACCAGGTCGCCCGCCTTCTAGCTGAAGGCAACAAATCTGGTGCTGAAACCCGGGAGAAAACAATCGGGGATTCAGGGTTCGCTTGGACAAGGAACAGTGGCCGGAGTGGCGAGAAACCGACTTCGGCGAGGGAGACGTCCCTGGACCAGCGAGAGCCATGGACGCTATCGCAAAGGTCGTGAGTCTGATTCATAAACAGTGGGGAATTAAGTGCAAGCTCAAGGATTTCTGTCTTACTATCGCGAGACTTCTGGAGCTTGGGGCGATCGAACGCCCAGTAGAAATACTCCATTGGGAGGTGTGGGAGAAATGCACGGTAGCCCTAGCAGAGGATACGAAATCCTCAGGCAGTGACAAAAGCCTCAAGGCATGGGGTAAAGTCGAACAGGCCCTGCGCAGGGCGCTTGAGGAACAGGAGACCTGGAGTGCCACGCGTGTATGTTTATTAGCTACACCCAAGCTGGGGATAGGAGTGGCCACACAAACCGTCTCTGAAGGCGGTCTGTCCGAGGGCAGGGATCCGCGTGAGCTGGGCGCGTTCCCCCCCTTCCTGAGCCCGAGTCCAAACCCCCCAGTGCCTCCAGAAAACCCCCCGACTCTCCTGCCGGTCCCCACCCCCGCGCGGGACCTTCCCAAAAATTTGTGGGTTCCCCATCCGTCTCTTTGCCGCTGGTCAGTGTTTTGGTGCTGGAAGTGCAGCAGCACACGAGGTTTTTCTAGGGGGAGTTGGCGGAAAAAGCCAGAGACGCTGAAAAGTCGGCTTTGGAAGAGACGCGACCAGCACTGCCGTCGCTGTACATGCCTGAACATGCCCTCCGAAGAGAGGGGCGGGGCGTGGATATCCTCATTGGGACGAGCCCGGAGCCGCGGTTTTTGCTAATGCGCATGCGCAGGAAAAAGACGGGGAAGAGGGAGAAGAGCGCATGCTCGGACAGGAGCCGCGGACTTTTACTGACACGCATGCGCAGGAGGAAGGGAGAGAGCGCATGCTCAAAGTGGCGCCACGGATTTCTGCAGGCTCGTATGCGTGGGAGAGTGGCAGAGAGCGCATGCCGCTCTCATGAGCCACGCTCAATGCTGCTTCCATCTAAGGGAGAGACCTCCCCCTGCGAGGGGCAGGGCAAGCCCAGGGGGCGGGAGCGGCGCCACCCCCGAAGGCAGGGGCGGGGTCAGAGCCACACAAAACGGCACCGAAGCCCAGGAGTGTGCTGGCATTCGGCTTCCGGCTCTGAGTCCAGCAATAGCAGCTCCACCAGCTCGGGAGAGCTGACGGAAGCTGACTGGGACTTGGAAACAGAAAGGGAAAAGCCAACGCGGTTTAAAGCAAAAACGAACAAAGCTTTGAGCCGCTCTGAAAGGGAGATACAAAACGAACCAGCCCAGTTCACCGACTGGGGAAAGATAAAAATAGCTTGTGCTGAGTGGGTCCCCTCGGCCTCAGTCCGAGCCTTCACTGTGAGGGTCACCGGGCCAGAGGGAAACCAACAAAAAGCCTATACTACAATAAATCCCAAAGGTGTACAGGCAATTGTCAAAGCAATTTCAGAGAAAGGGATGAACTCAGCCATGGTCTCCACCCTCGTGGACAGCCTTTTTGGCAATGACGACTTGCTTCCTTTTGACATTAAACAAATAGGTCGCATGATTTTTGATGGGGCGGGAATGATTGTATTTAAGCAGGAATGGAAGGATAATTGCACAAACCTACTGGCCCAGGCTTCTCGGGCGGGGCAACCACTGCACGGCTCGAGCTTATCCAGGCTGATGGGCAAACATGATGAGATGATTACGCCCCAGCAACAAGCCGCACATATGCGGGCTGAGGAAGTCAGGGCAACCACTCGTGCCACCAGGGAGGCCATTTGTGCTGCCTCTCAAGTGGTGGGCAAGCCATCGCCGTGGTCCACGATAAAGCCGGCAGAGAGTGAAAGCTTCATGCAGTTTGCGGATTGCCTGCAGACAGCAGTGGACACCTCTACCCTGCCTGCAGAGGCGAGGGGCCCTGTGGTGGCTGACTGCTTGCGCCAGCAATGCTATTCCACCACAAAGACATCTTGCGCTCCCTGCCGGCCGGAGCCAGCCTGGCTGACATGATCAAACATGTCGTAAGAGAGGAGCACCTGACACCCATTCAAGCAGCCGTCTGCACCCTAACCAGTGCAATGGCGTGCTTCAAATGTGGTCAGGCAGGCCACATCGCAGTGAGCTGTCCCCAGCCGGCACAGCCATCCCCCGCAGTGCCCCCACTCCAAGCGCGCTCGAGGGGGCCCTGTTGGGGCTGTGGGAAGAAGGGGCAGCTCGTTAAGGACTGCAGGTCCCGGCCCCAGGGAAATGGGAAAGGGAGGGGGTTTGCGGGCCACACTCAGCCTCCTCCTGCTGGGAATGCAAGGCGGCCCATCTATGCCAACCCCCAGTGGGGCGGGGGACCCTCATACCCCATGCCCCCACAGGAGACAGCCAGTTTCGCAGCCCCGCCCACGACACAACTGCACCCGCCACCGCCACAAGCCGCGCCTGTGGCACAGGGCCAGCAGGGGACGCCCCAGAGCGGGATCCCTGGGTGGCCCTGGCCATGAAAATAGGGAAGGAGCCCCTGATGGTGTGGGGGACATGCCGCCTTTACGGCAGTCAGGACCCCCACGTCGTAGGGCTTCAGTTTTGGACGGACAAGGGGTCAGACTGTTCAATATTCCCTCAAGCGTATTGGCCCCGGCATTGGCAATTTAAAGAAGTTCCCCCAGTGAACGGAGTGGAGAGGCAATCCCGGGCGTGGAAAAGCACCCAGTTGGTGGCTATAACACTTCACACGGAAAAGGGAGCAGAACAGAGAGTGGCAATCTACCCCTACATTTTGCAAAATTCACCACCCTTGATAGGAAGGGACATCCTTGCTATGTTAGGAGCCAGGATCACAAATTTCTCCTGAGGACCACTGCCGTACACCCACCACTGCAGATCAAACTGACTTGGAAGTCATCAGACCCCGTGTGGGTCGAGCAGTGGCCCCTGTCAAAGCCTCGAATGGCAGTCTTGCTGGAACTGGTTGACCGTGAGCTGCAAAAGAGTCACATAGAACCCTCCACCAGCCCGTGGAACACCGCCGTGTTTGTAATCCCCAAAAGATCTGGAGAAGGTTATCGCCTCATCCACGACCTGAGGGAAGTGAACAAGACAATCCAACCTATGGGTCCTGTTCAGACACTGCTGCCCATGAACTCAGCCATCCCCGAAGGTCAGCCATGCGCAGTGCTGGACATCAAAGACTGCTTCTTTTCAATACCCCTTCACACTGAGGACAAGGAACGGTTTGCCTTTCCTATCATGTTCCCAAATGGCGAGCGACCTAACCTCCGCTTCCAATGGAAGGTGCTACCGCAAGGTTTTGTGGACAGCCCGACCATGTGCCAAATTACCGTGGACAGAGCACTGATGCCAGTCCGACACTCCCACCCCACTGCGACCATCATTCAATACATGGACGACGTCCTTGTCGCCACGCCATCAGCTAGCCAAGTGGATCACTTAGTGTCCACAATCACGGAAACTCTCCAGGCCAGCGGTTTTGAGATCGCAAGCGCGAAGATCAAAAGAGGACCCTGCGTGACCTTCCTGGGAGTGGGGATCACAAACTCCTACGTGACCCCTCCCAAGGTGAAGGTCTGCCGAGACATCAAGACGCTCCATGACGTGCAGCGCCTTGTGGGATGTTTGCAGTGGCTCTGCAACATCATCCTAATCCCTCCCGAGGTCATGGACCCCTTATATGACCTCCTGAAAGGAAAGCACCCCTGGGAACCAAAGGAGCTGACGCCACAAGCAGCGAGCTCCCTTGACTTCATCGAACATCAGATGTCTACTGGCACACTTGCCAGGTGGAACCCAGGTGTGTTGCTCGATCTATATGTCCACTTTACAAAGAAGGGAGGAGTGGGAGCACTGGCCCAAGGACCTTCCGAAAAGTCCCAGCCGATCCACTGGGTGGTCCTCGGAAGACCAGCTCGTGCATTTTCCCCGGGAGTCGAATGCCTTGCCAACCTCATCATGAAAGGCAGCAAACTCGCCTTGAAACACCTGGGAACCGAGCAGACAAGAATCCACCTTCCCTTCTGCAAGCAGCTGACCATGGAATCAACCGCAATGTCAGAGCACCTGGCCCTTGCCCTCACTGGCTTCAGAGGAGAAATCTGCTACGCCTCCAGACCACCTTGGACTCAACTACTGACCATTGTCGACATAGACATGCCACCAAAGATCATGGACCGACCGCTGCCAGGACCAACGGTCTTCACAGACGCCTCCTCCACGACTTCCACCGCAGCGGCGGTGTGGCAGGCAGGAGAACAATGGCATTGCGTCAAAGCATGCGACCCCACACTGTCAGTGCAACAACTGGAAGCAGCAGCTGTGGTCTTGGCGTGCGGACTCTTCCAAGAGGAACACCTCAACATTGTAACAGACTCTGTATTTGCGGCAAGGCTCTGCCTGGCCATGTCAGGACCAGGTGTGTCAACATCTGCAGCAGCCACAATGCTGGAAGAAGCGCTCTCCTCGCGACAGGGCACCGTGTCTGTCATTCATGTCAACGGCCACAACCCAGTCAAGGGCTTCTTCCAGACCGGCAACGACAAAGCAGATGCCGTGGCAAAGGGAGTGTGGACATTGCAGGAAGCTCGTCAACTGCACGAGTCACTCCACATCGGAGCCAAAGCGCTGGCAAAAAGATGCGGGATCTCGACAGCGGACACGAAACATGTAGTGGCCACCTGCCCTCCCTGCCAGGAGTCACCCCTGTGGACCAGTGGGGTCAATCCAAGAGGTCTCAAGGCCTCAGAAATCTGTCAGTAGGACTTAACTTTATGTCAACTGCTGAAGCCCAGAGCATGGCTGGCAGTGACAGTGGACACTTACAGCGGAATGATTGTGGCCACACAGCACCCCAAAACTAACTCTAAGACCACAATCCAGCACTGGCTGACAGCTGTGGCATGGCTTAGTATCACCAAGCAAATTAAAACTGACAATGGTTCAAATTTCATCTCCAAACCAGTGCAAGAATTTGCCTCAAAGTGGGGCATCACTCTAGTGCAGGGCATTCCATACAATTCCACAGGTCAGGCCATAGTGGAGCGAGCAAACTGAACCCTCAAAACCAGAATAGAGGTGCTGGCAAAGTCAAAGGGTTTCGCCAATGCCATTCCCCCAGGGGACCAGGCACGGCTACTGGCAACTGCCTTGCTAGCACTGAACCAATTCCCCAGGGGAGAAGAAACAAACGGCCCTGTTCAAAAGCACTGGGCCACCCGAGCACTAGAGGAGGGCCCACAGGTTGTAATTAAAAATGAGCTAGGCAAATGGGAATGGGGCTGGAGGTTGGTACTCACGGGAAGAGGGTACGCAGCTGTCAAAAGGGAGGGAAGAATCAGGTGGTGTCCACTTAAGTCAATCAAGCCTGATCTTCAGAATGAGACTAATGAAAACTGTGAGTTTCTGTTTGCAGGACATGCTCGTGGGGCACCCCCATAATGTGCACACCCCTGTTCCAGAGGAAAGTGACAAACTGAGACCACCCAAGAGTCCCACACCGGTGAGACCCAGACAACAACGGCGTTTTTGTGTGATTTTGCTCTTGGGGCTTGTCGCCAGAATGCAAGCCAGCCCAGACTATTACCCCCATCAGCCATTCAGGAGGGTCATGCAACACCTTTCAAGTGACAAGGTGCTCAAAGAAATCACCACACCGGGCACCCCATCCTTTGTGTTCCACATCACCAACCTGTTTCCAGGGCGACCAAAGATAGACCGCCACACCCCACACCTCATGCACATGTACCTATCCTACTGGTGCCCAGCCCCCAACCCAGGGAAAAGGTACTGCAACTACCCGGGGGGGGTACTGTGGTTACTGGGGCTGTGAAACCATTGTTACAGATGCCAGACCACTCGGATACGGGTGGGAACCTCAGGAGCCTGACAAGTTTCTACAGTTCACTTGGGCACCCACCGGCTGTAACAAACCCTTCTTCAGGACAGGGTTCTATCGAAACTATTATAGAGACCCTGTACGTCGGACATGCACTGACTATAACATGACCATTTTGCAGCCAGATCACCCTAGTTGGGCCACAGGCAGGACGTGGACAGTAGTCCTCCAATCGTCAAAAGAGTGGGTGAATGTGCGAATTATCAGGCTCCAGCCGCCAGCACCCCGAGCGGTCGGACCCAATGAAGTTATTAAAGACTCACTGAAAGGGAAAAGCACAACCCACCCCAAAGCCTTGCCCACAAAAGTCACCAATACCCCGACCGGCTATGCAGATGTCTTTCAGATAGACCGCTTAGCCGTGTCTGACCTGAACCCTATTTTTTGCATGATAGAAGCTACCTTTTCATCCTTGAATGAATCCAACCCAAACCTAACTGATTCCTGCTGGCTTTGCTACGATGTTAAACCTCCTTTCTATGAAGGAGTTGCTTTAAACATCCCCTTCAGTTACTCCACAGCCGATGTCCCTCACCAGTGCAGGTGGAACACTCCCCGCAGAGGAATCACCCTGAGACAAGTCACAGGCCAGGGCAAATGCTTTGGTAATGCCACCTTAGCAAAGCAGAAAGGAAATGTTTGCACTGAAGTTGTCAAGCCTGACATAAAGATCAATAAGTGGGTGATCCCATCTGCATCCCGGATGTGGGTTTGTCAGCGATCTGGGGTGAGTCCTTGTGTGTCCCCTGCCAAATTCAATGACTGACGATTTTTGTGTCCAAGTTCTAATTGTTCCTAGGGTCCTGTACCACTCAGACGAGGAGGTGTGCCAACTTTTCGAGGAACCTGGCAGGCTCCACAAAAGAGAAATTATAACAGGTGTAACCATCGCAATGCTGCTCGGCCTGGGAGCAGCCGGCACAGCCACAGGTGTCTCGGCCCTCGTGACCCAACACCAAGGACTTTCCCAGCTGCACATGACCATAGATAAGGACTTGCAGAGGATTGAGAAATCCATCTCCTTTCTGGAGAAATCGGTTTCCTCACTCTCAGAAGTTGTCTTGCAGAACAGGCGAGGGCTGGACCTCCTGTTCATGCAACAAGGAGGCTTGTGTGCCGCCTTGAAAGAAGAATGCTGCTTTTGTGCTGATCACACAGGAGTCGTTAGAGACTCCATGGCAGAACTCCGAGATAGACTGGCCCAGAGAAAAAGAGACAGGGAAGCCCAACAGGGTTGGTTCGAGTCCTGGTTCAATCAATCACCATGGCTCACCACCCTAATCTCCACCCTGATAGGTCCACTGGCAATGTTGCTTTTAGCTCTTGCCTTTGGACCATGCCTGCTGAACAAGCTGGTCTCATTTGTTCAAACCCGCCTGGAACGGGCCAACATTCTATTTATAGGCCAGCAACAAATGCTGTAAACCAAAGTGTGAACACTGCCAGTTGCGAGGTTTGTCTAATCAGCCTCGTGAAATTTACTCAGGTTTTCCAAACCCCTTCCTTTTGTTAAGTTACTACTTTGTACCCCATCTTAATGCCTGTGTTTATGACTACCTCATTTATTTGTGAGCCTGCATTCAGAGTTGAGCTAGGTGAAAGCCTACTGCCAGAGGCTGCAAGGAAACACTTGTAGTCATATTCTAGCAGGAAATACCCAGCAGTCAGAGTCTGCAAAGACACCTACAGTGGGAGTTTACTGCAGGAAAAGCCAGTGAGTAGTTAGAGTGAGGATGGCTGAGTTATTAGGAAGAATAACCCAGGACCTTTGCATATGATTGGATAAGAGTCTGTGTCCTGATCCATTTCTATCTCAAACGCGAGGTTTGCTGGGACAATTTTGATTGCATAGTGTGAATTGACTGATTTCATCATAGGCGTTATTCATAAGTTAATATTCTTGTACTTGTAGCCGGGTTTTCATATGCTCTACCATTTCTTTGTGTCATTATCTACAAGACCCACGTTGTTTCAGGATCTTTCTTCTTTTATTCTCTAGTTGCTTATGCATCTCTTAGGCCAGACTGGCTCTGACTGGGCCCTCCACTGGCTCTGTGGTTTGACCCAGCGCTGTCTCATGATTTTAAAGTATTTTTCAGAGTTCCAAGAAACAATATCTGAGCTTCGTCCAAAGCCTCCTCTGCACTGATGGTATTGTGACCTTTACTCTTGCTAATCAGATGCATTCCCAGTGATTATTACAGAAGCACTCCCAACAGTTTGCTGTGTTTAAAGCATCTCTATCCTGAGAAATTTTGGAGGGAACAGCTATTGGGTGATCAGTTTTTAACTCCAAGACCTTTATTCATAACTGCTATTCTTAAGAGCCTTGTTTTAAAACATGCTTAGGGAATTCTCTGCCAGGTAAAGCTTGGGTGGTAGCCAGGCCTTAGCTTTACCGGGATGGGGATTTGCCAACAAACCCAGATGTTTTCTGCATCAAAACTACATTTGAATCCCTTTGACCTGGCAATTGCAATTTCTATACCTTACAGCTGGACCTATTTTTAAAATGAGCTTGGGAATTATTCTCTGGAAATAATTATCCAAGACCTTACTTGTCGGGGTCCAGGGCATCTCTCTGATCACCCTGAAGGATCTGGGACCTGAGCAGGAGGTTTGGAACCTGTACGGAGGGGTTTGGAGTCTGTACAGGAGGATTGGAAACCTTGGCAAAGAGTCCAGGATGAATTAGAAGCCTGAAGAGTGTAAAATGAGTAGTAGTTAGTTTATGACAGGGTGAAAAAGTAGAATTTGGGGTTTCCTAGAATGGAGGCTGAAGAGCCCAGATGGAGTAATCCAGCCATGGACCTGTTCTTCTTCCTTCTTGTTCTTGCCCTCCATCTTCTGCAGTGCTGGGTCACAAGGGATTGGTTTAGAGTAGAGGTGACATGCTTAGCATAAGTGATAGGTATTGGTAATTAACTGTAAATAAAGAATATGTTGTGGACAATGGTTGGGCTGGAGGAATGGCACAAAAGGGCTGAGACCTCCCGACCTGGGGGGAGTCCCCTCGTGTTCTCTGCTGCAGCAGGAACGTTGGCGGAGCGCAGAAAGAACTATGAGACAAAAAAAGAATAAACAACCTTGGAAAACCTGAACTGGCGACTCCTGACTCTTCTTCTGCTTCTGGCACGAGGTGTTTCAGAGGGCAAAAGACACTTTATCACCGAATCTCGAGGACGAGAATCTGAGTCTCACTGAATCAAAGTTTGTCAGCTGTTTGCCAACTCTGGGGTGATGGTGTGACACCGAGATTTTGGCGCTTCTTCATTGAAGACCAAAAGCTGGGTAGTTGTAAAAGTAAAGTCTTTTATTGCACAGCTAAACCAGTCTCATGAAGGCAAAGGTGTTACAGTTTGTGCCAGTATGCAGAAAGCCTTCTAGCACAAAGTCCCCATGTCCCAAGCACAAGTGGCAGCATCTCAGCAACAGCAGTGACTGCACCTGTAATCTGTTTTCCATGAGCGTGCTAGCATTCTTAAAGCAGTGCATTTTATTCTATTTTGAACCAATCGGGTAGAAACACGAGTCTACTGTTGCCTTGCTGGACCTATCCTAAGCTAAGATTGATGTACAAAAGTAATCATAATTTCTTACACTAATTCCACATATATAACTCTGTCTTGTTCTATCTAGGAATGTTAGCAAGGCTACTTTGATTTCATTATCTCTAGAGTTTAGTTAACTTTGGAATATGTAAAGCTACCGAACTTTCAACTAGGTTTTAGGTCCTTTTCTTACGAACTAATTCAGCCTCTTATTTGCTTAAGGAACTTAAAAATTCTCTACTTATTTAAAACTAAACTTGCATTTCTACCTCATGTCTGTGTGGCTTGATGTCTTCTAGTTTCTCTGAAGGTTGTAATTCAGCCCTCACATCTTTGAGCACCCCCTGCTCTGTGTGGATGGGGCCCAGAGGGATTGCACCCTGACAAGGGTGCACTATTTTAGAGATTGCTAATTACTCCAATTCACACCTGTTATTACTTATATCTATTATCTGAAATATTCCTGATTGTTGGATCTGTATTATTCTTGATTGCGGTAAACTTCTGCTTTCACTGTATCTATTGTTTTATTCTGATGTTCCCTTCATGTTCATACCAAGAGTCTTTTTGTTTTGAAACAAGAAGAAGGGGAAATTACCTCATAAAGAATGTCTGAAAATTCCAATATTTATGCAATTTTTTAAAAGATTTGTAGGTGAAGATCCTCAATTGAATGTGTAATGGCAAGGCCTAACTCATTCCCTAGCTGAAGGAGAAGAGAGTGCATGTGGTTTTATCATCAGCAGGTTCAAAGCAGTCACCTGTTCATTTGATCAGACATCAATTGCCTCTGAGAAAATGAGGTCCAGTGAGAAGGGAAATTACTTAATCACCATGCAGCCTTCGTAACCAGAACAGGAGCTAAAGTGGGATGCCAGAGCATGGCTGTGTCTGGAGACTTGCAGAGGCAACCTGCCAACAGAGGCCTCATGTCATTATCATGGTATTGTGTTCCTCCTCATCTTCTTCAGCTATGCCCTGTTCTAGGCTCCCAAAAAGGACATTCAGTGAAGTCAAGGTCATCGCTTCCAGCTGATGCATTTCACCTGACCTAAATGGCACAATTGCTGAGTCTCAGCTATATGGACTTTGGAACAATGGTCAATTATTTCTATTTCCTTAAGAGACCCTGGACATTCTCTTTTACTTTCCTGTGTAGCAAAACCTTGTGTCAATGCCAGGATTGGATTTCATAAGTCTGGTGTGACACCGAGGCCAGAGAATCCCAGGCAGCTCCCACCCCAGCCCCGTGCCAAGAGTGGCTGCCCCGAGCTGCTGGCAGTGCGAGTGGCAGTGCAGAGCAAAGCTGCTCTCTGCAGCTCCTGTGTATCGTCGGCATCTAGGCTCAAAGCAAGAGTCAGAGAAGGCTCTCTGAGAGATCTTCACTCTCCAAAGGATGGTGCAAGAGAGAGAGAGAGAGAACTGGGTCCTGCGCTTAACTTTTAACCCGGGGGCAGAGGGCTGGGGCAGGTACGTGAATGGCTCCAGGCTGAGACAGGGCAGGGTCAGGAGAAGGGCACAAAGGGACAGGGGAGGGGAAAACCTGGGGGAAAACCAAAACAAACCAAACACTGTGGGGATAACAAGAACAAACCATTGAGAGGACAACTTAGCAAAAACTTACCAAAAACCCACCACCACATTGGTGGATTATAATTAGTCTTTTATGTTTCTTATCCCATTCCAAATAGATAACAGGTAATAGACACAAAAGAATGCAAATTGTTTTAACATTAGAACATTTAAGACTTTTTTAAAATATTGAAACAGAAGAGATGTTGCAGAAAGGTAAAAGACGTTATAAAGGAAAGGTCTTATGAAACATAGATTAGGCCCTGCTACTTTAGCTAAGCAGCTAGCAATAGCTTGCAAGTTCCAAGTTGAAAACTATTTTGAGAATGAGAAGTTTGTTAACACAAAAACCTATTTTTGGGGAAAAAATATAAGTGCACCTGCCTAAATATTAGATCTGTTCCATGAGAACCCATAAAAGAAAAAATGTAAACCACCTGAATCTTAGCACATACACACAAATGACCTTCTGACCAATAGATGAAGTAGCAAGAAAACTACCAGGCCAGTGGGTGTTGTGAACGAGGTCTGTGAAAACTGTATAAAATACAGCCAGCCCATTTCTAGGAAAACACCCCTGACTGCCATCTCTGCAAATGCAATTTCCACTTTCCAATTCCCTCTTCTGCAGCCAAGCCAGCAAAGTAGTCACTGCCAGCGCCAGAAACCAACTGCATACAGCAGTCACAACCCTGAAATATCAACTTCCTTACTTCACCTGCCCACTGGGAGCTCCCACAGAGAGACCTTTTGTCCAAGGATACCCACTGAAGAGCTCGAGGAGGGAGCAGTTTGAAACACAGCTCCTCCAGAATTTAAACCTCCCTTTATCAAATGAGCACACACCAACCTGTGCCAAAGGGAAAGCAGGCAGGAAAGAGAAGCTCCTCTCCCACAGCACTAAGCTCTGGGCTCTCTTCTT
Organism: Prinia subflava; assembly: GCF_021018805.1. Lineage (NCBI taxonomy): Eukaryota > Metazoa > Chordata > Aves > Passeriformes > Cisticolidae > Prinia > Prinia subflava. The sequence continues at coordinate 699,634 of NC_086273.1, forward strand.
TTCTGGCTGGAGAGCAGAGGCCATGGGCTAGTCCTCAATTTGGGAAGGATCCCTGGGAAATGGCCTGATCTGGGAGCCCAGCAGAGAGAAGTTCCCAAAAGGTAGGAAAAGATTCTCTGGAAGCAATAGATTATGACAATACTACTGCAGGGGAAAAAAAATTGAAGCATTTGAAAAATTCCCAGACAGAAATTTCTGGCCCAACATGACAACCCCAAAGTCTCTGTGGTGTGTCAGGACACATCATTTGTGTCCGCCCCCCAAAGCACAATCAGCTTCCCAACAAGACTTTGAGGACAAACCTTCCCCCTTCACCTCTCCACACCAGCTCTAGGAAGTCTCTGTCCACTGCAAGATCTCCTTTGTCAGTCTGCATTGACAAGAGTTGGCTGCAGGAGGCATGTGCATTGGAAGTCTCCCCAGATGGGGGGCAAAAAAACCAGAAGCAATTCCTGAAGAAAGAAAAAGGCAACGCCACTTGGGAAGACACCAGCGTGATTTCCCTACAGCTGTAGCCCTTTAATCTCTTGCACAAAGTACATCCATCCATGGGGCAGCACTATCGTTTTGATGACAATGGGGACAAAATTGCTGCCCTTTCCTGCTGCTGTTGCTGACACCAAATCATGAGGAATGTGCCAACCCTGCTAAAGACAGGCAGAGATTGTGAGAAAAAACCAGCTTGTCCGCTGAGAAGGTGGCCAAAAGAATGCTTTCTAATCTCCCCTTTCCATCCTCTCCCCAGCCACGACAGAGGAATGTCCTTTTCCTCTGTCACCCACAGTGACCCAGGCCCAGGCTGCAGCGTGGGGGCAGAGTCCGCCACAGCTCGCAGAGCCCGCCCTCCCCAGGGGCTTCCCTTGCCGTGCCGTGCCGTGCGGGGCCAGCCCCGGGAGCCCCCGGCCCCGCACGGAGCCCGCAGCCCCGGCTCCGCGGCGCTCGTCCCCGCCGGGTCCGGCCCGCGCCGGGGCCGCGCTGGGCGCGCGCGGGGCCGAGCGCAGCGCCCCCCGCAGGCCGCGCGCCGCCGGCGCAGCCGCGGCCGTTGCGCCCCGGGCGTTGCGGCCACAGTCGGCGATGGAAGCCATGGAGGAGCTGCCGCTGCCCGCCGGGCTCCGCGCCCGCACCTTCCCCGCCAAGCTGTGGCGCCTGCTGAACAGCCCCCGCGTCCGCTCCCTGCGCTGGGACAGCCGCGCCCGGGGGCTGCTCGTAGACCGCTGCCTCTTCGAGCGGGAGCTGCTCAGCCCGGGCGGCGCCCAGGGGCCGGCCCCGGGCACCTTCAGGGCCACGCAGTTCCGCAGCTTCGTGCGCCAGCTCTACCGCTACGGCTTCCACAAGGTGCCGGGCTGGCTGGGCGCCGCTACGGCGGGCGATGCCGGGGCCTGGCTGCACTACAGCAACCCCTGGTTTCGCCGCGACCGCCCCGATCTCCTGCTCCGCATCAGGCGCCGGACCGCGGCCAACAGGCAGCGGCGGGCGGCGGGGCGGGAGGGGCGCTGCCCCCGGCCCTGCGGCTCCCGGCAGCTCCCCAGGGCGCGGCCGCCGCTGCCGCCCGGGCGCCCGCCCAGCGCCTTCCTCCCACTGCACAGGGAGCGGGGCCCGGACGGGCGGGAGCTGCGCTGCCCCCGGCCCGGCCGCTTCCAGCAGCTGCCCCGGGAGCGGCCGCCGCTCGCCCGGCGCCCGCCCTGCGGCTTCCACCTGCTGCACAGGGACCGGCCGGGGCCGGCCCGGCGGGAGGGGCCAAGCCGCTTCCAGGAGCTCTACGGGGAGCGGCCGCTGCCCGCCCAGCGGGAGGTGCTCCGGGTCCCGCCCTGCCACTTCCTCGGCCTCCACGGGGAGCGGCTGTGGCTGCTCGGGCGGGAGGGGCCCCCCGACCGCTTCCAGGAGCTCTGCGGGGAGCAGCCGCCTCTGCTGGACCGGGAGGAGCTCAGGATCCAGCCCTGCAGCTTCCAGCAGCTCCACGGGGAGCAGCAGCCCCCAGCCTGCAGGCCACCAGGTAGGAAAAGAGTTTTAGCCTTGCTTTTCCAAAAGGCCACGTGAAGTGACCGTTTGAAGTGTTTTTCCACAATGCTCTGTCCTTCTGAGAAAGGAGTTGTCAAGTCTATTAGGAAGGGGCACCTAGAAAGTCCCAAGAGTCTCTGCCTGCTTTTCCTGGGTGCTTCCTGTAATGTTTGATCCAAGGCAGGAGTAGAGCTCTGTGTCCCAAAGCCACCTTCTGCAGCCTGATTCGCGTGTTTGAATTCTTGCAGCTGCTCCGGGCACTTCAGCCCCCAGTGCTCCAGCTGGCAGTGCTGGCTGTGCAGCATCACTGGCCTCCAGCTCAGCACAGAGTGCACCTGTGAGAGAGGAGTCACCACCACTGGATCTGGGCCTTGAAGTGGAGAAAATGATCCGGGAGATCAGGAGATCCCTGTCTGAAAGGTCTCCAGCATCACTGGCCTCCAGCTCAGCACAGAGTGCACCTGCAGAAGAGGAGTCACCACCGCTGTATCTGGGCCTTCAGGTGGAGAAGATGATCCGGGAGATCAGGAGCTCCCTGCCTGAGAGGTCTCTCTCTGCTCAGGTAACCCCCTTGGATGGGAATGAAAGAGGCTGGCCTGAGAGCTTTTGAACGTTGTTACACAGCTTAGAAGCAAAGGTTTCTTGAATTTAATTTTTTTCATTCTTTTTTAGTTATCTAATTATTCTTGGTCAAGCAAGATTTCCAAAAGAAGAGGGAATGAAAAGGTCTCCCCCCACAGTGAGAATGAGAGGTGTGAGCCTGTGTTGGCCACATTTGGTTGTTCCTTTTCCCTGGGAAGAATGCCTCGTGCAGGGGCATTTGTGGTGATGCTTTGTAGGTTCTAACCTTTGTTTGTTGGGAAAGAGGAGCAGAGTGTTTGGAGAGTTGCCACTGAAGGCAAAGTGTCCCGTGCAGGGAGGGGCACGAGAGGTGTCTCTGTTCCAGCAGCAGGTGTGGGCTCTGCCTCTCTTGGGTTGGAAGGGCAAAGCAAAGCAAGGGCTGGGCTGCAGCTGCTGCTGCTGCTGAGTGAGCCCTGCCGTGCGTGTAGGCGCTCCCAGAGCCGTGTGTGGGGCTGGGCTGCAGCTGCAGCTTCCCGGTCCTTTTGTTTGGCAGATTCAGTCTTTGGGTTAGGCATCTCGTTTCTCTGAACTCTTGTCTCTTCCCAGACTTGCCTGGAGAGTGAGTGTTGGCACAGGCCTTTGTGCAGATTATTATACGTGTTGGCCAAAGAATGTCTCTCTTTCTCTTGATGTGCAGACCCATTGCCTGCTGTACATTTGTGATTGAGGAAGGGCAGACTCAAGGTGGGGAGTGGGATTTTCTGGATTTAGCAAGATCTTATCCTCAAGTGGGATGTCTTTTTTAAACTCACACAAAACAGTTTCAAAAGCATTTTATTCCATAATAGAAGGAACCCTTACAGGCTCTGAACCATCTTTAGAATCTTTAGGATTCTGATGGACAGGCTCTTGCAAAAGAGATGAATATTCTGCAGCTGGTCCTAGTGAGAATTTCTTTCTATCCAAAGGTAATTTGCAGGTGCCTAATCTTGGGAATTTACTTCCTCAGTGGAATGGACACACAATTTCCTTGTCTGACTTTTCATGTCTTTCGGGTTGGTTCTTTTCTACTCTCCAAATTTACAGATTTTTTTTCCTGGAAAATTTGATCCTGGAAATTCTCCGTGTCCATAAATGTTTGCCTGGGTCCTACATCTGGGGCAGCAGCAGAGGGCTCCAAAAAGCACCACCTTTGAAGGATGGTCTGAGCAGTTGGGTGGGGCTGGTGGGATTCCCAGGCAGAAATGTGTGCTTTGCCTGTGGGTTTGCAGCACAGCCCTGGGCAGTGCTGGGAGCGAGCTCTGCCCTTGCTGACAGCCACGCTGGCAACAAGGAGAGCCCCTGGCTTTGTGCTGGCTGATTTCTTACAGCTCGTGGGATAAGCCAGGCTCAGAGCGTGAGGGCACGTCTCCTCACTTGGTGTCTTCTGGTTTTCTGCACTCACATTTTGCCTCCAAGGTCATTTTGTAAGAGTTTAACATTTTTTAGTTTCACTTGGCCATCCAAATCCTGAGTTGAAAAGGCTTGTCATGTGAACCATGTGGGCAGTGAGGCAGTGGGCCTGTGTTCCATGGCCTTTGGGAGTGGAGAAGAACAGTTACTGTATCCCTGATGTGATTCCAAGAAAATCCGGAGTGATCTTTGTGTTCCTCTCTTTCTGTTTTTCTTTCAAGGGGAATCTTAATGTTGCCCCTGAGCCTTCAGGAGAGGAGGACACTGTGAACAGGGCTGCAGCAGAGGAAGCTCCATCTGGCACCGAGAGCTGCAGGAACAGTTCCCCAGAGCCCGAGGAGCCTGGTAAGGAGAGAGCCCACACTGGTTTAGAGAGGTGTGAGACGGCTGCTCTGAGCCTGCCTGGGCCAGGAAGGGAGATCAGAAGAGTTGAGTTCTTGTGTGCAGGGCTGGTGCTTCCTGGTGCCTTTAGTGCCAATCCTGCACTGGCACAAGCTCCCCGAGCCCTGCCCTCTCCATGCTTCTCCAGAGGCTCTGACACTGAGTCCTCTGCTGGGGCAGGAGAGCAGGGACCAAACCTGACCTTGTGGGAGCTGTGTCACCAACCCACGTGTCCCAGTTTGGGTTGTAACTCAGCTGACAGCACCCTTCAGCTTCAGCCATTTCAGCCAGGACTGAGGCCTCTCTGTCAGCCCAGAGTGAGAACAGGGCTGGGCTTCTTTGAGGGAGCTGGGACTGTCTGTGTTTCCAGCTCTCATGGTGCCATTTGCACTGCAAGTGCTAAGAATATCGAGACACTTCAATGTTTTACACAGTTTTGGAAACTTGGAAGGATCCCTGTTCTCTGAAGAGCAGGCTTCAAATTCCCGAGTGAGAGTCTGCCTTGCAGGCCATCTTTTACAGTCCCTGATAGAAGGACAATTGCTGCCCAAGGGAAAGGTGCACAAGGGCCAATATTGACTCGGTGTTCTCTTTTCTTCCCAGATCCCGTGTGATCAACCTCTCCTGGAGGGGTGCCCTGGATGGCAGGAAGAGACAGAGGGAGAGCCTGTGACTACCAGGCAGGTAGAATCCCTCTGTCTATTCTGATGTGTTTACAATCATATACTTACCTTTATCTATCTATATGATTGGTATTTGTATAATATATTTATAGATATACTATAGATATTCAGAGATAGCTATTTAGACATATATATAGCTATATGTATATAAATATACAATATATTTTTATATATAGACAGTTGTGTTCGTATGCCCATATAGTTATAGACCACAGAGGTGATATTTTATATATATACATATATTTTAATTTGTATAGTTGTAGTCATGTATGGATAGTTATAGATATACAGAATGACACCTATCTATAGGGATAATTACATTTATATATATATAGTTATATTTATAAATGTGCATAGTTATATTCTTGTAGCTACATGGGTGTTTAGATACATAGGTTAGTATCTGTATAGCTATAGGCCAGTTTTTAACCTTTTTCCCTCTCTCCCTTCTTGCTTTTCCCCCTGTGCCCCTGTGTCCCCTGTCCCTGTGCTGGTCCGAGCTGGCGGCCGGGCCGGGCAGAGCAGCAGTTCCAGCCCCGGGTGTCCCTGGAGCGGTGGGAGCTGCCGGTGGCCCCAGGCAGGGTCCCCTGAGGAGCTGCTGAAGGACGGTGAGACAGAGGGGCCTGAGGGGGCTGAGGAGGCGCTGACGCTGCAGGGACGGTGACCTTGGGGCGCTGGGGACACTGAGGGCTGTGGGGGAGCAGAGGGCCATGGTGGCACTGAGGGCACAGGGAAGGGGCACAGGCTGAGGGGTGGTGGGTGTGAGGGCCCGGGATGGCTCAGAAGGGATTGAGTGGGGTGAGAGGACTGTGAGGGGCTGCAGAAACTGAAGGGGCCGGGGCTTTGCTGAGGGGACGGTGGGGCTGAGGGGGTGGAGGGGCCAGCAGGGAGCACAGAGGGCTCCGGGCCTGCAGCTGTGCCGGCCTCGGGAGCAATTGCAGAGCCTCCCCTTTTGCCACAGCTGCCCTGCAGAGCCTGAGGACAGGCGGAGACTGGCAGGAGGCAGCAGGGAGAAGCTGCAGGCTGGCAGCAGGAGCAGGGAGCAGGGAGCTGCTGCTGCCAGCCGAGAGGCCGGGTGAGGCCGCAGGGCCGCTGAGGCCGGCTGGGGCTGAGGGTGGCGCGGGCTTTGGCCGTGGGCAGTGCCCGGCGGGGCAGGAGCGGGCCCTGCCCGTGCTGGGGCTGCTCAGCGCAGCTGCCCCGGCCGGCACAGGGGCTGTCCTGGGCAAGGCAGCTGTGCCGGCAGGGCCCGGCAGCTGTGCCGGCCGTGCCGGGCTGCCGGCGGCTGCGGGACAGCCCCGCCGCGGCTGCGCTCACCACAGCCCGGCCCGCTCGGCTGCTGCTTCTTTCCAACCCTCCTGGGGCGGCGCTGGGCTTGGCCCTGCCCTGACTGAAGGGCAGGGGCTGCCAAGGGAAACGTGCCCATCCTCACTCGGGGCTCCCTTTGCTTCCCACATGTCCCCTCTGCTGTCCCTGTCCAGGAGAGCTGCTCTGCACGGGAGGAAGCAAGGACGGAGGGAAAGGCTTTGAAGATGGGGCACTGGAATCCCTCTGCTTCGCGTTCTATTTAAAGATCTATGGACTTGAACCTAGAGAGGGATATTTATATGGATATTCATATATCTGGGTTTCAATTTGTATAGGAATATTTCTACTTGTTTATTGTTATTTTTATGAATGTATGCTATGCATATATGTGTGTGCATATATGCATACATGTTTGTAATTACATGTATTTGTATATATGTGTCTAAGTATTTGTATATATAAGTATGATGTTCTGTTTTTAGTTCTATTTCCTGTGTATACAGTTGTGTAGTTATTTCTATTGATGTTGTAGTTATATGTCCCTTTCAATAGCTGTATTGGTATTTGTGTAAGTAAATATCTATTGTTATATTTATATATATGTATTGATCTATTTGTGGATGTAATTCTATTTACATATATGGGGAGATTTGTATGGATTGAGTTCTTGTTAGAGGGTTATTTAGATAGAGATACTGATATTTTTGTTATTATTCCTAGATGGGCTTTAAGCTTTCAGTAATATGTAATAAATTAAGTTGTTAAATGCCTAATTGATCTTTGTGTAGAGTGAGTTGTTGTACAGGTTAGCAATAAATTAAGCTTTTGTTAACTGAAAATGGTCTTTGTATATTTTTACATAGCATTGTTGTAAAAATCTAATTAATTCCTTTTTTAACTTAAATTGAGATCAGCATAGATGTATATCATCAGGGAGGGTGTTGCAATTTGTAATAAATTACATTTTTCATGTGAAATCAATTCTTGTGTATTTGTCATTCAGCAGTGCAGCAGTAGCAATCTGCACAAAATTACAATTGTCAGCTGGGATGGGTGTTTTGTGATTTGTGCTATCCAGAGCAGTGAGCAGATGTAAATGCTGGAGGATTTTGGCCATGGGATTCTCCATCCATGCCCAGCACATCATCCCCTTGCCCTCAGGCTGGGCAAGGAAAGCGCAGATTTGGGATGGCAGCAGAGCCACACGTTGGCTCAGAACTCGCTGCAAAGGCTGCTGAGAAAACTCCAGGACTCCATGGAGCGTACAGCTCCAACCAGAGCCCTCGGGGAGGACAAATCCACCCCCATGGCATGGGCAGCTCTTTAGGAAGCGCTCCAAGTGTCCCCTGAAGGTCATCCTGGAGCCCAGAAGCCAACAGGGATCCTGAGCCAGCCCTGCTGCCTTTGGCAGCCCTTGGGCAAATGAGCTGCAGCCAGGGGAGGCAGCAGTGACTGTGGCTGCTGCAGGCTGGGCATGCAGGAAGGGCCGTGGACACTTGTGCTGAGATGCTCCAGGATCCAGAAGGGTGGGGACAACTGGGAAGCAACAAGTTCTCCCAGGCACTGCAAGGATGGAAGCCCTTGATGGGAAGTTCCCTGGAGGAACTCCCAGGGCAGCTGCTGCTGGGATCAGCAGGAGCACAAGGCAGCAGGATCTGCTCCTTTTCCTGGCTCTGTGTGCAGGGCACAGGCTGGGATGGCCCCTGCTCCCACAGAGCCCTTGCCCGTGGAGGCTGCAGGGTAAAAGCAATCCCATGGCAAAGAGAGGCTTGGCAGCTGAAGCCCACTGCCCTTGTGTTTGGGGCTTGAATGGCTCTCCTGCCAAAGCACAGCAGGGAACCAGGGCTTGGGCAGGCAGAGCCTTTCGAGGGAAAGAGAGATCAGGCACTGACATGCCTGAAACTCCCTCAGCTCGATTCTTTTGTAGAAGGAGAAATAAGCCAGCTGGGCAGAGGCACATGCAGTCCTTTGAAAAAACATGATGCCTAACCAGTCCTGTGGGAGGAGAAAAATAGGCAGCAACCTTGCCTTGTTTTCATGGCCTGCATCTTCTGCAGAGGAGACAATGGGATGGACAGGAGGGGAGGGCAGGAATAACTGTGATAACCCAGTCTGCCTTGCTGTGACATACTTTGTGGCAGAGAACATTAGAGGTAATGCCAAATTCCTGTTTACCATCATGACATGCTGCTGCTTCATTGCAAACCTGCCTCAGTGTGGAGAAAATCAGCTTAATATATTGTCAGTTTAAGTAGATGTGGTGAGAAACACAGACACAGATTAAAACAGGTTTTCTAACCTCGTTATCCAGAGGGAATTTTGTGTTGCATTTTCTTCACTGTTTGCACAACATTTTGAGTTGTTCTGTATCCTTCAGGGAGGTATCCAATAGTACTCAGAAAAAGAAAAGGGGATTATGGCATTCATTCTCTTTTACACAGATTTGCACTAAGCTGCAGCTTGAACTTAGTAAGGAGAAGGATAGATGTTCTTTAGTCATGCAGTGTGGAATAAATGGTGTAGCATAAGCCACAATCCCAGCTGTAAGAACAGTGTGTTCTTGGCCTTATCAGGACATTGTGTACAAGAAAGCACCACAATCTTAATGATTCACCTCTTAGGTAAAACCAGAATGGTTCATGGTGTAAAACTAGCAGCTGATGGAAAGAACCAGTGTCCCAGGGCTGGGGCAGAAGCGTGGGAGTCCAAGGCTTGGAAAAGGAGCTGGCAAAGGCAGCCCAAGGTGCAGGCAGGCATTTGGCTCAAGGCAAGAGGGAGCTCGCACTGCCAGCACGGGAAGGGGCTGCAGGCAAAGGAGCTGCCGGCGGCAGGGAGCAGCTCCTGCTGTCACTGCAGGGAAGGACTGGCAGCAGGCAGGAGCAGCGGGCACATTGCTGATGGACAGCTGTCAGTTTGAGCAGGCCAACTGAGCACCAAGAGAGGCTGCTGCTTGTTGTAAAAGGAGTTTATGACATGGCTACATCAGTCTCACAAAGGTCAGAGGGTTACAGTCCGTGCCATCATGCAAAATGCCTTCTAGCACAGAGTCCCCATGTCCCAAGCACAAGCAGCAGCAGCAGCAGCCCTGATACAATGCATTCTATTGAAAAATCATCCAAGCAGCTACAAACACGATGCTATCACTGTCTTTTTGCACCTGTCCTGGTCTAACACAGTTGTGCCACAATGGTCATCATTTCTCACACAAGGCCTACACCTACAGACCATCTATTCTGTCTAGCAATGTTAGCAGTTCTATGCTATGTTTATCTCATGTCTAGGACTTAGTTAACTATGTACAAGGTAATGCTGCTGAACTTTAAACTGGACTTAAGGGCTTTTCTATTAACTAATACAGCCTCCTATTTGCTTACAGCAATTCAGGCATATTTTTACTCACCTAAAACTAAAACTTACATTCCCGCTGGATGTCTGTGTGACTTTATGTATTGCCAGTTTCTCCGAGGGTTTCAAACCAACCCCTGCACTCTTTTCTTCCTTGAAGCCTGTGTGCACAGGGCCCTGGGAGATTTCTATCTGCTTTCCAACAGGGCTGGGACATGACTCCATGGGTCCGTTCTCCCCTGGTTCCCAGGTCTCCACACAGGGCAGTTGGTTTCCAGCTGTGACCTCCTGTCCAACAGAGCCTCCATAGATCCCACAGGAACAGCTACGACGGGTGGGATTTCACCTCCTTCCAGCTGGGATCCGGGAGCTTTGCAGTGTCTGACAGTGCCACCTGGATCAGCCAGAGGTGCCGGGAATCCAAAGGGACCATGGTGGAACAGATAAAACATTGCCTGGGACACACCTGTGTGGAATGGCCCCAAAATACAATACAGATATGGTTGGGAGGCTCTAGAGCACAAAGGTGGGTGTGGGAGGGGAAGGGGAATTCCTATGGGAAAATGGGGGGACTTGCGAATGCAGGAATTCCCATGGAATTTCCATGGCTGGATCGCACTCTCATCCCATTCCAGTGGGAATTCCATGGATGGATCTCCCCCTTACCCACTGCCATGAGTATTCCATGGGGAAATGATTTGAATCAATGACCAATCCAATAACAGCAGTGAGAAGAGAAGAAATCCCTGCTGAGATTCCATGGGACATAAATCCCAATGCTGTCCCCTGGCCGGCTCTGTTGTGCCCATGGCAGTGCCAGGGGAGTGCCCTGTCCCTGCCCTGAGCCCAGCACGAGCCTTTCCTTGGGTGTTCTCTGCCCTGCCCAGGGCAGGAAGGCACTGCCGGAGTGGCTTTAGTGGCCCCGGGCACCCGGCCGGGCTGCAGGTGGCTCCTTGGGAATGTGCAAGAGCAAAGCTTCAAGGAAACAACAGTTTCTGGAGGGGATTCTCCCTCCTTGGCCTGTGCTGGGAGCCCAAGGGCAACAGCCCGGGCACAACAGCTCAGAGTGCTGGAGCTCAGTGTCCCTGGGCCAGGCCGTGTTCCCTGGCTGTGCCCTGTCCCTCAGCTGTCCCCTGTCCCTCAGCTGTCCCCTGTCCCTCAGCTCTGCCCTGTCCCTCGGCTATCCCCTGTCCCTCAGCTCTGCCCTGTCCCTCAGCTCTGTGGGGCCAGGGGTGGCAGCAGGACCCCGGGCAGCCCTGGGGAAGAACAACCCTGAGCCCCAGCTGGGCCAGTTCCCCCAGGGGGCCCCAGTCACTCCCAGCATGGGCCCTGTGGTTCCCTGTCACTCCCAGTATGACCCCACTGTGATCCCAGCATGGTGCCAGGTGTTCCAATTCACCCCTACTATAGACCCAGGTACTCCCAGTATGGTTCCTGTTACTCCCAGTATGGTTCCTGTAACCCGCAGTATGATCCCAGTCACTCCCACTATGGCTCCAGTCCTTCCCACTATGATTCCAGTATGATCCCAGTCACTCCCAAATACTCCCAATAATATTCCTGTGACTTCCTTTATGGTTTCTCAGTGATCCCAGTCACTCCCAGTATATCCCAATTGCCCCTAGTGTGTTTCCATTCACCCCTAATATCTCCCAGTAGCTTCCCACATGATTCCAGTTGCTCACAGCCACTCCCAGTCACCTCCAGCACGATTCCAGTCCCTCCCTGTATATCCCCGTTGCCCTAACATGGTCCCACTTGCCCTCAGCCTGCTCTCAGTCACTTCCAGTATGATCCCAGAAGGACCCCAGTCATCCTCACTGTGGTGCCAGTTGCTCCATGTATTATCCCAGTTGTCCCCAGCATGGTCCCATTTCCTCCCAGTGTGATCCCAGTTACCTCTAGCACAGACCTGGTTACTCCCAGTATGATCCCGTTCTGATGCCATGATGATCCCAGCTGCTCTCAGCTCTTGGCAGTCTGATCCCAGTTGCTCTCAGTGGCCCCTAGCCGAGACCCTGTCATTCCAAGTATGATCCCAGTATGAGTCCATTATGATCGCAGTCTCTCCCAGCACAGTCCCAGTGTAGACCCAGTCACTCTCAGTGTGTTCCCAGTCACCCCCAGTATGGTCACAGACACTCCCAGTATATCCCAGTTTCCCTCAGCATATTCATAGTCATTCCCAGTCACATCCACGTGGCCCAGTAAGGTTCCAGTTTCCACCAGTATGATCCCAGTCACTGTCAGTTTAATCCCAGTATATCCCAGTTGATCCCACAATGATCCCTGTTGCCCAGTCCTGGTCCTGCTGCACCCCAGTGTGCTCTGATGCTGCTCCCAGTGGGTGCCAGTCCTGGACCCAGTGTATGCCGGTGTATCCTGGTGTGTCCCGGTGTACCCTGGTGTACCCCAGTGTATCCCGGTGTATGCCGGTGTCCCAGTCCATCCCAGCCTGTCCCAGTCCATCCCGGTCTCTTCCCAGCAGCCGTCGCCCTTTCCCGGATCCTGCCCCTCCCGCCCCGGAGCTGCCGCCGGACGCCCCCCCAAGACGCTGCCGGGGCTCGGGGGCTTCGTCTTGGGCTCCGTCTGCCGGGGCTGGGGCTCGGCCTCCGCTGCGGGAGAAGGTGAGGGGGGTCCCCGGGGGCCGTGTCCCCCCCTCGGAGCGCCTGTGACTCCCCCATGTCCCCCCATGCCGGGGTCACCCCCTTTTCTCTGCCCACAGCTCCTGACCCAGCTCCTGCTAACCCCTGGGAGGGGCTTTGGGGAGTCCTCCTGGCACCCCCTGGAATCCCCATTCCTGGGCACTGGGACGCCCCCGCATCTCCTTATCCTGCACCCCCTTATCCTGCACTGACACCCCCCCGCACCCCCTTTCCCGGGGATCCTCCTCTCCCAGCCCCTGCATCCCCTGTTTCCCTCAGTCCGGCCACCCCCGGACCCCCATTCCCGGCCAGCCCGGAGCACCGCACCCCCGGCCTCCTTTTCCTGGGAAAGCCGAGCTGGGCACGGGGCTCTGCAGCCGCTCGGGGATTGATGATCACCCGAAGGAAAGGGAGAGAACAGGAGAGAGCCAGAGCAGGCCATTGGCAATCAGGGATGGCAATCCCAGCGCCCAGTCCTGCTCCGCCGGGGCCGGGAGCCGCAGCCGCAGGAAAAAAAGGATCCGCTGCTCCCGGTGCTTGCCGGGCTTTGGCCGAAGGCAGGGGGTTCCAGGCTGGCTTTGAGCGCAGGCCCCGGGAGCTGAGCACAGCCCGGCCCGGGGGTCCCGCAGTGCGTGGCCGAGGAGGGTCCCGGGGGATGCCAGGAGGGGATCCCGGGGAATTCCCTGGAATTCCGCCCTGCCCTCCCCCCGCGCTCCCTCGGGCACTTTCGCTGCCGCCTGCCCCGCCCTGCGCCGCCGGGATCTGCCCAGAGAGCGGGGACGTCACTAAACCCCCGCGCTGCCATTGGCGGGCAGCAAAGAGCGGCGCCAATGGCGGGGCCGGAGGCGGCTCTGGGGGCGGGGCCGGCGCTGTGGGCGGGGCCGCAGCGGAGCAGCGCGATGGCTCCAGCGCTGGGGCCGGGGGCGCTCCCGGGGCCCCGGGGGGCGGCGAGAGGTGAGGGGGACCCCCGGCACCGGGACTCTCTGATCGCCCATTGCGGAGCACCGAGGGGCCCCTAAACCCCCATTCCTGGGCACCGCCATCCCCCCGAACCCCCATTCCCGGGCATGGGTTCCACCCTGCACCCCCTCATCCAGCACCAACCACCCCTGCACCCCTTTCCCGGCCATCCCGCCTCTCCCTGCCCCTAGAGCCCCCTTTTCCTTGACCCAGAGACCCTCTGGTCCCCTATTCCTGCCCTTCCCACCACCCAGCCGCTCCTTTCCTCAACACCGATGACACCCGGGACGCCTATTCCAAACCTTCCCGGTGTTTCCCTGCCCTGTGCTGGGAATGGGGACCCTGGGGACCCTTGGAGCTCCCTTTCCCAAGTACAGGAACCCCCTTAACCCCACCCATCCTACCTCTACCCACCCCCAGCCTCCCCTTTTCCACCAACCCTGGAATCCCCAAAGCCCTTTCCCTGCTCTCCCAGTTCTCCCGGTCACCCCTTTCCTTCACCCGTCACTCCCAGTCATTCTCTGTTATGATGTCATTTGCCACCAGCACGGTCCCAGTTGCTCCCAGTGTTCCCACTTTCATCCAGTGTGTTCCCAGTTCTCTTGGTTACCCCTAGCATAGCCCCAGTAACTCCCAGTACGATCCCAGAATGAGTCCAGGATGATCTCAGTCTCTCCCAGCAGGGCCCCAGTCACTCACATTTGCTCCCAGTTTCCCCTAGCATGGTTCCAGTTCTCCCCAGCACATTCCCAGCGGTTCCCAGTGTGGTCCCAGTCACCACCTGCATGGTCTCAGGCACTCCCAGTATATCCCAGTTGCCCTGAACATTCTCGTAGTCATAGCCAGGCACTCCCAGTTTCCTCAGCGTGGTTCAGTTGTCCCCAGTTTTGTCCCAGTCACTGCCAGTACATCCCAGTTCTCACCACCATGCATCCTGTCATTCCCAGTTGCTCCCAGTTTCTCCCAGTGTGTGCACAGTTGACTCCCAGCATTAGCCTGTGTCTTGGTTTGGAAAGACAGGTCAGGGAAAACTGGAGTTTCCCTTGGAATGGAGATCGTAAAACAACCCCTCCCTCCAAATTATTACAATTTTGCATTTAGGAACTTTAAGGAAAAAATGTGGGAATAGGAACAGCAGTTCTTTACTAGGAATATTAAAAATGCAAATGCTGTAGTAAAACAAAAAAACAACAACCCCCCCCAAAACAAAAAACAATAAAAACCCCAAGCATACAAACAAAAGTCCTAGAAGCCCTGACTGAGTCAGAGATACAACCTGATACCCTGTTGTCAGGGTGTTGGTAGCAGGTCTAATAAGTCTTCCTGGAGTAACAGATGTTGTTCTGTGAAGTAGAAAGGATCCTATAGAAAAAAAAAAAAAGGTCCAGTGCTGGCAAGATGGGTCTGGTCTTACTCCGAGAATTCAGTGGAAAACCGGCTATCTTGGTGTTTGGGATTGCTGGTTTTATCCCGGTGGAAAGGCTTTGGCTTCTCCCACTGAGTGGAGCATCTCACAAAGGAATGAGGTGATGTTATCAGTCATGTGAGAGGCCTTCAATGGCCCATTCACAGGTGATGTCCCTCGGAGTAGGATAGGTGGAGAAAGAGATAAGAAGGCCCTGCCTTGTCTGGTGTTATCAGGTGTCCCATTAACAGAAGGCATTCGCCCTCTTCCCCCCTAGTTACAAGAGATAGAGAACAATAATGCCAACCGACTTCAACAGATGAAAATAGAATACACATTTTTGGTTACATTTTTCAACTGAAGACACACTGTAGGGGTGTGGCTTCACCATGGTTTGGGTCCCCAGGGTTTTGTTTAGAATCCCCCAGGGGTGGGGTTGGAGTCTCCAGGGTTGAGACTGGAGTCCTAGGGTTTGGGATTGGAGTCCCCCAGGGTTGGGGTTGGCACCCCGAGGTTGTTGGGATGCAAATCCCTCTTGGCCCCATTCACACAGGCTCAGAAGTACTCAGAAATGTGAGGGCTGAATCAAAACCTTCAGAGAAAAGAAATTAGAGAAATCCTTGCAGACATGAGGTAGAAATGTAAGTTTAATTTGAAACAAGTAGAGAATATTTTCCTTGAGTAAATAAGAGATGGTATTAGTGAGAAGCCCTAAAGCCTAGTTTAAAATTCAGTAGCATTACCTTTTACAATGTTAACTAAATCCTAGACATAACAAAAACATAATGGAGCATTACTAGCATTCCTGGATAGAACAGATGGAACTATGTATGTAGAATTTTTGTAAGCAATTACGGCCATTACCGTAGACCAAAAAAAGAAGGATTTGAGGCAGTTTTGGGGGTTGGTGGAGTATCGCAGGACACAATTGAAGATTTTTCTGGTTTACACCTTTACATGACTTTTTAAGCCAAGACAGCCTTAAACTGTCAGGATGATTTTTTGCCTTTTCTTTTAGATACCTTTCATGTATCCTCAGTAGTCCTAGTATGCCTACTTGTATTTTCCTGAAATCTGATAATTTAGCACAGTCCTGGTGTTCTGTTAGGCCAGGAGACCTGTTAGAAATAACTGTGTAGTTCTTGGCTTTTGCTGTTGTATCTTGGTGTTGGGGGTTAGATTTGTTTCTTTTTTACATAGAGAACTTTTCCCATAGGTTGGTAGAAAAGTAAATGCTGGGTTGTTAGTGTACTTAAGCAGAACAAAGGGGCCAGAGGAGAGGAGTGTAGCACCTGGCTACACTTCTTTGGGTCTCTGGGAGTTTCTCTCCGAGGAGGGGGGAGACAATGTGAGTTTTGGGGGCAGGTAAAGGACAGGGCTGGGGGCAGTTTCTCTCTCTTGCTCTCAGCATTGGAGAGAGGACGGCCGGGCTGCTGCTCGCTGCGGGAGGAGTTCACTGTCACCACCCTGTCTTGTCCTGGGAGATCCACCACCATCTGCTCGTGTGCCCAGGAATTCTGAGCTCGCCTCCTCCTGCCCTGCAGGAGCTGGGCCGGCCCTGCCCCACCACCGCTGCTTCTTCAGCCCTGCCTTGGGGCTTTCTGCTGCTCTGTGGCCCCGCACTGCCCCTGCCCTGCCGGGACATCCCTGCCGTTCCAGCTGCCATCGCAGAGCTCCTGAGCTCATCCACAACCCCGGGATTTTCCACCCTTCCAGCCTGGTGCTCTCAGAGTCCCACAGGGGCACCGAGATCAGACTGCCCCGGGCATTGTGAAACAAAGCCCCTCGAGGTTCCTGGTTCTGTTTATTATTAATGCTGTAGTTGTTGTTTGTTTGCTTTGTTATACATACCAGTAAAGACCTGTTAATCCTATCCCCATAGGTCTGCCTGAAAGCCCCTTTAATTTTCTAAATTATAATAATTTGGAGGGAAGAGACCTGAATTCTCAATTCCTAGGGAGGTCCTACCGCTCCCTAGCAGACACCTCTTTCTCAAACCAATACTATTGTCTTTTGCAAATTATTTTTATAGAATACAGTTTGTAATCTCTTTTTAACTGCTTTTGACATAGTATAATTGATCAGCCTTTTATGGTTAATACCCTAATCCCTCTGGAGATTGCATATTTTAGTGTAATAGATATATATATAATAGTTTAGGCTTTTGCAAAATACTAAAATAGAGTATATTATAAAATTATAAACATATAATTTAAAATATAAATAATATGAATAGACATATGACTACAAATACAAATACAAAAATTATATTATAAAATAAACTATATTAATATTAAAATGTTGAAATGTGCTGTATATTATAACATTAACTTTTGCAGAAGTGATTGAGGAATAGCTAATGCCTTCATTTCTGTAACTGACTGACAATAGTGAAATAGCTAATGTTGATTTAAAGTAAAAATAAACATCTGAATGATAAGATAACATTAAAAAGAACTGGGCAAATAACACTCTAAGAGCCAGGAGGAATCCACCACCGACCCTTTGGTGATCAATAACTGTCAAACCACAGACCAGGAGGCCTTGTGAAGAAATAAAATACAAAAGTTTTAAAATCATGTTGTGACATGTACTCTAAGAAGATGAGGTCTGGGATGGAAGTAAGCTAAAGAATTTCCGGAACAAGTGAACTCAAAGAAATGTTTAAATATGTATAATCTTCAAGAATATGCATTTGATAAATTGTCTTGGGTTGCAATGCAAGCTGTAACCAAAACTATCTATTTGATTGCCCACTGTTAAAACCAGGTGGGGCAGTTTTCTTTATCTCTTCCATGACCCATCCTCCCTCCAGGGGAATATCTTCTGTTAATGGGCCATTGAGTCTCACTGCATGACTGATAAAATTACATCATCCCATTGTGAGATGCTCCACCCACAGGGAGGAGCCAGGCATTCCTACCTGGATATAAGCTGAGATTTAAAACACCAGAAGCAGCCTGTTTCCACTGGATTCCCAGAGAAAGACCAGACCTATCTACACCAGCACTGGACCTTCAGAGGGAAACTACGCCCTTCTAGAAGATCATTGCTTCAACAAAAGCACATCTGTGACTCCAGGAGGACTGCAGCCACGATTTGATTGGACTGCTACCAACACCCTGAGTAACGAGGTATCGGGTTCTATTCTGACTCTGTCAGTGTTTGGTTTTTTTTAGTTTGGTTTTGTTTTTTTTTTACTACTGCATTTTCAGTTTAATTTTCCTACTAAAGAACTGTTATTCCTACTCCCGTATCTTTGCTTGAGAGCTTGTTAATTTCAAAATTATAAATCACAGGTAGGGGATTTATATTTTCCATTTGAAGAGAGGCTCCTGCCTTCCTTAGCAGACACCTGTCTTACAAACCAAGACAGGGACCTAGGCCCAGATACCCTGGGGGAGCCTTGGGTTGAGTTTTTCTGGAGGGGGATGTTTGAAGAATTAAGAACTCCAAAGCTGATTGCAAAATATCCCTTGGGGGGACACTGGGAGGTCCCAGTGGCAGCTGCCAGCAGAGGCAGCCTGGAGGAGCAGAGCCCTGTGTCCCCCAGGACCCCAAAGTGGGGAGCCCAGAGAAGGGAGAGCGCTGCAATTCACGGGACCCTCAACAGCCTGGAGAAGGGCAGGGGGGACTCCTTGCACCCCAAGCAGAGAATAAGGGGAGAAGGGACCCTGGGACACCCAAAATTCCCCAGCATCCCTAAGTGACGAGACCAAAGAGGAGGGAGCTTTTCATATTCCTGGGACTCTCAGCAGCCTGGGGAGGGCAGGGACCAAGTAGATGGGGGACCCCCAATACAAGAGTGACCCCGAGCAGCTGGGACAGGGGGGAAGGCCTGAATACCAAAGGGGAGAGCCCTGAGACAGGGAACTGGGGGATATTTTCAGGGCTGAATCATGGGGTTTGGCAAGTTTTTATAGACCCCTGATGGCTATTGACTTCTAGAGATGGACTTGGGCAGATGGACCTTCAAGGTCAATGTGCTCATCCCACATGTTTTCCCCAAACCAGGATTTCTCATTCCCAAACCTTGGCCAGATGGAGAAGGAGGCTGTGAGGAAGAGGAAGATGCCCTGGGATCCTCAGGCAGGTGAGGAAGAATTCACTGCCCCTTTCCCTCTCTCCTGCTCCATCTCTCAGCCCAGCATGGCCCCATCTGTAGGACAACCCCTCTGCCGACGCCATCCTGCCGGGGATGGACTGGGGGGATCTCCTTCCCCTTCCCTCTGGCACGGAGGCAAATCCCATCCTCTCCTTTTCCTTCCTCCCCCAGACAAGGAGCTGAGGAAGGAGATCAGGGAGGACAAATCCCTGCAGCAGAACATCATGGAAGAGGCTGTTTTGAGTGGATCCACAGCAGAGGAATCCAATGGGGAGGAAAAGCGCCAGAGATCTCACACGAAGAAGGGCTCCAAACCCATCCAAGGGTGCCCTGATGGGGAAACACCCACCCTGTGCCAGGAACGTGGCCGGAAATCCAGCCGGAGCTCAGACCTTGTAGCCCATGAGCAGCATCATGACAAAGAGAGGCACTATGAGTGCTTGCAGTGTGGGAAGAGCTTGAGCAAGAACTCCTCCCTCATCCGCCACCAGAGGATCCACACTGGGGAACGGCCCTACCAGTGTGGGGAATGTGGGAAGGGCTGCAGACACAGCTCCGACCTGATTGTCCACATGAGGATCCATAATGGGGAGAGGCCCTATGAGTGTGTGGAATGTGGGAAGAGCTTCAGAGATGGCTCTAACCTTACTCGCCACCAGAGGATCCACACCGGGAAACGTCCCTATGAGTGTGAGGAATATGGGAAGAGCTTCAGCCAGCACTCCAGCCTCATCTATCACCAGAACATCCACGCTGAGGAAAGGCCATACAAGTGTGGGGAATGTGGAAAGGGCTTCAACCAGAGGTCCCAAGTGATCACCCACCAAATGATCCACACTGCGGAGAGGCCCTATGAGTGTTCCCAGTGTGGGAAGAAGTTTCAGACCAGCTCCAAGCTCCTTGTGCACCAGCGGGTTCACACAGAGGAGAGTCCCCTGCCTCGACTGCAGGAAGGGCTTCAAGCACAACTCCCACCTCGTCACTCATCTGCGCATCCACACTGGGGAAAGGCCCTACGAGTGTCCCCAGTGTGGGAAGAGCTTCTCTGACAGCTCTAACTTGACCAAACACCAACGGAGGCACTAGTGATGGAAGCCTTGCAAGTGCCCCAGCTGTGGAAAGAGCTTCATGTGCATCTCCAGCCTCATCCCCCGTCAGAGGACCCACATTGGGAAGAGCCCTGGTGACCCACATTTCCCGTGATCCATGCTGCCAAGACACCTGTCCCTCTCCCTGCCCTTAACAATGATGTGAGGTTGGATTAAAGAATGTGAGAGTCTGGCCATTGCCCTATCATTGTATTTGATCCCATCTCAGGTCCTTGCCACGGCCAGGAAAAGAACTGTCTCTCTTCCCCAAGGAGAAGGGTGTCCTTTCCAGACAGGAGGAAATACATGGCCAGGAAGAGCCAGTCATTTTTGTTGAAGTTTTCCTTGTATATCGTTTGTCTTATCCCTTCTTTTATCAATATTGTTTCTGTTCCTATTTGTTTCTTATCTTGCTGCTGTTCCCAGTAAATTTTTCTTTTCCCAGCCTGGGATCTCTGCCTTTGTACTTTCAGTGGGAGGCTGGAGGGCAGTGAGTGGCAGCACGGTTTTAGCAGGAACATGGAATTGGGGAATCTCATTCCTAAAGCCCAGCCCATGGAAACCGAGCATCCCAGCTGGTGCCAGCCCTGGCTGCCCTGGCAGGAGCCTTGGGAGCGGGTCCCTGGCTGGGGCTGTGGGAACCTCTTCCCTCTGGTGCCCAGGGACAGGAGTGCAGGGAACGGCTGGAGCTGAGTCGGGGCAGGTTTGGCTTGGATGTCAGGAGAAGGTTTTTCCCCCAGAGGCTGCTGGGGCACTGAACAGGCTCCCAGGGAAGGGTCCCAGCTCCAGGGCTCTCTGAGCTCCAGCAGCGTTTGGACAGTGCTGCCAGGCCAGGCTGGGATTGCTGGGGTGTCCTGAGCAGGGCCAGGAGCTGGACTGGAGGATGCTGAGGGGTCCCTCCCAACTCAGCCAATTCTGTGATTCTGGGATCCCATGGGAATGGGACTGCCAATGGTTGCCATGGCAACAGAGTCTGGCTGCAGGGCTGAGCTGGTGTCCATGGCAACCACCCCAGGCATGGGGTCTGCATGGAGATGCCAAGGGACTGAGCATGGCAACAGGGGCTAGTGGTGGTTGCCATGGAAACTGACCATAGCAACAGGGGATGGTGGCGGTTGCCATGGAAACTGATCAGTGTAAGAGATCCTGGTATTGTTTCCCTGCTCAGGAAGGGAGTTGTCACAGCCCCTCAGAGGGATTCCAAGGGGACTTTCCAAGAGTCTCCAGGCTGTCCAAGTGCTGGAATGTCAAAGGCACAGACAGGGGCTCCATGGACACCTCCCAGGGCTTTCTGGGCATGGTGAAGAGCCCTGTGGTCACAGGCAGTCACAGCCATTCCATGGGAACATCCCAGGCCACCTGGGGCTGCAAAGGCACCCATCTGTCACCGGCACTCACAGGGGCTCCACGGTGACATCCCAGGAGTCCCCAGGCTGCCAAAGAGCCGGGATGTCCCAGACACTCACAGGGTTTCCTGTCATGGGAACAGTGGGAGCTTCAGGCAAAAAAGCTTTATTTCTTCATTGGAGAAACTCCTGCTGAGTCGTGAGGTGGAGAAATGACACCCAACAGCCACCATGGATCCTCAAACCCCACCAGGAGGCCTAGACTTTTAAAATTCTGTCTAAGCGAGGAGACTGGGAGCAGCTGGATCCAATCCTAGACCCACACTTTTTCAAAGGTTTATGTGTAAAAGATTGGACAGGTCTAATTAAGCCCAAATGTACTTTGTCCCAGAGGATTAAAGATGGAATGCCAGATTTATTTCTATAAATACAGGTATGATTGATTCTGATCAGGAAAAGACAAAGATTTTTTCACACCACAGAGGAAATTTTAAGAAGAGTTCTTTACACCACAGTGTAGGAGCTATAACAATTATTGGAATATAGTTCTCCAGGAAGCATTTTTGAAGTAAACAAGGCCTTGTGGGCGTTGTTTGAGCCCATTGCAGGCAGAGCCTCCTGCTCCAGCAGGAACTGCCTTTCCTGTGCCAGGACCAGGGCAGATCCTGCTGCAGGAAAAGCCCCAGGCCAGCCCCAAGACAGTTCAGAGCTCAGGCACAAGGGCAGAGTGCCATGCTGGGAGCTGTGCCAGGGAGAGCCTGAGGCACCAAAGGCTCCTTGGCAGCAGCAGCTGCTTCCAGGCCATGGCCAGAAGCCTCCCTTGGCAACCGGGCCTGGTGGCCACCACTGCAGAGCTGCTGGGTCAGGGCTCATTTCTGCCTGGGCTCTGCCCCAGCCCGCAGAGTGTGACCTCAGCCCTGACTGTGGCACAGCCGCTGTGCCTGAGCCCTGCAAAGCCTCAAGGTATCCTGTGCCAGCCTGGCCCTGTCAGCCCCTGGGGCAGTCTCAGGGTTAATGTTTCCCTGAGATTCTCCTTGGGGTTGCTGGCTGTCATGGGTTGACATTAGACAAATTGCCAATGCACCCATGAGGGTATATTTTACCTAATGAACTCCTGTGAGATGTGGTCAAGAACAGAGCAGAGCAGGCCTAATACTTGAAACAGACAGACAATTTATTATACTACATAACAATGGACAATAGAAAAGGAAAGAAAAACCCAACCACCCAAAAGCAGAAGAGAAAACCTCCCAAAACACTGCTTCTCCTCCCCCCAATTTCCATCCCATACATGCTCACTCAGTTGACTCCAGCACATTACCTTCATCTACTTGCTTAATCCCTCAACAACCCTGGGTTCCTAATCCAAATCATCATCCTTTAAAATTCAGACAATCCACATTCCATCCAGGACGAGAGGAGTCTCTCTCGCACCACAGACCCCCCCCCACAGGAAACACAGGTCCACCATCCCGTGTTCCCACGTCACCCATGGCACTGCCTCGAAGAGTCTGCCAGGGTGACCCCCTCCTTTCCATGTCCAGCACTCTCACTGCCGTCCATGGACCTGCACTGCAACAGGGCTCTTTTTAAGGATGTTTTGGCCAAGTACCAAAAACCAGCCATCTTCTCATTTTGGGACTCAGGTCCCCCCCATTTACCCCTGGGGCCGGGGGCTCCAAGAAGCAGGCCAGAACGTCTCTGGGTTTGAGCCAAAAACATCCACCCAAACACAGTCTTATTTATAGTCAGGAGGGTCCAGGGTCCGTCTATGGCTATCATTATGCAGGAAAAGTCCGGCCTAATAGGCCACTCCTCTTCATTCTGGCAATCGAAGGGGCTTCTTTCCATCTCCCATTACCCTCTTGGTCCCAGGCTCTCCTCTCTCTTCTAAAACCACCAACTATGAGAATTCAGCGTCCAGGGATAACTCTCTTCTGCCTTAGAAAGAGTTAAAAGCTTTTATCTCCCACCACCAAGGTCAGGCACAGGCGATCGCAGGCACTGCAGCTCTCACAAGCAGCTCCAGCTCGGCACCTTCTCTCTGTGGGGGGAGGAGAGAGACGGGACTGGGGTGGGGGGGGAGGAACGGGATGGGACAGGGAGGGGGACGGAAGGCACCTCCAAAGTTCTCCCTCCACCCCTCCATTCTAGATGGAAGCTGGACCAGCTCCACTCCAGCTCCCTCTGTTCCCCACCCCGAGGCCCACCTTGCTCAGCCAGGCCCACCTTGCTCCCCTCCCCCACCCGGCCTAGCCAGGCCTGGGCAGGGGAGAGGAGAAGACGCTCCCTCTCCGAAAGCAGAGCAGGGAAAGAGAGAGTCCTGCTGGGAAATCCGGCTTTTAACCCCTCGTGTCCTCAGAGGCGTGTCCAACCTCTTAGTGGCCAACAAAGGTGCCAATACTCAGACCTAAGGACTGATTGGTTTGACCACTACTTCCAAAAAAACTCACTTCCCTTCAAACCACGACACTCTGTTACAGACTACACACAACCTTGCAACCCCTCTGTCTGTCAGAATCCTGTCCGTGACGCAAATTTAATGTCACGATCCAAGCAGGAATCGTGAGAGGTTCATGTGATCTCAGAGTGCAAAAAGTACTCGAGGGGACAACAGTTGGCTGTTCAATAATACAACAAATGCACCTTTATTGAGTGCCAACAACACTTGCGATAGAGGGAATGAGAAAGGAAAAATAGGATACAGAGCGAGGAAAGGGGGCAGGGGGATATGGCTACCAACGGCAGAGACGTCCTTGTGGCATGGCATCCGGCAAATGGATCCGTCTTCTGTCCGTGGGGAGATCTCAAAGTGTGAGTCGCAGGGGGAAGCTTTTATAGCCATTTCAGAAGCGGGGGGCACCCAGCCAACGTGGGGGGAGCACCCGAGAGTCATTGTGAGGAGGCCTGTTGCTCTGGGAACCAGGTGCAAGCGTTCAGACTCAGATCAGGCAGGTTTGGGACAAGCAGGTCTGGGCCTGGTCGCTGGTAAGCACAGGCTGTCCAGCTGTCCATTGTCTTTGTACAAGTTCCCATGGGAGCCAGCTCCAGTCCAGTGGACACACCTGCAGTTCAGTGCTTGGTACACACACACACCGTGGCTTAGGCCCGAGCCCCTTGCACACAGTCTCTTCTTTGATGGGGGTCCTTGATGAAGGTTGTGAGGGACATCCGGGCCCCGACTCTCAAAGACGTGCAGCTTTCCTGGGGAACACCAACACACCCTTCACAAACCCAGGCAAGGCTGAATTACTCCTGGTAACTTTCTTTACTTACATTCAGGACAGGCTCTCCAGCCCCAGCTCGTATTCCCCCAAGTGAGTTTCCAGGTGGAGGTTCAGACGTGAAGCCCCAGGCCCTCTACAAACACAAGCTGCCTGCTGCCTCTTCACCTGCCTCAGCTCCTGCCTGCGGTCATGGCAGCAAAACCAGGCTGTTCCCAGCCAGAGACCACAGCCCTGTGCCCACAGGAGGCTCTTGCCAGCACCTTCCAGGACTCTCCGCTGTGCACACAGCACTTTTCATGCCCGCTCTCAACAGCCTTTGGAACACAGAGCACAACCTGACTGGCGCTGCCCTCAGCACACCCCAAACACAGGCAGAGCAAGAAGCAGGGGCTGGTTTGAGGCTATGCCCCAGAGAGACTGGAAGGCTGCCCTCCCTCTGCTCTCACTTGGTTGGATTTCTGACTGGGTCTGAGGCAGGGGCTGCCATTCCTCAGTTGTGGGGACCAGAACCGCACCCGGGATCCCGGCACTGCCTGACAGCGCTCCGGGCACTGGCACGGTCACGCGCCCCAGTCTGGGCCACCGTGCTGCTGCTTCACTTGCCCTCAGGCACACCCAAAGCTCCCGGTTACAGAGCCCTGATGGTCTCTGCTTCTGCCCTCTTGCTGACCCTGTGTAGGGGTGCAGCACTGCTGTGCTTTCAGGAAGCTATTCTTGAAAGCTTCCAGGGTTCCAAGATCCTTTGTCATCTGTGGATGCTTGCCATGTAATCCCTCACAGCTGGGTTCAGAGCATACTCAAGTTGGCTGTTCCAAAATCCAGGGGCTTCAGAGTGCTCAGCAAGACCTTTAACTGCACAGTGTTGTGGGAGGGGACCTTCAGCACAGGGACCTTTCCAGCCTGATCTGCCCTCTTTCCTCTGGGTTTCTGCACAAAACATGGCACAGAAGAGAACAGCAGTAGGGGCCTATGTGTCCCTGCACTCTGGATTTGTGCTGCTTCAGCTCCACAGAGATGCAGGCAAAGTGAAGAAGCCAAACTGTTTATTAATGGAAGGCAAAAAAAATGGGTGATATGGGATGGAAAAAGGGGATGGGCACGGTCTGAGGGCTCCTGAGATGGAACTGTCAAAAGGGATGGAGAGTGATGGGTAAAATGGGGATGGACACTCTCTGAGGGCTAGAGGGAGGGAATTATCTACAGGAAAAGAGAGGGTTGAAGCCCTGAGAGCTTCCCACAGGCTCAGCTGTACCAATCATCAGCTGTGCCTGGAGCTCTAACAGCACTGGGAGGTGGTAATACAGGTATTGTTCTTGGGACAATGGTTCAGTGGATCCAGATGATAACCCTACTTCTTTAGCTCTTAGGGCTAAATGGGTACAATTTTCAATACTCGAACAGAAAGGGCTGGCACTGTTCCTTGGGGCTTGAACACCTGGAACAGAGAGGAGGAGAGCCATGGTCAGTGCCTGAAGCCACGGGGACCTGAAGAGACCGTCCTGCCAGGGCAACCCCACCCAACTCTGGCCATGGCCAGCAGAGGGGTATTGCCAAAAGGATCAACTGGAAGGTGCTGGCCACAAATCCCACCCGTGTCCCTGAAATCTCTCTGTGCTCTGCCCACGCCACCCTTTGTCCACACAGGGAGCAGAGCCCTCACCCTGCCCTGGCATTGCAACTCCCCCACAGCCCGCACTGACAGCACTCAGCCCTCACTCACCCTCACTGAGGGCCTGCAGCTCTTCCTTCTGCGCCATCAGGGCTCCCCGGCCATCTCTGCGAACACAGAGCGTGTCACGGCGCCAGCGGCACAGCTCCGTGCCAGCGGCGCTGCCAGCGCTGCGGCCACACGGCCTCCTGCCCCGGCACGGCTCAGCCCGGGCCCTGCCGCTTCCTGCCGCCCAGGGGCGGGCACGGCTGCGGGAGGGCGGCAGCAGCCCCGAGGCCAGGCGGGGCTCCACGGCGCCGGGCCCGGAGGCCGCTGCCGGGGCAGCAGGCGGGGCTGGGGCCGAGCTGCGGCGGGCCGGGGAGGGAGCCCGGGCTCGGTGCTCACCCATGAACCTGATGGCCGCCGCTCGCAGGGGCTCCTGTGGGTCCTCCAGGTACGGCAGGGCCCGGCGCAGGTGCTCGGCCGCTCGGCTCCTGTCCTCTGCCAGCTGCAGAGAGCGGCAGCAGGGAAGGCTTGGCGCGGGCTCAGCCCCTCGGCCGGGCTCTCGCAGCGCCCAGCCCCGGCCTCCCCTGCCCGCACAGCCCTGAGGCCCGGCCAGCAGCCGCTGTTGCCGGGCTCTGGAGGGGGCCGAGGGCCGGCTGCTGCCCGGGGAGCCGCGGTGCCGCCCCGCAGCCCCGCTGGGCCGGGGCTCCATCGGCACCCGGCTCGGGCCCACAGGAGCCTGGAGAAGATCCCTCGCGGCCCAGGGAAGGGAGTGGCGTGTGGGCTGCAGGCTGCCACCCCTGGGTGCAGCACTGGGCAGGGGCCACAGCTGCCAGCCCCACACACATTGAACCATACTCAGGGGGTCTGTTCCTGCTGCCGTTTCTCCAGGCTGTCCTTACCAGGCATTTGGCGAACTTCAGCAGCTGCTCCTTCTTCACCAGCTGCTTGAGCTTCCTCCTCTTCAGGAACTCGGTCACACGAAGCAGCGTTTCCCGAGAGGCCTGGAGAGCAGCAGACATGCTGAGATGGCCCCGCAGCCCTGGGCACAGGACTCTTGTCCCTGTGCCAAGGCCAGGAGGAGGCTGCAGCCTGGGAGCCACCAGGTCAGGAGGCAGCCGAGCCCCCTCCCAGGGATGCATCAGCATCACACAAAACCTCACCTTTGCCACGTGCTGGTTCTCATCATGGCAGTGCAAGAAGAGTGGGAGCAGGCTGTGGCTCAAAGTCTTCTCCAGGGGCTTTTTTCCCTCATCCACTACCAAGTCCATCACCTTGAAGAAGAGCTCAAGGGAGAGTACCTGCACTTCGCTTTTGTCCTGGAGGAAAGGAAGAGGATAAAACGTTAAGATCAGTTTGTCCAGGTTCACCTGGGCAAAGGCCCAAAAATCTGTAATGCACAAAATTTCTGGGCAGTAGCCAGTGCCCGTGGCTGCGGGCACAGAACCTTACGTGGTCAAAGAGCACCAGGAGTGCCTCAGCCAGCTTTGGGGCCGTGGTGCTCAATATCAGGATGCCTTTGTTCTGCAGCAGATTGGTGAACACAGAGAGGGACATGCAGACCATGTCTCCATCTGCATCACCCAGCAGCTCCAGAAGGCTTGGAGACAGACGGCACATTATTCTGGCCTGTATGGAACACAAGGCTGTGCTGTGAAGCCACGAACGGCTACACTGCAACCACCACCCTGGCACTGCAACCCCACCCTGCTGCCGCAGGGCCCAGAGCCCAAAGGCCTGTCCCAAAGCACTCAGGCAGGTGAGGCAGGAGAGCTGGGAGCAGCTGCCTCAGCTCCTGAAGCCCAGCCAGCCCATGGGGCTGCTTTCCCCAGCGCAGCTTCGGCTGCTGCCGCCTTCTCACCATCGAGGGATCCTTGCTGAGCACCACGAGGCCTCTGAGCGCCAGGTGACGCCTCTGCCTGCACTCGCTCTGCAGGTGACTTTCCAAGATCTCAAGGACGCTGTCACCACATTTAGTCAAATCCAAGCAGTCGAGGACCTGAAAGGTACAGGGCAGTGACAGGGGACCCGGCTGGCAGGAGTCCAGAAGCACACAGGGCTGGGCCCAGGCAGCAGCACAGGGCGTGGGCACCGTCCCAGGTAGCTGTGGCTCTGAGAGGGCAGAGAGGTGGGAGGCAGCTCAGAGAGGCAGCGCTGGCCTTCAGGCTCACCTCCACAAGGAATGCCAGGAAAGGCAGATTCCAGAGTGGCTCCTTTGTGCTGAGCAGCCGGAGCAGGTGAAATGCGATGTGGGAACACAAAGGGATCAAGTCATGGCACATCTCGCTGGCAGGGGGAAAAAGACACCAAGACACTGAGGTGGGGGCGGGCCAATATGTCCCGGGACTGACTCACAGAGGTCCAGCCTTTCCCCAGCATCCTTGGTGATGATGTGCACGCACTGAGAGGCAGCTCCTTCTGGGCACCCACCTCTCCCAGCCTTTCCCAGTCTGCTTGGCCTTCCCTCAGTGATGAGCTCCTCTGGCCCATGACCACAGGGACTGTGTGGGGCACCCCGGGCACAGGGCACAAGTGCTGCGGACAGCGGGGAGAAGGGGCTCTCACCTGGCCAGCAGACCCACGGCATAATGCTGGGTGTCAGCACAGAGCAGCGTGTCCCAGCCACGCTTGCGCTCCATGGCCATCACCTCTCTGTCACACTGCAGCCGGTAGAGCAGAGCCTTCATGGCCTGCACTGCAAACCTGTGTGCAGAGGAAAGCCCAGGTCACACTGGGAGCACTGGCACTGGCCACAAGGGCATGGCAAGGACGGGAGGACTGGAACCTGTTAGGGTTGCTGGGAAGGCGGTGTTCCTCCCGGCATGCTCTCCAAAAGTTATCAACTTCCTCTGGTGGCATCTGCTGTGTGGTGATGACAATATGGAAGAGCAGAGCCACAAAGAGGCGGGAGGAATAAAGAATCATTGCCTCCTGGCACTCAGGCTCTTGGACAATCACCCAGAGCACCAGAGTTGCCTGAAATAGAAGAAGCCCGAGGCAGCGCTCAGTGCCGAGGTGTCAGGTCACAAGAGGAGACGCAGGGGGAGTAGTGGCCTGGTGCCCCCTGAGCCTGCCCCTAGCCCAGGTTTCAGCGCCTGTGGCAGGGAGAGGATGGAGAGCTATTGGAGAGGCAACCTGGGGGTAAGCAAAGCCCCAGAAACTCACAGCCAAGGCAAAAACATCCTTGTTGTCCCCATCAGAGGTGCACATGCTGTGCAGAGGCCAGTGCTCCATTACACAGAGCAGTGTTGCCAGCACCTTCTCCACTGTTGGTCCCGACGAGCCTATGGCTCTCCAGATCATTGCAGCAGCTCTGTGGGATCAGAGCTCTGTGTCAGGGGCATCTCAGTCACACTGCCATGCCCTGTGCAGCTCTGGGGCCCAGGTGACAGAGCCCCGGTGCCCTGAAGGGCAGGGAGGGAGCATTGGCAGCAGGCTCAGGAAACAGAGGGGCCCGAGGGTCCTGGACCTCTCTGCCTGTCTGGCACACCCCATTGCACAGGCTGTGCAGGGCGATGGGCCCTAAAGGCTGGTGAGCCCTGAGCCCTCGGGGCAGGTAGAGCCCGTACCTGTCACACGTTGGGGCACAGTGCAGGAGGGTCAGCACCACATCAGCCGGGTGTTCTTCAGCCAGCCTCACAATGTCAGTTTGCAGTCTTGCATTGACAGTGACATGGGACATGAGAGTCTGGTGAATGTCCTTTATCATGGCTGGCACCTGGAGGAGGCATGTGAAAGACTTGGAGTGCTGTCCAAGGAGGCAACTTCCTCAGCTTCCCTCAAGAAGTGCTTCCCTTCCCGGCACACTGTGCTGGCCTCAAAGGCTGAGGGGGCCTAGTGGCCATGGCTTGAGGGGGCCCATGATCCTTAGAGGTCTCCCACGCTGGGCCCAGGCTGCTTACCTGCTGCTGAGAAGAAACACAGGGGTCCTTGAAATAGTCCAGTATGATTTCCTGACTCAGAGTGGGAGTGGGCGTTGTATCAGTATTTGTGATGCCCTGAAACACTCTGGTGTCAGTGGTGGCATTTGTGACTGCCACATTCTCAGTCACTGCTATGTCTGCCTTTGCCAGGTCATCATTCATTGCAGTGTCAGAGTCGTCTGATTCCTCAGACAAATCTGTGCTGGTTTCTGTCCTTACAGTGCCCTGAGTCTCTCTGGTGTCAGTGTTTGTGATTGCCACATCCTCAGTCACTGCCATGTCAGCCTTTGCCCAGTCATCATTCACTTCAGTGTCAGAGTCTTCTGAGCACTCAGACGAATCTGTGCTGACATCAGGCTCTGCCTGGAGCTCAGTCAGCCCTGAGTCAGGCTCAGCTCTGCCCTCAGTGTCTGTGGTGCTGGTCTTTCTATGTCGAGTGCGCAGGAACTTGTGGAACATCTGCAGGAGAACAAGGACAGGGAAGAAAGACACGTTCCATGGAGTGCTCCAAGCGCGGTGCTGGGCTGAGCAGTGATAGCAGCCCCAGCCCAGGTGGGGATGGCTGCAGGTACCTTCAGTGTCCTGCGGAAGCGGCCACGGGCGGGCTCCTGCTCTTGTATCTGGTCCATGGCTGCATCTGGCAAAGAGTGAGAGCAGCCAGAGCTGAGGGGCTGCGGGAGAGGCTGGAGAACAGAGCCCAGCCCTGGGCTCCCCAGGCAGGGACAGCCCCGGGATGCCCCAGGGCATGGAGCATGGCTACTGCGGGGAGGGCAGCCTTGGCCTCTCTTCCATCCTGTCCATGGGCATGTTGACATGGGATGGGGTGGGATGGGATGGGGCCAAGCTGGCTGCAGCCATCAGCCCTGGGGCCCAGCTCTACCACTCACCATCCTGCAGTGTCTCAAACTGCTCCGGCTCTTCAGGTTGTTGTTCTGGGGTAGCTCCAGGGCCTTTCTTTTTCTTCCTTCTGAACACTCTGAAGAGGCCAAGGAAACTGCCCGCCATGACACAGTTTGTCCTCAAGAGAGATGCCTCAGGAAAGCTTTGAGTCCTGCAGTTGTTCCGTGAGGGCACCTGCAACAGAGGAGCCTCAGGAAAGCTGCAGGACAGCAAGTCCTGCACTCTGGCCTTGAGGGCTCCTGACACAAGGACAGGAGACTCCTCAAAAAGGATTCAGGTGACCAAGTCCTAGGGTCTTGCCTCAAAGGCACAGCCAGGAATGATGGGAGATTCCTCAGAAGAGTTCCGAGTCAATGAGTCCCACAGTCTGGCGTCTCAGGCACCTGCAAAAGAGAAGCCTCGGGAAGGCCACGGGGCACCAAGTCCCGCAGTCTTGCCACAAGGTCACCTGTAGGATTAAAGCCTCGAAAAGTTCCAGGTCAGACAGGAATGAGTGCGCTGTGGGGAGGCTCCTTTCAGCACCGCTCTGTCCTGTCCTGTCCCGTCGCGTGCTCCGAGCACTGTGGTGTGGCTGCGTCACTGCCAGCACCTATGTCACCATGTGTCACAAAGGGCCCGTGTGACACCCTGTCCCATTGCATCCCATGGTGACCATGCTGCACCGTGTCACAAAGGGCCCTTGCACACCCTGCCACCTGCCCTGGGGCCACACCCCAGCCCACCCAAAGTGGCCCAGGCTGGAAGGAATCCCTCTCCCCAAGTGTCTGAGACATCCCCACAGGATCTTTAGGAACAGCTCCAACCATCAGCAAACACTGCTCTGCTCTGTGGGCTCAGGGCAGCAGAAGGAGCCCCCAGGGCTGCGGACGCAGCCACAGCGGGAAGGGCATGGGGCCTTCCCCAGAAGCTGGCACGGCCTCCTTGGGACATGTCCCAGCTGGAGGACATCCTAAACCCGTAGGTGTGACACAGACGAGGAACGTGTGCACCAGGGCACAAATGCTGCTCTGAGCCCTGGGGCCAGGGGAGCACTGAAATCAGCAGGTGTGGCAGAGTCACTGCCCAAGCACACCTGCCACCCCCTGAGCACTGGCAGCGCTGGTGTCCTCTCCTGCCCCAGAGACCTGTGCCCCAGGGGGCTTCTGTGCCAGAGGGAGCGAAAGCCAAAGTGCACTGGGGCTGTACTCCTTCCTACAGGGGCTGTTGGCAGGAGCACCTGGAGCAGGCAACTGTTGATCTATGTCAGAAGCTCTGAATCCATGCTGGAATTATTTTCTCATTGGCATCATCTCCTGCAGCACAAAATCTCATTTGCCGTGAAGGCACTGAAGAATCTGGAATTTAAGAATCTTTAATTCAGGAAAGCTTTACTTCCCATTACTCAACTCAAGTAGTTCCAAAAAGTCGTAAACTTCTCAAATTAATTGCTACGGCCTGAGAACATGAAGGAATTGGAAGTTTGCTTCCCATCTCAAAGCAGTAACTCCTTGGCCTTAACATAACACTACGCAGAGACAAAAAAAAAGGCCATTATTTGGTGGGGGAAAGAATGTCAGAGGGACAGCGCTGCTCAGCAGGAGCCAAAACACTGGTCTGTCTGTGGTAGATAAGGACTGGTGCCACGGAAGATATCGGGATGTGACGGAAAGGCAGCGCGACCCTTCCCCCTCCTCATCCCCAGAGATAAGCAAATAACCCCTCCGAGGTATGTAACTCCTCCTAACTCCAGTAGTTTTCCACTCCTTTACTAACTCTAAACTAGACCCACCATCCCCTTATGACGTAGTAAAGCCCGTCGACTATTTAACTCCACGCTGTAAGGTAATAAACGCCATTTGACCATCCGCCACACTGGTGTCAGCGCTTGTCTATGGCCTGAGTGACCCAGGCTCGGCTGGGTTGCCGTGCTGTTTCCTGAAAACCAGGTCGCCCGCCTTCTAGCTGAAGGCAACAAATCTGGTGCTGAAACCCGGGAGAAAACAA
Organism: Prinia subflava; assembly: GCF_021018805.1. Taxonomy (NCBI): domain Eukaryota; kingdom Metazoa; phylum Chordata; class Aves; order Passeriformes; family Cisticolidae; genus Prinia; species Prinia subflava. The sequence goes on from NC_086273.1 coordinate 732,592, forward strand.
TCGGGGATTCAGGGTTCGCTTGGACAAGGAACAGTGGCCGGAGTGGCGAGAAACCGACTTCGGCGAGGGAGACGTCCCTGGACCAGCGAGAGCCATGGACGCTATCGCAAAGGTCGTGAGTCTGATTCATAAACAGTGGGGAATTAAGTGCAAGCTCAAGGATTTCTGTCTTACTATCGCGAGACTTCTGGAGCTTGGGGCGATCGAACGCCCAGTAGAAATACTCCATTGGGAGGTGTGGGAGAAATGCACGGTAGCCCTAGCAGAGGATACGAAATCCTCAGGCAGTGGCAAAAGCCTCAAGGCATGGGGTAAAGTCGAACAGGCCCTGCGCAGGGCGCTTGAGGAACAGGAGACCTGGAGTGCCACGCGTGTATGTTTATTAGCTACACCCAAGCTGGGGATAGGAGTGGCCACACAAACCGTCTCTGAAGGCGGTCTGTCCGAGGGCAGGGATCCGCGTGAGCTGGGCGCGTTCCCCCCCTTCCTGAGCCCGAGTCCAAACCCCCCAGTGCCTCCAGAAAACCCCCCGACTCTCCTGCCGGTCCCCACCCCACGCGGGACCTTCCCAAAAATCCGTGGGTTCCCCATCCGTCTCTTTGCCGCTGGTCAGCGTTTTGGTGCTGGAAGCGCAGCAGCACACGAGGTTTTTCTAGGGGGAGTTGGCAGAAAAAGCCAGAGACGCTGAAAAGTCGGCTTTGGAAGAGACGCGACCAGCACTGCCGTCGCTGTACATGCCTGAACATGCCCTCCGAAGAGAGGGGCGGGGCGTGGATATCCTCGTTGGGACGAGCCCGGAGCCGCGGGTTTTTGCTAATGCGCATGCGCAGGAAAAAGACGGGGAAGAGGGAGAAGAGCGCATGCTCGGACAGGAGCCGCGGACTTTTACTGACACGCATGCGCAGGAGGAAGGGAGAGAGCGCATGCTCAAAGTGGCGCCACGGATTTCTGCAGGCTCGTATGCGTGGGAGAGTGGCAGAGAGCGCATGCCGCTCTCATGAGCCACGCTCAATGCTGCTTCCATCTAAGGGAGAGACCTCCCCCTGCGAGGGGCAAGGCAAGCCCAGGGGGCAGGAGCGGCGCCACCCCCGAAGGCAGGGGCGGGGTCAGAGCCACACAAAACGGCACCGAAGCCCAGGAGTGTGCTGGCATTCGGCTTCCGGCTCTGAGTCCAGCAATAGCAGCTCCACCAGCTCGGGAGAGCTGACGGAAGCTGACTGGGACTTGGAAACAGAAAGGGAAAAGCCAACGCGGTTTAAAGCAAAAACGAACAAAGCTTTGAGCCGCTCTGAAAGGGAGATACAAAACGAACCAGCCCAGTTCACCGACTGGGGAAAGATAAAAATAGCTTGTGCTGAGTGGGTCCCCTCGGCCTCAGTCCGAGCCTTCACTGTGAGGGTCACCGGGCCAGAGGGAAACCAACAAAAAGCCTATACTACAATAAATCCCAAAGGTGTACAGGCAATTGTCAAAGCAATTTCAGAGAAAGGGATGAACTCAGCCATGGTCTCCACCCTCGTGGACAGCCTTTTTGGCAATGACGACTTGCTTCCTTTTGACATTAAACAAATAGGTCGCATGATTTTTGATGGGGCGGGAATGATTGTATTTAAGCAGGAATGGAAGGATAATTGCACAAACCTACTGGCCCAGGCTTCTCGGGCGGGGCAACCACTGCACGGCTCGAGCTTATCCAGGCTGATGGGCAAACATGATGAGATGATTACGCCCCAGCAACAAGCTGCACATATGCGGGCTGAGGAAGTCAGGGCAACCACTCGTGCCACCAGGGAGGCCATTTGTGCTGCCTCTCAAGTGGTGGGCAAGCCATCGCCGTGGTCCACGATAAAGCCGGCAGAGAGTGAAAGCTTCATGCAGTTCGCGGATTGCCTGCAGGCAGCAGTGGACACCTCTACCCTGCCTGCAGAGGCGAGGGGCCCTGTGGTGGCTGACTGCTTGCGCCAGCAATGCTATTCCACCACAAAGACATCTTGCGCTCCCTGCCGGCCGGAGCCAGCCTGGCTGACATGATCAAACATGTCGTAAGAGAGGAGCACCTGACACCCATTCAAGCAGCCGTCTGCACCCTAACCAGTGCAATGGCGTGCTTCAAATGTGGTCAGGCAGGCCACATCGCAGTGAGCTGTCCCCAGCCAGCACAGCCATCCCCCGCGGTGCCCCCACTCCAAGCGCGCTCGAGGGGGCCCTGTTGGGGCTGCGGGAAGAAGGGGCAGCTCGTTAAGGACTGCAGGTCCCAGCCCCAGGGAAACGGGAAAGGGAGGGGGTTTGCGGGCCACACTCAGCCTCCTCCTGCTGGGAATGCAAGGCGGCCAATCTATGCCAACCCCCAGTGGGGCGGGGGACCCTCATACCCCATGCCCCCACAGGAGACAGCCAGTTTCGCAGCCCCGCCCACGACACAACTGCACCCGCCACCGCCACAAGCCACGCCTGTGGCACAGGGCCAGCAGGGGACGCCCCAGAGCGGGATCCCTGGGTGGCCCTGGCCATGAAAATAGGGAAGGAGCCCCTGATGGTGTGGGGGACATGCCGCCTTTACGGCAGTCAGGACCCCCACGTCGTAGGGCTTCAGTTTTGGACGGACAAGGGGTCAGACTGTTCAATATTCCCTCAAGCGTATTGGCCCCGGCATTGGCAATTTAAAGAAGTTCCCCCAGTGAACGGAGTGGAGAGGCAATCCCGGGCGTGGAAAAGCACCCAGTTGGTGGCTATAACACTTCACATGGAAAAGGGAGCAGAACAGAGAGTGGCAATCTACCCCTACATTTTGCAAAATTCACCACCCTTGATAGGAAGGGACATCCTTGCTATGTTAGGAGCCAGGATCACAAATTTCTCCTGAGGACCACTGCCGTACACCCACCACTGCAGATCAAACTGACTTGGAAGTCATCAGACCCCGTGTGGGTCGAGCAGTGGCCCCTGTCAAAGCCTCGAATGGCAGTCTTGCTGGAACTGGTTGACCGCGAGCTGCAAAAGAGTCACATAGAACCCTCCACCAGCCCGTGGAACACCGCCGTGTTTGTAATCCCCAAAAGATCTGGAGAAGGTTATCGCCTCATCCACGACCTGAGGGAAGTGAACAAGACAATCCAACCTATGGGTCCTGTTCAGACACTGCTGCCCATGAACTCAGCCATCCCCGAAGGTCAGCCATGCGCAGTGCTGGACATCAAAGACTGCTTCTTTTCAATACCCCTTCACACTGAGGACAAGGAACGGTTTGCCTTTCCTATCATGTTCCCAAATGGCAAGCGACCTAACCTCCGCTTCCAATGGAAGGTGCTACCGCAAGGTTTTGTGGACAGCCCGACCATGTGCCAAATTACCGTGGACAGAGCACTGATGCCAGTCCGACACTCCCACCCCACTGCGACCATCATTCAATACATGGACGACGTCCTTGTCGCCACGCCATCAGCTAGCCAAGTGGATCACTTAGTGTCCACAATCACAGAAACTCTCCAGGCCAGCGGTTTTGAGATCGCAAGCGCGAAGATCAAAAGAGGACCCTGCATGACCTTCCTGGGAGTGGGGATCACAAACTCCTACGTGACCCCTCCCAAGGTGAAGGTCCGCCGAGACATCAAGACGCTCCATGACGTGCAGCGCCTTGTGGGATGTTTGCAGTGGCTCTGCAACATCATCCTAATCCCTCCCGAGGTCATGGACCCCTTATATGACCTCCTGAAAGGAAAGCACCCCTGGGAACCCAAGGAGCTGATGCCGCAAGCAGCGAACTCCCTCGACTTCATCGAACATCAGATGTCTACTGGCACACTTGCCAGGTGGAACCCAGGTGTGTTGCTCGATCTATACGTCCACTTTACACAGAAGGGAGGAGTGGGAGCACTGGCCCAAGGACCTTCCGAAAAGTCCCAGCCGATCCAATGGGTGGTCCTCGGAAGACCAGCTCATGCATTTTCCCCGGGAGTCGAATGCCTTGCCAACCTCATCATGAAAGGCAGGAAACTCGCCTTGAAACACCTGGGAACCGAGCAGACAAGAATCCACCTTCCCTTCTGCAAGCAGCTGACCATGGAATCAACCGCAATGTCAGAGCACCTGGCCCTTGCCCTCACTGGCTTCGGAGGAGAAATCTGCTACGCCTCCAGACCACCTTGGACTCAACTACTGACCATTGTCGACATAGACATGCCACCAAAGATCATGGACCAACCACTGCCAGGACCAACGGTCTTCACAGACGCCTCCTCCACGACTTCCACCGCAGCGGCGGTGTGGCAGGCAGGAGAACAATGGCATTGTGTCAAAGCATGCGACCCCACACTGTCAGTGCAACAACTGGAAGCAGCAGCTGTGGTCTTGGCGTGCGGACTCTTCCAAGAGGAACACCTCAACATTGTAACAGACTCTGTATTTGCGGCAAGGCTCTGCCTGGCCATGTCAGGACCAGGTGTGTCAACTTCTGCAGCAGCCACAATGCTGGAAGAAGCACTCTCCTCGCGACAAGGCACCGTGTCTGTCATTCATGTCAACGGCCACAACCCAGTCAAGGGCTTCTTCCAGACCGGCAATGACAAAGCAGATGCCGTGGCAAAGGGAGTGTGGACATTGCAGGAAGCTCGTCAACTGCACGAGTCACTCCACATCGGAGCCAAAGCGCTGGCAAAAAGATGCGGGATCTCGACAGCGGACACGAAACATGTAGTGGCCACCTGCCCTCCCTGCCAGGAGTCACCCCTGTGGACCAGTGGGGTCAATCCAAGAGGTCTCAAGGCCTCAGAAATCTGTCAGTAGGACTTAACTTTATGTCAACTGCTGAAGCCCAGAGCATGGCTGGCAGTGACAGTGGACACTTACAGCGGAATGATTGTGGCCACACAGCACCCCAAAACTAACTCTAAGACCACAATCCAGCACTGGCTGACAGCTGTGGCATGGCTTAGTATCCCCAAGCAAATTAAAACTGACAATGGTTCAAATTTCATCTCCAAACCGGTGCAAGAATTTGCCTCAAAGTGGGGCATCACTCTAGTGCAGGGCATTCCATACAACTCCACAGGTCAGGCCATAGTGGAGCGAGCAAACTGAACCCTCAAAACCAGAATAGAGGTGCTGGCAAAGTCAGAGGGTTTCGCCAATGCCATTCCCCCAGGGCACCAGGCACGGCTACTGGCAACTGCCTTGCTAGCACTGAACCAATTCCCCAGGGGAGAAGAAACAAACGGCCCTGTTCAAAAGCACTGGGCCACCCGAGCACTAGAGGAGGGCCCGCAGGTTGTAATTAAAAATGAGCTAGGCAAATGGGAATGGGGCTGGAGGTTGGTACTCACGGGGAGAGGGTACGCAGCTGTCAAAAGGGAGGGAAGAATCAGGTGGTGTCCATTTAAGTCAATCAAGCCTGATCTTCAGAATGAGACTAATGAAAACTGTGAGTTTCTGTTTGCAGGACATGCTCGTGGGGCACCCCCATAACGTGCACACCCCTGTTCCAGAGGAAAGTGACAAACTGAGACCACCCAAGAGTCCCACACCGGTGAGACCCAGACAACAACGGCGTTTTTGTGTGATTTTGCTCTTGGGGCTTGTCGCCAGAATGCAAGCCAGCCCAGACTATTACCCCCATCAGCCATTCAGGAGGGTCATGCAACACCTTTCAAGTGACAAGGTGCTCAAAGAAATCACCACACCGGGCACCCCATCCTTTGTGTTCCACATCACCAACCTGTTTCCAGGGCGACCAAAGATAGACCGCCACACCCCACACCTCATGCACATGTACCTATCCTACTGGTGCCCAGCCCCCAACCCAGGGAAAAGGTACTGCAACTACCCGGGGGGGGTACTGTGGTTACTGGGGCTGTGAAACCATTGTTACAGATGCCAGACCACCCGGATACAGGTGGGAACCTCAGGAGCCCGACAAGTTTCTACAGTTCACTTGGGCACCCACCGGCTGTAACAAACCCTTCTTCAGGACAGGGTTCTATCGAACCTATTACAGCGACCCTGTACGTCGGACATGCACTGACTATAACATGACCATTTTGCAGCCAGATCACCCTAGTTGGGCCACAGGCAGGACGTGGACAGTAGTCCTCCAATCGTCAAAAGAGTGGGTGAATGTGCGAATTATCAGGCTCCAGCCACCAGCACCCCGAGCGGTCGGACCCAATGAAGTTATTAAAGACTCACTGAAAGGGAAAAGCACAACCCACCCCAAAGCCTTGCCCACAAAAGTCACCAATACCCCGACCGGCTATGCAGATGTCTTTCAGATAGACCGCTTAGCCGTGTCTGACCTGAACCCTATTTTTTGCATGATAGAAGCTACCTTTTCATCCTTGAATGAATCCAACCCGAACCTAACTGATTCCTGCTGGCTTTGCTACGATGTTAAACCTCCTTTCTATGAAGGAGTTGCTTTAAACATCCCCTTCAGTTACTCCACAGCCGATGTCCCTCACCAGTGCAGGTGGAACACTCCCCGCAGAGGAATCACCCTGAGACAAGTCACAGGCAGGGCAAATGCTTTGGTAATGCCACCTTAGCAAAGCAGAAAGGAAATGTTTGCACTGAAGTTGTCAAGCCTGACATAAAGATCAATAAGTGGGTGATCCCATCTGCATCCGGGATGTGGGTTTGTCAGCGATCTGGGGTGAGTCCTTGTGTGTCCCCTGCCAAATTCAATGACTGACGATTTTTGTGTCCAAGTTCTAATTGTTCCTAGGGTCCTGTACCACTCAGACGAGGAGGTGTGCCAACTTTTCGAGGAACCTGGCAGGCTCCACAAAAGAGAAATAATAACAGGTGTAACCATCGCAATGCTGCTCGGCCTGGGAGCAGCCGGCACAGCCACAGGTGTCTCGGCCCTCGTGACCCAACACCAAGGACTTTCCCAGCTGCACATGACCATAGATAAGGACTTGCAGAGGATTGAGAAATCCATCTCCTTTCTGGAGAAATCGGTTTCCTCACTCTCAGAAGTTGTCTTGCAGAACAGGCGAGGGCTGGACCTCCTGTTCATGCAACAAGGAGGCTTGTGTGCCGCCTTGAAAGAAGAATGCTGCTTTTGTGCTGATCACACAGGAGTCGTTAGAGACTCCATGGCAGAACTCCGAGATAGACTGGCCCAGAGAAAAAGAGACAGGGAAGCCCAACAGGGTTGGTTCGAGTCCTGGTTCAATCAATCACCATGGCTCACCACCCTAATCTCCACCCTGATAGGTCCACTGGCAATGTTGCTTTTAGCTCTCGCCTTTGGACCATGCCTGCTGAACAAGCTGGTCTCATTTGTTCAAACCCGCCTGGAACGGGCCAACATTCTATTTATAGGCCAGCAACAAATGCTGTAAACCAAAGTGTGAACACTGCCAGTTGCGAGGTTTGTCTAATCAGCCTCGTGAAATTTACTCAGGTTTTCCAAACCCCTTCCCCTTATTAAGTTACTACTTTGTACCCCATCTTAATGCCTGTGTTTATGACTACCTCATTTATTTGTGAGCCTGCATTCAGAGTTGAGCTAGGTGAAAGCCTACTGCCAGAGGCTGCAAGGAAACACTTGTAGTCATATTCTAGCAGGAAATACCCAGCAGTCAGAGTCTGCAAAGACACCTACAGTGGGAGTTTACTGCAGTAAAAGGCAGTGAGTAGTTAGAGTGAGGATGGCTGAGTTATTAGGAAGAATAACCCAGGACCTTTGCATATGATTGGATAAGAGTCTGTGTCCTGATCCATTTCTATCTCAAATGCGAGGTTTGCTGGGACAATTTTGATTGCATAGTGTGAATTGACTGATTTCATCATAGGCGTTATTCATAAGTTAATATTCTTGTACTTGTAGCCGGGTTTTCATATGCTCTACCATTTCTTTGTGTCATTATCTACAAGACACGCGTTGTTTCAGGATCTTTCTTCTTTTGTTCTCTAGTTGCTTATGCATCTCCTAGGCCAGACTGGCTCTGACTGGGCCCTCCACTGGCTCTGTGGTTTGACCCAGCGCTGTCTCATGATTTTAAAGTATTTTTCAGAGTTCCAAGAAACAATATCTGAGCTTCGTCCAAAGCCTCCTCTGCACTGATGGTATTGTGACCTTTACTCTTGCTAATCAGATGCATTCCCAGTGATTATTACAGAAGCACTCCAACAGTTTGCTGTGTTTAAAGCATCTCTATCCTGAGAAATTTTGGAGGGAACAGCTATTGGGTGATCAGTTTTTAACTCCAAGACCTTTATTCCTAACTGCTATTCTTAAGAGCCTTGTTTTAAAACATACTTAGGGAATTCTCTGCCAGGTAAAGCTTGGGTGGTAGCCAGGCCTTAGCTTTACCGGGATGGGGATTTGCCAACAAGCCCAGATGTTTTCTGCATCAAAACTACATTTGAATCCCTTTGACCTGGCAATTGCAATTTCTATACCTTACAGCTGGACCTATTTTTAAAATGAGCTTGGGAATTATTATCTGGAAATAATTATCCAAGTCCTTACTTGTCAGAGTCCAGGGCATCTCTCTGATCACCCTGAAGGATCTGGGACCTGAGCAGGAGGTTTGGAACCTGCACAGAGGGGTTTGGAGTCTGTACAGGAGGATTGGAAACCTTGGCACAGAATCCAGGACGAATTACAAGCCTCAAGAGTGTGAAATGAGTAGTAGTTAGTTTATGACAGGGTGAAAAAGTAGAATTTGGGGTTTCCTAGAATGGAGGCTGAAGAGCCCAGATGGAGTAATCCAGCCATGGACCTGTTCTTCTTCCTTCTTGTTCTTGCCCTCCATCTTCTGCAGTGCTGGGTCACAAGGGATTGGTTTAGAGTAGAGGTGACATGCTTAGCATAAGTGATAGGTATTGGTAATTAACTGTAAATAAAGAATACGTTGTGGACAAGGGTTGGGCTGGAGGAATGGTACAAAAGGGCTGAGACCTCCCGACCTGGGGGGAGTCCCCTCGTGTTCTCTGCTGCATCAGGAACCTTGGCGGAGCGCAGAAAGAACTATGAGACAAAAAAAGAATAAACAACCTTGGAAAACCTGAACTGGCAACTCCTGACTTCTGCTTCTGGCACAAGGTGTTTCAGAGGGCAAAAGACACTTTATCACCGAATCTCGGGGATGAGAATCTGAGTCTCACTGAATCAAAGTTTGTCAGCTGTTTGCCAACTCTGGGGTGATGGTGTGACACCGAGATTTTGGCGCTTCTTCATTGAAGACCAAAAGCTGGGTAGTTGTAAAAGTAAAGTCCTTTATTGCATAGCTAAACCAGTCTCATGAAGGCAAAGGTGTTACAGTTTGTGCCAGTATGCAGAAAGCCTTCTAGCACAAAGTCCCCATGTCCCAAGCACAAGTGGCAGCATCTTAGCAGCAGCAGTGACTGCACCTGTAATCTGTTTTCCATGAGCGTGCTAGCATTCTTAAAGCAGTGCATTTTATTCTATTTTGAACCAAGCGGATAGAAACATGAGTCTACTATTGCCTTGCTGGGCCTATCCTAAACTAAGATTAATTACAAAAGTAATTGTAATTTCTTACACTAATTCCACATATATAACTCTATCTTGTTCTATCTAGGAATGCTAGCAAGGCTATTTTGATTGTATTATCTCTAGAGTTTAGTCAACTTCGGAATAGGTAAAACTACTGAACTTTCAACTAGGTTTTAGGTCCTTTTCTTACGAACTAATTCAGCCTCTTATTTGCTTAAGGCACTTCAAAAATTCTCTACTTATTTAAAACTAAACTTGCATTTCTACCTCATGTCTGTGTGCCTTTTTGTCTTTTAGTTTCTCTGAAGGTTGTAATTCAGCCCTCACATCTTTGAGCACTCCTGGGTCTGTGTGGATGGGGCCCAGAGGGATTTTGCATCCTGACAATGGTGCACTATCTTAGAGATTACTAATTACCCCATTTCACATCTGTTCATACTTATATCTATGATCTGAAATATTCCTGGTTTTTGGATCTGTATTATTCCTTGTTGCGGTAAACTTCTGCTTTCACTCTATTGTTTTATTTTGATGTTCCCTTCACGTTCATAGCAAGAAACATGCATGCTGGTTTTGAAACAAAAAGAAGGGGGAATTAGCTCATAAAGGATGTCTGAACCATGCTGTATTTATACAATTCTTTTTTTTTCAAATTTTTTAGTAAAGATCCTCAGTTGAATGTGCAAGGCCTAACTCATTCCCTAGCTGAAGGAGAAGAGAGTGCATGTGTTTTTATCATCAGCAGGTTCAAAGCAGTCACCTGTTCACTTGATCAGACATCAATTGCCTCTGAGAAAATGAGGCCCAGTGAGAAGGGAAATGACTTAATCACCACACAGCCTTCGTAACCAGAACAGGAGCTAAAGTGGGATGCCAGAGCATGGCTGTGTCTGGAGACTTGCAGAGGCAACCTGCCAACAGAGGCCTCATGTCATTATCATGGTATTGTGTTCCTACTCATCTTCTTCAGCTATGCCCTGTTCCAGGCTCCCAAAAAGGACATTCAGTGAAGTCAAGGTCATCGCTTCCAGCTGATGCATTTCACCTGACCTAAATGGCACAATTCCTCAGTCTCAGCTATATGGACTTTGGAACAATGGTCAATTATTTCTATTTCCTTAAGAGACCCTGGACATTCTCTTTTACTTTCCTGTGTAGCAAAACCTTGTGTCAATGCCAGGATTGGATTTCATAAGTTTGGTGTGACACCGAGGCCAGAGAATCCCAGGCAGCTCCCACCCCAGCCCTGTGCCAAGAGTGGCTGCCCCGAACTGCTGGCAGTGCGAGTGGCAGTGCAGAGCAAAGCTGCTCTCTGCAGCTCCTGTGTATCGTCGGCATCTAGGCTCAAAGCAAGAGTCAGAGAAGGCTCTCTGAGAGATCTTCACTCTCCAAAGGATGGTGCAAGAGAGAGAGAGAGAACTGGGTCCCACGCTTAACTTTTAACCCGGGGGGCAGAGGGCTGGGGCAGGTACGTGAATGGCTCCAGGCTGAGACAGGGCAGGGTCAGGAGAAGGGCACAAAGGGACAGGGGAGGGGAAAACCTGGGGTAAAACCAAAACAAACCAAACACTGCAGGGATAACAAGAACAAACCACTGAGAGGACAACTTAGCAGAAACTTACCAAAAACCCACCACCACAATGGTGGATTATAATTAGTCTTTTATGTTTCTTATCCCATTCCAAATAGATAACCGGTAATAGACACAAAAGAATGCAAATTGTTTTAAGATTAGAACATTTAAGCCTTTTTTAAAATATTGAAACAGCAGAGATGTTGCAGAAAGGTAATAGACGTTATAAAGGAAAGGTCTTATGAAACATAGATTAGGCCCTGATACTTTAGCAAATCAGCTAGCAATAGCTTGCAAGTTCCAAATTGAAAACTATTTTGAGAATGAGAAGTTTGTTAACACAAAAACCTATTTTTGGGGAAAAAAATAAGTGCATCTTCCTAAATATTAGATCTGTTCCATGAGAACCCATAAAAGAAAAAATGTAAACCACCTGAATCTTAGCACATACACACAAATGACCTTCTGACCAATAGATGAAGTAGCAAGAAAACTACCAGGCCAGTGGGTGTTGTGCACGAGGTCTGTGAAAACTGTACAAAATACAGCCAGCCCATTTCTAGGAAAACACCCCTGACTGCCATCTCTGCAAATGCAATTCCCACTTTCTAATTCCCTCTTCTGCAGCAAGGCCAGCAAAGTAGTCACTGCCAGCGCCAGAAACCAACTGCATACAGCAGTCACAACCCTGAAATATCAACTTCCTTACTTAACCTGCCCACTGGGAGCTCCCACAGAGAGACCTTTTGTCCAAGGATACCCACTGAAGAGCTCGAGGAGGGAGCAGTTTGAAACACAGCTCCTCCAGAGTTTAAACCTCCCTTTATCAAATGAGCACACACCAGCCTGTGCCAAAGGGAAAGCAGGCAGGAAAGAGAAGCTCCTCTCCCACAACACTAAGCTCTGGGCTCCCTTCTTTTCTGGCTGGAGAGCAGAGGCCATGGGCTAGTCCTCAATTTGGGAAGGATCCCTGGGAAATGGCCTGATCTGGGAGCCCAGCAGAGGGAAGTTCCCCAAAAGGTAGGAAAAGATTCTCTGGAAGGAATAGATTACGACAATACTTCTGCAGGGGAAAAAAAATTGAAGCATTTGAAAAATTCCCAGACAGAAATTTCTGGCCCAACATGACAACCCCAAAGTCTCTGTGGTGTGTCAGGACACATCATTTGTGTCCGCCCCCCAAAGCACAATCAGCTCCCCAACAAGACTTTGAGGACAAACCTTCCCCCTTCACCTCTCCACACCAGCTCTAGGCAGTCTCTGTCCACTGCAAGATCTCCTTTGTCAGTCTGCATTGACAAGGGTTGGCTGCAGGAGGCATTTGCATTGGAAGTCTCCCCAGATGGGGGGCAAAAAAACCAGAAGCAATTCCTGAAGAAAGAAAAAGGCAACGCCACTTGGGAAGACACCAGCGCGAGTTCCCTACAGCTGTAGCCCTTTAATCCATCGCACAAAGTACATCCATCCATGGGGCAGCCCTATTGACAATAGTGACAAAATTGCTGCCCCTTCCTGCTGCTGTTGCTGACTCCAAATCATGAGGAATGTGCCAACTCTGCTAAAGACACGCAGATATGGTGAGAAAAAACCAGCTACTCCGCTGAGAAGGTGGCCAAAAGAATGCTTTCGAATGTCCCCTTTCCATCCTTTCCCCAGCCACGACAGAGGAATGTCCTTTTCCTCTGTCACCCACAGTGACCCAGGCCCAGGCTGCAGCGTGGGGGCAGAGTCCGCCACAGCTCGCAGAGCCCGCCCTCCCCAGGGCCTTCCCTTGCCGTGCCGTGCGGGGCCAGCCCCGGGAGCCCCCGGCCCCGCACGGAGCCCGCAGCCCCGGCTCCGCGGCGCTCGTCCCCGCCGGGTCCGGCCCGCGCCGGGGCCGCGCTGGGCGCGCGCGGGGCCGAGCGCAGCGCCCCCCGCAGGCCGCGCGCCGCCGGCGCAGCCGCGGCCGTTGCGCCCCGGGCGTTGCGGCCACAGTCGGCGATGGAAGCCATGGAGGAGCTGCCGCTGCCCGCCGGGCTCCGCGCCCGCACCTTCCCCGCCAAGCTGTGGCGCCTGCTGAACAGCCCCCGCGTCCGCTCCCTGCGCTGGGACAGCCGCGCCCGGGGGCTGCTCGTAGACCGCTGCCTCTTCGAGCGGGAGCTGCTCAGCCCGGGCGGCGCCCAGGGGCCGGCCCCGGGCACCTTCAGGGCCACGCAGTTCCGCAGCTTCGTGCGCCAGCTCTACCGCTACGGCTTCCACAAGGTGCCGGGCTGGCTGGGCGCCGCTACGGCGGGCGATGCCGGGGCCTGGCTGCACTACAGCAACCCCTGGTTTCGCCGCGACCGCCCCGACCTCCTGCTCCGCATCAGGCGCCGAACCGCGGCCAACAGGCAGCGGCAGGCGGCGGGGCGGGAGGGGCGCTGCCCCCGGCCCTGCGGCTCCCGGCAGCTCCCCAGGGCGCGGCCGCCGCTGCCGCCCGGGCGCCCGCCCAGCGCCTTCCTCCCACTGCACAGGGAGCGGGGCCCGGACGGGCGGGAGCTGCGCTGCCCCCGGCCCGGCCGCTTCCAGCAGCTGCCCCGGGAGCGGCCGCCACTCGCCCGGCGCCCGCCCTGCGGCTTCCACCTGCTGCACAGGGACCGGCCGGGGCCGGCCCGGCAGGAGGGGCCGAGCCGCTTCCAGGAGCTCTACGGGGAGCGGCCGATGCCCGCCCAGCGGGAGGTGCTCCGGGTCCCGCCCTGCCACTTCCTCGGCCTCCACGGGGAGCAGCTGCCTCCGCTCGACGGGGAGGAGCTCAGGATCCAGCCCTGCAGCTTCCCGCAGCTCCACGGGGAGCAGCAGCCCCCAGCCTGCAGGCCACCAGGTAGGAAAAGAGTTCTAGCCTTGCTTTTCCAAAAGGTCATGAGAAATGACCGTTTGAAGTATTTTTCCACAATGCTCTTTCCTTCTGAGACAGAAATTGTCAAGCCTACTAGGAAGGGGCACCTAGAAAGTCCCAAGAGTCTCTGCCTGCTTTTCCTGGGTGCTTCCTGTGATGTTTGATCCAAGGCAGCAATAGAGCTCTGTGTCCCAAAGCCACATTCTGCAGCCTGACTTGCGTGTTTGGATTCTTGCAGCTGCTCCGGGCACTTCAGCCCCCAGTGCTCCAGCTGGCAGTGCTGGCTGTGCAGCATCACCGGCCTCCAGCTCAGCGCAGAGTGCACCTGTGAAAGAGGAGTCACCACCACTGGATCTGGGCCTTGAAGTGGAGAAAATGATCAGGGAGATCAGGAGATCCCTGTCTGAAAGGTCTCCAGCATCACTGGCCTCCAGCTCAGCGCAGAGTGCACCTGCAGCAGAGGAGTCACCACCACTGGATCTCGGCCTTCAGGTGGAGAAGATGATCCAGGAGATCAGGAGCTCCCTGCCTGAGAGGTCTCCCTCTGCTCAGGTAACCCCCTTGGATGGGAATGAAAGAGGCTGGCCTGAGAGCTTTTGAACGTTGTTACATGGCTTAGAAGCAAAGGCTTCTTGAATTTACTTTTTTTCATTCTTATTTAGTTATCTAATTATTCTTGGTCATGTCTTTCGGGTTGGTTTTCTTTTCTGCCCTCCAAATTTACAGATTTTTTTTCCTGGAAAATATGATCCTGGAAATACCCATGGTCCATCAATGTTTGCCTGGGTCCTACATCTGGGGCAGCAGCAGAGGGCTCCAAAAAGCACCACCTTGTGAAGGATTGTCTGAGCAGTTGGGTGGGGCTGGTGGGATTCCCAGGCAGAAATGTGTGCTTTGCCTGAGGGTTTGCAGCACAGCCCTGGGCAGTGCTGGGAGTGAGCTCTGCCCTTGCTGACAGCCACGCTGGCAACAAGGAGAGCCCCTGGCTTTGTGCTGGCTGATTTCTTACAGCTCGTGGGATAAGCCAGGCTCAGAGCATGAGGGCACGTCTCCTCACTTGGTGTCTTCTGGTTTTCTGCATTCACGTTTTGCCTCCAAGGTCATTTTGAAAGACCTTCAGTTTAACTTGGCCACCCAAATCCTGAGTTGAAAAGGCTTGTCATGTGAACCATGTGGGCAGTGAGGCAGCGGGCCTCGTGTTCCATGGCCTTTGGGAGTGGAGAAGAACAGTTACTGTATCCCTGATGTGATTCCAAGAAAATTCTGAGTGATCTTTGGGTTCCTCTCTTTCTGTTTTTCTTTCAAGGGGAATCTTAATGTTGCCCCTGAGCCTTCAGGAGAGGAGGACACTGTGAATAGGGCTGCAGCAGAGGAAGCTCCATCTGGCACCGAGAGCTGCAGGAACAGTTCCCCAGAGCCTGAGGAGCCTGGTAAGGAGAGAGCCCACACTGGTTTAGAGAGGTGTGAGACGGCTGCTCTGAGCCTGCCTGGGACAGGAAGGGAGATCAGAAGAGTTGAGTTCTTGTGTGCAGGGCTGGTGCTTCCTGGTGCCTTTAGTTCCAATCCTGCACTGGCACAAGCTCCCTGAACCCTGCCCCCTCCACGCTTCTCCAGAGGCTCTGACACTGAGTCCTCTGCTGGGGCAGGAGAGCAGGGACCAAACCTGACCTTGTGGGAGCTGTGTCACCAACCCACGTGTCCCAGTTTGGGTTGTAACTCAGCTGACAGCACCCTTCAGCTTCAGCCATTTCAGCCAGGACTGAGGCCTCTCTGTCAGCCCAGAGCAAGAACAAGGCTGGGCTTCTTTGGGGGAGCTGGGACTGTCTGTGTTTCCAGCTCTCATGGTGCCATTTGCACTGCAAGTGCTAAGAATATCGAGACACTTCAATGTTTTACACAGTTTTGGAAACTTGGAAGGATCCCTGTTCTCTGAAGAGCAGGCTTCAAATTCCCAAGTGAGAGTCTGCCTTGCAGACCATCTTTTACAGTCCCTGATAGAAGGACAATTGCTGCCCAAGGGAAAGGTACACAAGGGCCAATATTGACTCGGTGTTCTCTTTTCTTCCCAGATCCCGTGTGATCAACCTCTCCTGGAGGGGTGCCCTGCATGGCAGGAAGGGACAGAGGGAGAGCCTGTGACTACCAGGCAGGTAGAATCCCTCTGTCTATTCTGATGTGTTTACAATCATATACTTACATTTATATATCTATATGATTGTTATTTCTTTAATATATTTATAGATATACTATAGATATTCAGAGATAGGTATTTAGACATATATATAGCTATATGTATATAAATATACAATATATTTTTATATATAGACAGTTGTGTTCGTATGCCCATAGAGTTATAGACCATAGAGGTGATATTTTATATATATACATATATTTTAATTTGTATAGTTGTAGTCATGTATGGATAGTTATAGATATACAGAATGACACCTATCTATAGGGATAATTACATTTATATATATATAGTTATATTTATAAATGTGCATAGTTATATTCTTGTAGCTACATGGGTGTTTAGATACATAGGTTAGTATCTGTATAGGTATAGGCCAGTTTTTAACCTCTTTGCCTCTCTCCCTTCTTGCTTTTCCCCCTGTGCCCTGTGTCCCCTGTCCCTGTGCTGGTCCGAGCTGGCGGCCGGGCCGGGCGGAGCAGCAGTTCCAGCCCCGGGTGTCCCTGGAGCGGTGGGAGCTGCCGGTGGCCCCAGGCAGGGTCCCCTGAGGAGCTGCTGAAGGACGGTGAGACAGAGGGGCCTGAGGGGGCTGAGGAGGCGCTGACGCTGCAGGGACGGTGACCTTGGGGCGCTGGGGACACTGAGGGCTGTGGGGGAGCAGAGGGCCATGGTGGCACTGAGGGCACAGGGAAGGGGCACAGGCTGAGGGGTGGTGGGTGTGAGGGGCCGGGATGGCTCAGAAGGGATTGAGTGGGGTGAGAGGACTGTGAGGGGCTGCAGAAACTGAAGGGGCCGGGGCTTTGCTGAGGGGACGGTGGGGCTGAGGGGATGGAGGGGCCAGCAGGGAGCACAGAGGGCTCCGGGCCTGCAGCTGTGCCGGCCTCGGGAGCAATTGCAGAGCCTCCCCTTTTGCCACAGCTGCCCTGCAGAGCCTGAGCACAGGCGGAGACTGGCAGGAGGCAGCAGGGAGAAGCTGCAGGCCGGCAGCAGGAGCAGGGAGCTGCTGCTGCCAGCCGAGAGGCCGGGTGAGGCCGCAGGGCCGCTGAGGCCGGCTGGGGCTGAGGGTGGCGCGGGCTTTGGCCGTGGGCAGTGCCCGGCGGGGCAGGAGCGGGCCCTGCCCGTGCTGGGGCTGCTCAGCGCAGCTGCCCCGGCCGGCACAGGGGCTGTCCTGGGCAAGGCAGCTGTGCCGGCAGGGCCCGGCAGCTGTGCCGGCCGTGCCGGGCTGCCGGCGGCTGCGGGACAGCCCCGCCGCGGCTGCGCTCACCACAGCCCGGCCCGCTCGGCTGCTGCTTCTTTCCAACCCTCCTGGGGAGGCGCTGGGCTTGGCCCTGCCCTGACTGAAGGGCAGGGGCTGCCAAGGGAAACGTGCCCATCCTCACTCGGGGCTCCCTTTGCTTCCCACATGTCCCCTCTGCTGTCCCTGTCCAGGAGAGCTGCTCTGCACGGGAGGAAGCAAGGACGGAGGGAAAGGCTTTGAAGATGGGGCACTGGAATCCCTCTGCTTCGCGTTCTATTTAAAGATCTATGGACTTGAACCTAGAGAGGGATATTTATATGGATATTCATATATCTGGGTTTCAATTTGTATAGGAATATTTCTACTTGTTTATTGTTATTTTTATGAATGTATACTATGCATATATGTGTGTATATATGCATACATGTTTGTAATTACACGTGTTTGTATATATGTGTCTAAGTATGTGTATATATAAGTATGATGTTCTGTATTTAGTTCTATTTCCTTTGTATACAGTTGTGTAGTTATTTCTTTTGATGTCATATTTATATGGCCCTTTCAATAGCTGTACTGGTATTTGTATAAGTAACTATCTATTGTTATATTTATATATATGTATTGATCTGTCTGTGGATGTAATTCTATTTACAAATATGGGGAGATTTGTATGGATTGAGTTCTTGGTAGAGGGGTATTTAGATAGAGATACTGATATTTTTGTTATTATTCCTAGATGGGCTTTAATCTTGCAGTAATATGTAATAAATTAAGTTGTTAAATGCCTAATTGATCTTTGTGTAGAGTGAGTTGTTGTAGAGGTTGGCAATAAATTAGGTTTTTGTTAACTGAAAATTGTCTTTGTATATTTTTACATAGCAGTGTTGTAAAAATCTAATAAATTCCTTTTTTAACTTAAACTGAGATCAGCATAGTTCTATAATGTCAGTGTGGGTGTAGCAATTTGTAATAAATTATATTTTTCATGTGAAATCAATTCTTGTGTATTTGATTCAGCAGTGCAGCTGTAGATATCTGCAAGAAATTACAATTGTCAGCTGGGATGGGTATTTTGTGATTTGTGCTATCCAGAGCAGTGAGCAGATGTAAATGCTGGAGGATTTTGGCCATGGGATTCTCCACCCATGCCCAGCACATCATCCCCTTGCCCTCAGGCTGGGCAAGGAAAGCGCAGATTTGGGATGGCAGCAGAGCCACACGTTGGCTCAGAACTCGCTGCAAAGGCTGCTGAGAAAACTCCAGGACTGCACGGAGCGTACAGCTCCAACCAGAGCCCCCGGGGAGGAGAAATCCACCCCATGGCACGGGCAGCTCTTGAGGAAGCGCTCCAAGTGTCCCCTGAAGGTCATCCTGGAGCCCAGAAGCCAACAGGGATCCTGAGCCAGCCCCGCTGCCTTTGGCAGCCCTTGGGCAAATGAGCTGCAGCCAGGGGGAGGCAGCAGTGACTGTGGCTGCTGCAGGCTGGGCATGCAGGAAGGGCCGTGGACACTTGTGCTGAGATGCTCCAGGATCCAGAAGGGTGGGGACAACTGGGAAGCAACAAGTTCTCCCAGGCACTGCAAGGATGGAAGCCCTTGGTGGGAAGTTCCCTGGAGGAACTCCCAGGGCAGCTGCTGCTGGGATCAGCAGGAGCAGAAGGCAGCAGGATCTGCTCCTTTTCCTGGCTCTGTGTGCAGGGCACAGGCTGGAATGGCCCCTGCTCCCACAGAGCCCTTGCCTGTGGAGGCTGCAGGGTAAAAGCAATCCCATGGCAAAGAGAGGCTTGGCAGCTGAAGCCCACTGCCCTTGTGTTTGAGGCTTGAATGGCTCTCCTGCCAAAGCACAGCAGGGAACCAGGGCTTGGGCAGGCAGAGCCTTTCGAGGGAAAGAGAGATCAGGCACTGACATGCCTGAAACTCCTTCAGCTCGATTCTTTTGTAGAAGGAGAAATAAGCCAGCTGGGCAGAGGCACATGCAGTCCTTTGAAAAAACATGGTGCCTAACCAGTCCTGTGGGAGGAGAAAAATAGGCAGCAACCTTGCCTTGTTTTCATGGCCTGCATCTTTTGCAGAGGAGACAATGGGATGGACAGGAGGGGAGGGGAGGAATAACAGTGATAACCCAGTCTGCCTTGCTGTGTCCTGATATACTTTGTGGCAGTGAACATTAGAGGTAATGCCAGATTCCTATTTAGCATCCTGGCACATTGCTGCTTCATTGCAAACCTGCCTCAGTGTGGAGAAAATCAGCTTAATTTATTGTCAGTTTAAGTAGATGTGGTGAGAAACACTGTCACGGATTAAAACAGGTTTTCTAACCTCGTTATCCAGAGGGAATTTTGTGTTGCATTTTCTTCATTGTTTGCACAACATTTTGGAGTTGTTCTGTATCCTTCAGGGAGGTATCCAATAGTACTCAGAAAAAGAAAAGGGGATTATGGCATTCATTCTCTTTTAACACAGATTTGCACTAAGCTGCAGCTTAAACTTAGTAAGGAGAATGTTAGATATTCTTTAGTCATGCAGTGTGGAATAAATGGTGTAGGAACAGCCACAATCCCAGCTGTAAGAACAGCGTGTTCTTGGTCTCAACAGGACATTGTGTACAAGAAAGCACCACAATCTTAATGATTCACCTCGTAGGTAAAACCAGAATGGTTCATGGTGTAAAACTACCAGGTGATGGAAAGAACCAGTGTCCCAGGGCTGGGGCAGAAGCGTGGGAGTGCAAGGCTTGGAAAATGAGCTGTCAAAGGCAGCCCAAGGTGCAGGCAGGCATTTGGCTCAAGGCAAGAGGGAGCTCGCACTGCCAGCACGGGAAGGGGCTCCAGGCAAAGGAGCTGCCGGCGGCAGGGAGCAGCTCCTGCTGTCACTGCAGGGAAGGACTGGCAGCAGGCAGGAGCAGCGGGCACATTGCTGATGGACAGCTGTCAGTTTGAGAGGCCAACTGAGCAACAAGAGAGGCTGCTGCTTGCTGTAAAAGGAGTTTATGACATGGCTACATCAGTCTCACAAAGGTCAGAGGGTTACAGTCCGTGCCATCATGCAAAATGCCTTCTAGCACAGAGTGCCCATGTCCCAAGCACAAGCAGCAGCAGCAGCAGCAGCCCTGATACAATGCATTCTATTCATAAATCATCCAACCAGCTACAAACACGATGCTATCACTGTCTTTTTGCACCTGTCCTGGTCTGACACAGTTATGCCACAATGGTCATCATTTCTCACACAAGGCCTACACCTACAGCCCATCTATTCTGTCTAGCAATGTTAGCAGTGCTATATTATGTTTATGTTATGTCTAGGACTTAGTTAACTTTGTACAAGGTAATGCTGCTGAACTTTAAACTGGACTTTAGGGCTTTTTTATTAACTAATACAGCCTCCTATTTGCTGAGAGCACTTCATGCATATTTTTACTCACGTAAAACTAAAACTTACATTCCCACTTGATGTCTGTGTGACTTGATGTATTCCCAGTTTCTCCGAGGGTTTCAAACCAACCCCTGCATTCTTTTCTGCCTCTAAGCCTCTGTGCAGAGGGCCCTGGGAGATTTCTATCTGCTTTCCAACAGGGCTGGGACACGACTCCATGGGTCCGTTCTCTCCTCGTTCCCAGGTCTCCACACGGTGCAGGTGGTTTCCAGCTGTGACCTCCTGTCCAACAGAGCCTCCATGGATCCCACAGGAATGGCTACGACGGGTGGGATTTCACCTCCTTCCAGCTGGGATCCAGGAGCTTTGCAGTGTCTGACGGTGCCACCTGGATCAGCCAGAGGTGCTGGGAATCCAAAGGGACCATGGTGGAGCAGATGAAGCATTACCTGGGACACACCTGTTTGGAATGGCCCCAAAATAGATCAGATATGGTTGGGAGGCTCTAGAGCACAAAGGTGGGTGTGGGAGGGGAAGGGGAATTCCTATGGGAAAATGGGGGGACTTGGGAATGCAGGAATTCCCATGGAATTTCCATGGCTGGATCTCACTCTCATCCCATTCCAGTGAGAATTCCATGGATGGATCTCCCCCTTACCCACTGCCATGAGAATTCCATGGGGAAATGATTTGAATCGATGACCAATCCAATAACAGCAGTGAGAAGAGAAGAAATCCCTGCTGAGATTCCATGGGACACAAATCCCAATCCTGTCCCCAGGCCGGCTCTGTTGTGCCCATGGCAGCACCAGGGGAGTGCCCTGTCCCTGCCCTGAGCCCAGCACGAGCCTTTCCTTGGGTGTTCTCTGCCCTGCCCAGGGCAGGAAGGCACTGCCGGAGTGGCTTTAGTGGCCCCGGGCACCTGGTTGGGCCCCAGCCACTGCAGGTGGCTCCTTGGGAATGTGCAAGAGCAAAGCTTCAAGGAAACAACAGTTTCTGGAGGGGATTCTCCCTCCTTGGCCTGTGCTGGGAGCCCAAGGGCAACAGCCCGGGCACAACAGCTCAGAGTGCTGGAGCTCAGTGTCCCTGGGCCAGGCCGTGTTCCCTGGCTGTCCCCTGTCCCTCAGCTGTCCCCTGTCCCTCGGCTGTCCCCTGTCCCTCAGCTCTGTGGGGCCAGGGGTGGCATCAGGACCCGGGGCAGCCCTGGGGGAGAACAACCCTGAGCCCCAGCTGGGCCAGTTCCCCCAGGGGGCCCAGGTCACTCCCAGCATGGGCCCTGTGGCTCCCTGTCACTCCCAGTATGACCCCACTGTGATCCCAGCATGGTCCCAGGTGTTCCCATTCACCCCTACTATAGACCCAGGCACTCCCAGTACAGTTCCTGTTACCCCCAGCATGATCACAGTCACTTCCAGTATGGCTCCAGTCCTTCCCACTATGATTCCAGTATGATCCCAGTCACTCCCAAATACTCCCAATATTATTCCAGTAACTTCCTTTATGGTTTCTCAGTGATCCCAGTCACTCCCAGTATATCCCAATTGCCCCTAGTGTGTTTCCACTCACCCCTAGTATCTCCCAGCAGCTTCCCACATGATTCCACTTGCTCACAGCCACTCCCAGTCAACTCCAGCATGATTCCAGTCCCTCCCTGTATATCCCCGTTGCCCTAACATGGTCCCACTTGCCCTCAGCCTGCTCCCAGTCACTTCCAGTATGATCCCAGAAGGACCCCAGTCATCCTCACTGTGGTGCCAGTTGCTCCATGTATGATCCCCGTTGTCCCCAGCATGGTCCCATTTCCTCCCAGTGTGATCCCAGTTACCTCTAGCACAGACTCGGTTACCCCCAGTATGATCCTGTTCTGATGCCATCATGATCCCAGTTGCTCTCAGTGGCCCCTAGCAGAGACCCTGTCATTCCAAGTATGATCCCAGTATGAGTCCACTATGATCCCAGTCTCTCCCAGCACAGTCCCAGTGTAGACCCAGTCACTCTCAGTGTGTTCCCAGTCACCCCCAGTATGGTCACAGTCACTCCCAGTGTATCCCAGTTTCCCTCAGCATACTCACAATCATTCCCAGTCACATCCACGTGGCCCAGTAAGGTTCCAATTTCCACCAGTATGATCCCAGTCACTGTCAGTTTAATCCCAGTATATCCCAGCTGATCCCACAATCATCCCTGTTGCCCAGTCCTGGTCCTGCTGGGCCCCAGTGTGAAAAAGGCATATTGTGTGGCTCTACACAGATATTTACTATATGTGATATGCTAGGTAAAAAATTATGCTGCATTAACATTTGAATAATATAGTGAATGTAGTTTTGTAATTAACATTAAGCTTTAGAAGCTATGTGTGTGTGGTATTCTTTTTAGCTCAAGAAAGAGAGAAAATAATCAAGAATTCTTTGCACAGAGATAACGGTTGCAGAGACTTTAAATTTTCTAGTGAAGAAGAATTTATGGCCTGTTCTTATCAACAAAAAAAGAAAACTCTTCAAGGACCAATACACTTACAGGCGCCTGGAGATTAACAGAAAACTTTTGTGACATGAACCAGCTGAGATTACATGTTTTAAATAACATATGTGTAGTCATGAGGACGATCCTCAAAAGAGAGGGATTTTTTCCCTAGTTTTTTGCCTTCTCCTGACTAGCCTTTGTCCGGAACAGGGAGGGCCGCAGCCTGGGCTGCCTCTCTTTGTTTATTGTCTCATAAAGTGTCCTACTCTAAATTGATTAACTTTTATTATTGTATTTATATTACTATTTTTTTATAACTATTATTTTATTTTTATTAAATTCCAAAAAATCCCAAAAGCGAGTGATTGGCATTTATTACACCAGTGTGCTCTGATCCTGCTCCCAGTGGGTGCCAGTCCTGGGCCTGGTGTATGCCAGTGTCCCAGTCCATCCCAGCCTGTCCCAGTCCATCCCGGTCCCTTCCCAGCAGCCGCCGCCCTTTCCCGGATCCTGCCCCTCCCGCCCCGGAGCTGCCGCCGGACGCCCCCCCCAAGACGCTGCCGGGGCTCGGGGGCTTCGTCTTGGGCTCCGTCTGCCGGGGCTGGGGCTCGGCCTCCGCTGCGGGAGAAGGTGAGGGGGGTCCCCGGGGGCCGTGTCCCCCCCTCGGAGCGTGTGTGACTCCCCCATGTCCCCCCATGCCGGGGTCACCCCCTTTTATCTCCCCACAGCTCCTGACGCAGCCCCAGCTCCCCCCTGGGAGGGGCTTTGGGGAGCCCCCCAGGACCCCCTGGAATCCCCATTCCTGGGCACTGGGACAGCCCCGCATCTCCTTATCCTGCACCCCCTTATCCTGCACTGAGACCCCCTGCACCCCCTTTCCCGGGGATCCTCCTCTTTCAGCCCCTGCATCCCCTGTTTCCCTCAGCCCGGGGACCCCCGGACCCCCATTCCCGACCAGCCCGGGGCACCGCACCCCCGCCCTCCTTTTCCTGGGAAAGCCGAGCTGGGCACGGGGCTCTGCAGCCGCTCGGGGATTGATGATCACCCGAAGGAAAGGGAGAGAACAGGAGAGAGCCAGAGCAGGCCATTGGCAATCAGGGATGGCAATCCCAGCGCCCAGTCCTGCTCCGCCGGGGGCGGGAGCCGCAGCCGCAGGAAAAAAAGGATCCGCTGCTCCCGGTGCTTGCCGGGCTTTGGCCGAAGGCAGGGGGTTCCAGGCTGGCTTTGAGCGCAGGCCCCGGGAGCTGAGCACAGCCCGGCCCGGGGGTCCCGCAGTGCGTGGCCGAGGAGGGTCCCGGGGGATGCCAGGAGGGGATCCCGGGGAATTCCCTGGAATTCCGCCCTGCCCTCCCCCCGCGCTCCCTCGGGCACTTTCGCTGCCGCCTGCCCCGCCCTGCGCCGCCGGGATCTGCCCAGAGAGCGGGGACGTCACTAAACACCCGCGCTGCCATTGGCGGGCAGCAAAGAGCGGCGCCAATGGCGGGGCCGGAGGCGGCTCTGGGGGCGGGGCCGGCGCTGTGGGCGGGGCCGCAGCGGAGCAGCGCGATGGCTCCAGCGCTGGGGCCGGGGGCGCTCCCGGGGCCCCGGGGGGCGGCGAGAGGTGAGGGGGACCCCCGGCACCGGGACTCTCTGATCGCCCATTGCGGAGCACCGAGGGGCCCCTAAACCCCCATTCCTGGGCACCCCCATTCCCGGGCATGGGTTCCACCCTGCACCCCCTCATCCAGCACCAACCACCCCTGCACCCCTTTCCCGGCCATCCTTTCTCAGTGGCGTAGCAGCCAAAAGTCCCTGCCTACCACGTGGGAGACCCAAGTTGGATTCTCTCTGAGAACCAGAAAGGCAACCACCACCGGGAGGAGATTGTTTTGGAAAGGATAGCTGTTTTGCCACGATTGTTTTGGGAAGAAACTTTCCTAAGAAACTTTTCCCTTGGGAAAGGAGTTAGCAGCGACCAGCAGGTAAAAATCTCTAAGGCCCCAAAATACCAGGCCCACAAACCGCCCGCCCCCCCCCTGGACCCATCTTACAGGTTAATGGTGAAGGGAAGCTCAGCCCAGATATCCTGGGGGGTCCCTGGGTTGTGTGGGTTTTTTTGGGAGGGGGGGTGGGGGGCGATGTTTGGAGAATGAAGAACTCCAAAGCTGAGTGGAAAATGCCCCTTGGGGGGACACTGGGGGGTCCCAGTGGCAGCTGCAGGCACAGGCAGCCTGGAGGAGCAGAGCCCTGTGACCCCCAGGACCCCAAAGTGGGGAGCCCAGAGGGGGGGGAGCGCTGCCATTCGTGGGACCTACAACAGCCAGGAGAGGGGCCGGGGAGACTCCTTGGACCCCCTGCACCCCAAATCAGACAATAAGGGGAGAAAGGGACCCTGGGACCCCCAAAACCCCCAGCATCCCTAAGTAGGGAGATGGTAAAGGGGGGAACTTCTTGGATTCCTGGGACTCCCAGCAGCCTGGGGAGGGCAGGGACTGAGTAGACGGGGGATCCCCAAGGCAAGTGTGAGTCCAGCAGCTGGAATAGGGGGACACCAAAACCCCAGATGGGAGAGACCAGAGACGGGGAACTCCTGGGAGGCATTTTCAGGGCTGAATCTTGGGGTTTGGGAGGTTTATGTGAACTGCAGAGGCCGCTGCATTGTAGAGATGGACTTGGGCAGAGGGACCTTCAAAGTGAATGTGCTCATCCCTTGATTTTCCCCAAACCAGGATTTCTTATTTCCCAAACCTTGCAAGATGGAGAAGTAGGCTATGAGGAAGAGGAAGATGTCCCGAGACACCCATGCAGTTGAGGAGGAAGTCACTGCCCCTTTCCCCTCTCTCCTGCTCCATCTCCCAGCCCAGCATGGCCCCAGCTGCAGGACAACCCCGCTGCCGACGCCGTCCTGCCGGGGATGGACTGAGGGGATCTCCTTCCCCTTCCCTCTGGCACGGAGGCAAATCCCATCCTCTCCTTGTCCTTCCTCCCCCAGACAAGGCGCTGAGGAAAGAGACCAGGCAGGACAAATCCCCACGGCAGAACCTCGTGGAAGAGGCCATTTTGAGGGACTCCACAGCACAGGAATCCAATGGGGAGGAAACGCCCTGGAGATCCCTCAGGAGAAGGGGCTGCAGACCCATCCCAGGGTGCTCCGAGGAGGAAAGACCCACCCTGTGCCAGGAAGGTGGATGGAGATCAAGCCAAAGCTTGGAGCTGGTGGTCCATGAGCAGCTTCATTACAGGAGAAGCCCTGCAAGTCCTTGCTGTGAGGGAAGAGCTTCAGCACAAGGTCCAACCTCACCCACCACCAGAGGGTCCACACCAGGGAACGGCCCCAGGAGCGTGGGGAACGTGGGGAGGGACTGCAGAGACAGCTCCAACCTGATCAAACACCACATGAACTACACCGGGGAGAGGCCCCACGAGTGTCCCCAGTGTGGGAAGAGGTTTCACCCCAGCTCCCATCTCCTCGTGCACCAGTGGATTCACACGGATGAGAGGCCCTTCTGCTGCAGGAAGGGCTTCAAGCAAAACTCCATCCTCGTCGCCCACCAGCACATCCACACCGCGGAGAGGCCCCACGAGTGTCCCCAGTGTGGAAAGAGCTTCACTCACAGCTCTACCTTGACCAAACACCAACAGATCCACCTGCAAGGGAAGCCCTGAGAGTGCCCTGACTGTGGGAAGAGCTTCGTGTGCTGCTCCAACTCCACCCCCATCAGAGGACTCCTGTTGGGAAGAGCCCTGGTCGAGTGGTCCATGCTGAGAAAACACCTGGCTGCTGGTCTTCACATCCTGCTGGGTCTCCACAGGCACCTGGATGAACACAGGGGCAGGAACATCCATCAGGACTTGCATCAAAATTGGGAATTCCTTGGAAAGAAGTGATCTGTTGACTTTACACCCCAAACAATCTCATCTACTCTGTCCAATTGGTTCCTCTGTTGGCATCAAGCAGTGTTGCATGATCTTGAAGGTCTTTTCTGTCTAAATAATTTCCATCTTCATCCTATCAAAACAACCCAAAATGTGGTAAAAATACAGAAATGAAACAAAGAGTTTTAAAGCTGCACCATTTTCTGGGATTTGGGGTTAGTCCAACGGAGTAATTTAGAGGATTTGCACGTTCTGGGACTGTCAAGGCCAGCCAGACGTGTCTACAATCTCCTAGGTGTGTGGGCAAAACGTGTCCACCTGGGCCCATCAGCTCTCCAGGAATTCTGGTTGGTTGCCCCAGTCCCTGGCCTGGGTGTCCCTATGTGGGGTGTGCCCCCTGAAGTGCCCAAATCACTGCTGAAGTGCCCGAGATGCTTCTGGCTGGAGACGTTCCTGTCCACCAACCTCTCCTGGTCAGTCCAATAAAGAGTTGGGAGGGTGTTTGGGGGCTCCTGGGGAAACTAGGAGAGGCTTTTGTGGCTCTTGGGGACATTTGTGGTGCTGGGAGGGGGCTTGGCAGGGTCTGTGAGGGAGGTTTGAAATCCTGGTCAGGCTGAGTGACTTGGAGAAAATTTGGGTGGATCTTGGTGGGGGAAGGGAAAGGGGTTTTGGTGGTTCTTGGGGTCATTTCTACTGCAGGGAGTATAAATGGGGTCCTGGCCAGGAGCTGTGGGGTGGTTGAGGGGAGCAGAAGTGGCTGTGGGGTAAGGAGGGAGTTTAGGGACAGTTGTGACACTCCCAGACCCCCAAAGCTGCTACCAGACCCCACCCCCAAGATGGTGCGGGGGGGTTGGGGGCTCCATGTCGGGGTTCATCCTCCTGGTGCTGCAGGAGGTGAGAGGGGGTCCTCAGGGTCCGTGTGTGTCCCTCCCAGAGCGTGTGTGACCCCCCAATCCCAGTGTCACCCCCTTTTCCATCCCCACAGGGCTCCTGTCCCAGCTGCTGCTGCCCCAGGAGGGAATTTGGGGAGGGGGCAGAGGGGGTGTGCAGCCCCCACTGGGGGATGACCCCGGCCCAGCCCCTTTGTTTAGCACCAAGCTGGGCTTGGGGCTGCAGGAGGGAGAGGCCCAGGGGAAGCAGATCCTGCAGGTGGGACAGGCCTTGGGGTCCGGGCAAGGTCCTGCCCTGCACACCTGGCTCAGGTGTGACCCTGCCCCGGGAAGGGAGCGGGACATTCCCATCCCCACGGATCAGGGCTGGGAGCAGCACTTGGAGCACGGACATGGAAATACTGGGAGTGACGGGTGCCACACTGAGGGCTACTGGGAGTGACTGGGAATGATGGGTGTGTGCTGGAGGCAACTGGAATATACTGGGAATGAATGAGATCATGCTGGGAGCAACTGGAACCACGCTGGGGCAACTGGAAATGCATATGCTGGGGGGAGCTGGGATATACTGGGGGTGCCTGGAATGATACTGGAGGGGACAGCACTGGGAACAGCTGGGGCTATACTGAGGGGCAACTGGGAGCCACTGTATCTATACTGGGGGCCATTGAGATCATAATGGCAGTAACTACAAAAACCAACCCAAAACCGCATGGAAAGTGACCCAAGAGCCCCAAAATCTGCCTGCCTGAAGCCCTGCTCCATCTCCTCCCAATCCCTGGATCTGGCCCTGTCAGTTCTGTACTCAGTGGTACTTCCAGCCCTGAACCCCCTCATCTACAGCCTGAGGAACCAGGAGCTCAAGGCTGCAGTGTGGAGACTGATGGCTGGATGGTTTCAGGAACATTAAACTGCTGGCCAAATCCTGGATATTACTTCTAATAAAAGCCATCTTTGATACTTGGTGGTTTATTTTGGAGGTTCTTTTTCTTTGTTTTACTTGTTAAATCTTGTCCACAAAGAAGTGTCTTATTTTTGCCATTTCTCATTTTGTTTCTCTCCACTTTCCCTGTGGCCACAGACTGTGTCAATGAGGGGCTGCACTCTTGATGGCTTCAAAGGCACTAAAGGATCCCCCACCGGTTTTCTGCAGAGATGCCCCTTTGGTTCCCTTCTCTGCAGCTGCAGCAGCAATGTCTGTGTGCAGAGCTGGGGCAGATCAGTGCTGGCACAGCAGCTGTGCCCAGCAGCAGCAGCAGCACTTGGTGTTGCCAGTGCTGCTGCCGTGGCCCTGCCCCGCTGCCCTCCTGGCCCTGCTGTTGCTGTAGGGCCTGAGTGCTCTCGGGGCCGGGCACAGGGCTGGGGGTGGCAGTGCCGGGGCTGCAGCAGGGACAGGCCATGGGCACTGCTGGGGCAGCGCTGACGCCTCAGGCCAGGGCCTGGGGGCTGCAGGCTCCTTGCCCAGGCTCTCTCCAGAACACGGCCAGGCCAATGCTCAGCACAGAAAAGCCCCGTCAGCAGCCCCAGGCTGGCCGTGGGCAGGCTGGGGGCAAACAGCATGGCTGGGGCTCTGCAAGGTCCCTGGGGGAGACGGGAAGGAGCAGCAGAGCAGGGCCTGATCCATCCCCACTGCGCTGGACACCCCAGGGCAGCGTCCCAGAGCGGCCTCATGCACCTGCCAACAACATCCCCCCTCTGCAGCCCTGGCCTCTCCCCCAGCTCACACAGGGGCCGCATCCTTGCAGGCACAGCCACGGCAGCACTGCCTCAGGAGCCCCTGTTTGCACTGCACACAGCAGGCGTCAGCACCGCCATGGTGTTGGTGTGGGGAGATGAACCTGAGGGAGCACAAATGCCATCAGCCCCTGGGGCCAGGAAGGGCTGGGGGGCAGCAGGGAAACCACTCAGGTTTGTGGTGGCCTTTGCAGTCAGCCAGAAAGTTTGTTCCCATCAGCTGTGAGTTTCCTGTGCCACTGCAGACGTTGTTGCTCAGAGCCAGGGCTGCCTGGCAGCCACCCCCAAACTGCCCTGAGCATTTCCTTTGCTTCACCTTGGCTTTCCTTATTCTCCCTGCTACAAATTTCTTCCTCTTGCTCACCCCTATTCTCTCCCTTGCAAACAGCCAATCCTTGGTTACCCTTTCCTCTCTGACTCCACTGCCCATTTTTTTTCCTGAGTTGGCACCATGGGAACGTGTCTTGGGGAGCAGGATCATCCTCCAAGTGCTTCAGGAATTGTCTGCAGGCTCCTGCAGGGCCTCCTGCTGCTCCCTTGCCAGAGGCACCACAGGCCAGGGGGGCACATCTGGCCTGCTGTGTCTGGCTGTGGGGCTCCCTGCTCTGGGCAATGAGGAGGGGCTGCAGAGGCTCTGCAGGACTGACAGGATGGGCTCTGGGGCTGTGAGGAGAAGCTGAGGGACTGGGCTGCTGCACCTTCTGATGAAGAGGCCCAGGGCTCATCCTGCAACTGCTGCAAGGGTGGTTTCAGAGAATCCCAGAATCAGCAAGGTTGGAAAAGGCCTTGGACATCATCAACTCCAACCCATGCCCTGACACGGCCTTGTCTCTCCTGAGCCTCCTCTTCTGCAGGATAAACAACCCCAGCTCCTTCAGCTGCTCCTCACAGGACTTGTGTTCCAGACCCCTCACCACCCTTTCTGCCCTTCTCTGGACACGCTTCAGCCCCTCCATGTCCTTCCTAAATTGGGGGGCCCAGAACTGGACACTGCACTCGAGGTGCTGCTCAACCAGTGCCCAGAACAGGGGAAGAATCCCTGCCCTGCTCCTGCTGGCCACACTGTTCCTGATCCACAAGAGTGCCAGGGGTGGGATGAGGGAAATGGTGGGGAGGGGGTGGGGACAAAGTCTGATTGATTGTCAGCAATGAAGGGTCTTGATGAAGACAAACCCCAGAAACTGTAAACCAGGCTCAACTTTCCAGAAATTCCTTTTGACCGGGTTTAGCTGCATCCCCAGGCTCAGGATCAGCACTATATTTGCAGGTTTTGCTCTGCATCATCAGCCTGCCCAGACTCTGCTCAGTGTTTCACAACTGGACAAGACAATGGATCTTGTGCCAAGGCTTCCTTTCAAACAGCAACACCTGGATCAGAATGACAAAAAAAAATCAGGAAAAACAAAGAAAGTATTCGCCAGTTGGAACAGAGGCAGTGTTCCACCATCTTCCCCTCCACCGGTATTGATTTTGTACATTTAGAGACAAAGCTGGCTCTGGAGCTGCCATCTCTCAGTCCCTGGTGCTGTTTGCTGCCCCTCAGCCCTGAGTGCCACTGCTCTGCCTGCCTGCTGTCCCTGTGGGGCTGGGGATGCTCAGCCTGCAAAGAGAGGGCCATGGGGAGGCCTCAGTGCAGCTGTGCAGGGCTGGGAGGGTCCCACAGCAAAGATGGGCACAGAGTGTTCAACAGGGCCTGTGCAGAGAGGGCAGGGGGGGATGGCTTTGCACTGCAGGAGGGCGATTGGAGTTGGGAGTGGAAGTTGAAGGAAGATGTTCTTTTCCACTGAGGGTGCTGAGGCACCGGGCCAGGCTGTGCACAGAGGCTGTGGATGCCCCATCCTTGGCAACATCCAAGGTGGGAACAGGGCTCTGAGCAACATGGTCTGAGGCAAGATTGTTCAGGTTGGATCAAGATGATCTTCAGGGTCTCTTCCAAGCCAATCTGCTCAGGGCTTCCATCATTCTCTGGTTGCCAGTGTCCACTTTGGATCCCCCCTGCACTCCTGGGAGCTGTGATGTCACAGTCCATGTTCCAAGTGGAACTGGCAGCATCCGGCAAAGAGCACAACACAACCACTGGCCGTTGTGTCAGCCCAGCCTTCACCCTGCTCCAGGAGCACTCCTCTCCCCCTGCTTGTCCCCTGCTCCCTGAGACCCCATCAGGCCCCAAGCTCCCTGGATTGCTGGATTGTGCCATCCATTCCTGCAAGATGCTCGCTTTTGTTCTGGTGAAGGTAGGTGGTCATTCCATGGAGATGGACACCCCTGGACTTCCTGGCTTGGCTAGAGCTCTGTGGGGATGGTGTGGGACAGGGACCCCACTCTGACATTTTGTACCCTCTGCAGGCTGCATCAGTCCTGAAAGCTGGCTGTTTTCTGGAGTTGGCCATCCGTCTCTGCTGCTGGATGCTCACGGTTGTCCTAACGAAGGTACGGTGCCATTCCATGCAGGTGGACACCCCTGGACTTCCTGGCTTGGCTTCAGCTCTGTGGGCATGGTGTGGGACAGGGACCCCACTCTGAGGTTTTGCTACCTCTGCAGGCTCTGAGAGAGACAGAGGAGGAGATGGAAGTGGATTTGCAGATGGATAGAGAGGAGGACATGGAAGTGGAGGGAGAAGAGATGAGAGTGGAAGAAATGGATGTGGATGTGGATGTGGACGAGGATACGGTGGAAGACATGGAGGTGGATTTGGAGTTTGATAGAGAGGAAGAGATGGAAGTGGATGGAGATGAGCCTGGAGAGGAAGAAATGGAGGTAGATGTGGAATAGGAGAAGGAGGAATAAATGGAAGTAGATGTGGAAGAGGACATTGAGTACATGGAGGCTGATGTCAAAGATGAGGAGGAGCCCATGGTGTTGGGATGAAGACCGTGCCAGCAGCAGGACAGGCATGTGCTCCCCACAGGCAGAGTGGGTCCCCTGCTGCCAGGCTGGGGCTGGGCTGGGTGTTCCCTGCTCAGGGACATGGTGCCCTCTGCACTGGATCCTGGTGGCCGTCCCCGGCCTACCCTGGGCTTGCTTTGGGCCTCACAAGCCCCGTCCCAGCTGGGGCACAGCCCCCAGCCCCAGGCAGGCTCAGCTGTGGCAGCAGAGACCCGCTGTGCCAGCCTGTGCCAGCCTGGGAGCACATGGAACAGCCCTCGTGCCTGACTTGCACTCTCTTTTCTTCCAGGTGTGACAGAGATCTCAGGACAGAGATGCCACCCTTCTGTATATATGTTTTTGACTTTGTTGTTTGTTTTAGGATATAGGTTATAGGTTTTGTCTTCTGTAAATACGTTCATATATATTTGTTCGATATGTTCTTCTGTAAATATGTTCTATAGATTGTTGTTGTTACAAATATTCTTACAATGTAAATATGTTCTGTAGTTTATGTTTGTTGCTGTTCTTCTGTAAATAAACAGTCTTTGTTTTACACAACTCACTTCTCTTTGCATTTGCTTTGGGCACAGGCAGCATTTCCAAAGTTGTGGTCTCCTGTCTTGGGTAGAAAAATGTAACCAAAAATGTGTATTCTATTCTCATTTGTTGAAACCAGTTGGGACATATTGTTTTTCTATCCTCTTCCAGCCTTTTCCTCCAAGGGACATCACCTTTCAATGGGCCATTGAAGGCCTCTCCCATCACCGACAACATTAGTTCATTCCATTGTGAGATGCTGCACCCAGTGGGATGAGCCAAAGCCTTTCCACCAGCATAAAACCTGCAATCCCAAACACTGATGGAGCTGGTTTTGTGCGGAATTCTCGGAGGGAGACTGGACCCATCTCACCAGCACTGGACCCTTTGCTCTACAGGATCACCTCTACTCCACAGCAAACCTTCTGTTACTCCAGGAAGACGTATTTGGACTTCCAACGCCCTGACAACAGGGTGTCAGGTCATATCTCTGACTCTGTCAGGGTTTTCTAGGACTTTTCTTTGTTTGCTTGTTTGTTTTTTTGTACTACTGTTATCATGGGGGGGGGGGGGGGGGGGCTGTTGTTGTTGTTGTTTTTTTTACTATTCCGAGTAAGGAACTGTTATCCCTATTCCCATATTTTTGCCTGAAAGCTTCTAATTGCAGAATTGTAATTTGGAGGGAGGGGAGGCTTTTTTACATTCTCTATTCCAAGAGAAACTTCAGTTTTCCCTGACAGATATCTGTCTTTTTAACCAAGATAACCACACACCTCTCAGAGCTGTCCCTTCTATCCAGCTCTTCCCGTCACTTCACAGACTTCACTCCAAGCAGTTTCTGAGAGGGCTCAGTGGCACATGGCATTTCATCCTGCTTCTTCGTCATCTTCTCCTGAGCTGTCTCCACACACAGTGTGTGGGCTCTGACCCAGCACCAACGTGCCACCTCCCTGACACTGGGCTTCATGTCACAACTTTTCATCCAAAGCAGCAAAGAAATGATTCCCACTGGGTCCCACACAGCTTCTGGGCACTTG
This sequence comes from Prinia subflava, assembly GCF_021018805.1. Classification (NCBI taxonomy): domain Eukaryota; kingdom Metazoa; phylum Chordata; class Aves; order Passeriformes; family Cisticolidae; genus Prinia; species Prinia subflava. The sequence goes on from NC_086273.1 coordinate 766,669, forward strand.
GTGTGCCTGCAGCTCCAGCCCCAGCCCTGGTGCACAGGAAATTCAGGAGGAGATACACAGAAGGCATCAGCCATGGACAGAAAAAACCAGCAGTTTGCATGGCCCAAATCCCCACAGCACTCAAAACTGGGGGAACCCAGCCTCTGCATTGACACTTTGGCCTCTGTGCCTCACTTCTCCTCTCACTAAATTCCCCCCAGCTGCCCTCATGCCCACATTGCCAAGATCCTTCAAAGCAGCATGAGGAGCAGGGATAGATGATGGGAACTGTCCCAAGGCTCACCAAGGTTTCTCTTCTCAGGCCTGCCAAGTCCAGCCAAGGAGAGAGGAAAAGCCTGCATGAAAGAGATGTGCAATCAAAGCAGTAATCAAATTTAGGTCTAATGAGAGAAGCTGAAGAGGTTTTCAATGTTTGCAACAAGATCAGCAGCTGCAGGCACTGATGAGACAAAATGCAGAAAAATCCCGAATAATTCACTCAGAAACAAATGCCTGTCAAAGGTATTCCAGCACATCATCTCCCAGCAAGAGGAAATACCACAGGAAGAAAGGGCTGATGTGGAAAATTCATCTCATCACATCCCCAGGGGCTGGCAGCCTTTTCCAATTCATTCCTGCATGGAAAGGGCCTGCAGAGATGTGGGATGTTTTTGCTTGGGAGCAGCAAATCCAAGTGTTGAGGTGGCAGAGTGTGAGGGGTGCAAAACAGCTCTTACACACCCAGTGTTTCTGTTCTTGGAAATCTTAAATTCTACCTTTCTGGTGGGATGAAATAGGTGCTACTAATCCAATTTCCAAACTACCATGCATCAAGCTGACCCTTCTTTAAGACGTTTTAAAACACAGCAAACATACACAAATGTCTGCTCCTTTCCATTTTCTCTGTTCAACATTTTATGACAGAAGACAGGAGATAAAGATTGTTTTAGCAACAATGCTTTCAGGATTCTAAAAAGAATGTAACCAAGAATGTTCTGCTACAAAGATTTCTGACAAACACCCCAATAATCCTGAAGCAATGTTTTGTCTTACTTTCAACATAAATAACTTGATTATTTTGCTCCAAATGATAAGGGAATCGAATCTGGCTCCCTCAGCTTCAAAAGAAGTGTTTCTTCCTAGTTCTTCACAAAAAGGGACAAAACACTTTGTTGCAGCAAACTGAAGAAGTCTCTTTCCCCCTGAGCTGCACAATTTGTTACCAAGAGGCAACAAAACCCCAGGCAATTTCCAGTTCTTGTACTTGAAGGAAAAAGCTCAGAGGATCACAGCTGTGGCAGACACAGAGTGGGAGGAGCAGGGGATCTGCTGGGGGTTTTTGGGGTGGGGGACAGATTAAAGAAATGTTCAAGCTAAACCTGTCAGAACTCAAGACTCCATCCCTCAGAGGAGAAACTCCATTTGACTCACATACCATTCAAATAAAAAGACTCCGTTGAGGCATTCCCCAAGCTCAGCTGAGCCATCAGGCACAACCCAAATCACTCTGCAGGCCCAGGGCAGCAGGTCCCTGGCATGGCTCTGGGATGCTCCCTTGGGAAGCCGCCTGCATCGCCCATGGGTACCACAAGATCTGCTTCTAAAGACCCCAACATCCAAAAGACTCCACATTCAAAGCCTTTCATTGGGGTTTCACTTCTCCATCTGTCTGTTGTCACTAGGCAGCTGCTCCATGTCAACACACTCCTGATGGGTGCAGATTTTCTCCGAATTTCTAGCCTGAACAGGAACTTATTTCCATTCATTCTTCTGCAAGTACTGGGAGCTTGGATCTCATTTGCTCTTCCTCTCCTGGTGTGCATTTGTGCACATAAAGTGCCAAAGCCAAGAGTATTTCCTTCCTTAAATTATGTCATTTGTCCTTAGTATTTCTTTCGCATATAGTTGCATGAATTTGGTGCTAGCTCAACACAGAGAAATTTGACAGCACAAAGTCGTTTTCACACCAACTTCTCTGAGCTTTGGACCAAGCCTGCAGAGAAGGAAATACAGCAAAGAAATTCCAAAGAGAGGCCCTAATAAAGATAATATAATGCCACATGCCTGTGTGTGCTGCAGGGAAGAACCGTGATGCTTATTAAATCACTATGAACAATTTAAGCAGCAGAGGGGAGGAAGACAGCGCTATCGTTTCCAGCTCCCCAGTCCTCCTCTGCCCCCGGCATGAATTTCATAAAGCACAAATCCCTCAGCAGAAATCCCTCAGCAATTGATTTCCTGCTTGTGGAATACAGCTGGCAGACACCCAGGCTTTCCTGGACAGAAAAGGAGAACTTGCCTTGATGTTTTTCCCAGCCATGCAGCTGTGATGTCAAATCCACCCTCCCTGCCCTGCCAGGAGATTCCTGAAGTGACATGTTCCTGTGGGGTGACAATGCTCTGGAGAAGCACAGAGATCTTTGTGTCAGTGAATGGAAGCCCCACAAGAGCAGATCCCTAATTCAGGCTCCATCTTTGTTCACAAGCAGTTTCCAGCAGAAAATTCTCAGTGATTGCATTTCTCCAGAACAGCACATTTCAAGCACATTTTTCCCTTGAGTTTTTGTGCCTTCCACAAAAGCAGCATGCCCAGGATTGCTTTGGAGAAGAGCAAATAGCTCCAGCACAAAGAGGAGCACCAGGAAACAGAGCAACACCAACAGCCAAGACCATCCAAACCCACTTACCGGCCCAGTGCCACATCTCCTGGACTCACCTGAATGCTCAGGGGAGTCTCAAAAGCCAACTGTTTTCTGAGAAACAGCTGTGCAAAAGAAAGGTAAATGGCAGGGGCAATCAGCCCCACACAAGCACCTCTGTCCAGGTATTATGGGTTAACGCAGTGTGATAAATAACCTGGGATAATTCGTGTCATAGTGTATATAAAATATGATGTAAGATATATTTTAAAAATAAATGAAGCAAGCAATCCCAGGCTTGTAGCAAATGCACTTTAGGATGAACAACAGCTCCTGCCAGGATTCCAGGGTGGACAATACCCTTGCTGGAAATGCGAGAAATACCACAATTAACAACAGAAAGGAAGGTGGGCTGAGAGCAGATCATCCCTTCTGGGTGGTGGAACTGTGAAGTGCCCAGCCATCATGAAGGATATGGATCTGGCAGCAATATTGGAAAGACGCCTCTCCATTCACAATTTCATCTTCCCATTCAGGCTTTCTGAGAAACAGACTTATTATTAATCTTTCCCTCGGAAGCAGACCGGACAGCAGAAAGAGACTCATATGAATATGAAGGAAAAGAAAGGGGACAAAGAACTATGGGGGCCACAGGCAAAATAAACTGTACAAAAGGGGACACGTAAATGGACTAAATACGTGAACAGGGGGAACTACCGTAGTTAAGGTTCACCCAGTGCCGATCCCGGGACTCGACACTGAACTTCTGATTGCTGGCTTGTCCGAAATTTCTGTTTGTTAAATCTTTAATTAATAAAAATTATTTTATTAATTGGGAACTGGCTGAGTATTTATAACCCACAGTTTGGTTTTTTAGTTAAAGAACAATACGGACTATTGCCCTGTCAGGACCTTGGATTTCTTTAGAAAAGCCAAGGACTTATCAAGCGCCAGTTCTTGACTATTGCCATGTGGTTTGACCACTGAGAAAACAGAATGCGACTTTTGGTAATAGCCATATAAAACTGAGGCTTTGTTGGAGCTCTCCCTCTCTTTTCTCCCGGTGAGCCGCCAGGTAACGTCGTGGGCCATGGCAGGGCCCGGCTTAGGCCCGCTCCGCCTTGGGCGGCCGGGCCCGGCCCAGCCGGGTCTCTGTGAGCCGCTGCCGCAGGGAGCGGCCCGGGCAGCCGAGCCCAGCTCCTCTTCTCTCCCGGCTGCCGCAGGGAGCGGCCCGGGCAGCCGAGCCCAGCTCCTCTTCTCTCCCGGCTGCCGCAGGGAGCGGCCCGGGCAGCCGAGCCCAGCTCCTCTTCTCTCCCGGCTGCCGCAGGGAGCGGCCCGGGCAGCCGAGCCCAGCTCCTCTTCTCTCCCGGCTGCCGCAGGGAGCGGCCCGGGCAGCCGAGCCCAGCTCCTCTTCTCTCCCGGCTGCCGCAGGGAGCGGCCCGGGCAGCCGAGCCCAGCTCCTCTTCTCTCCCGGCTGCCGCGGGGAGCGGCCCGGGCAGCCGAGCCCAGCTCCTCTTCTCTCCCGGCTGCCGGCGGGGGACACGGGGGGCTCTGGCTCCGCAGGGTTGGCCGCAGGCTGGATCAGATCGAGGGGTGGGTAAGAAAGCATCCACCCGCCTCCTCTCCCGGCAGGGCTTTGAGATCTTTGCAGCTGCCGCCCGGCAAGAACCACACGAGCACCGCAGGCCTGGGCAAGCTTCAACTCTTTCCTGCCAGCAAATGGAACTCCCAGAGCACCAGCCCTTCCTGAGGTGAGAACAGACAAAGTGATTGGACTATAAAGGGACATAGCATGAAACTTCAAGTCAGTGAAGAGTGGGTGAAAAGACTGTTTGGAACAAAGGAGGAGTGGGCTAATTTTGCTGGATGTCTCTAGTAAACTATGGATAATGGACATTTTTCTTGAGACATAGGAATGCTGTTGGGGGCAATAAAAGCTCTAGTTAAAAGTGATAGGAAGCTCTTTGCTCCTAAGGAAAAGAAGATTTTTTTTTAGTTATTGAGATGAAGATGGTTTTGGAAATAGAAGAGAATCTTTGTTTTATACTAGAAAAGGCATCCTTAAACAGTACCCCTAATAAGCAGATGTGGCCCATATGCAGTGTTGGGAAAGCTGCTATTGGGAAGGAGCTCACAAAGGCAGGTTCTTGGGCGGCTGTCTTTGTGAGAGATGAGATCCACAAGACAACTTTTATGTTGTTAGTGGAGAAATTCCATAGAAGGTTGTAAGACAGACTCCTTTCCTAAAAGAACTGATGAAAGATTATATTTGAACGGTGAAACTGACTGAAAACTACAAGTTTTGTCTCTTTATGTTCTATGTGAGAAAGTAAACCATTGGTGGAGGTGGTGAGAGTGCTTTGAAAGCTTTCATTTAAATTTTTTCCCTCTTTCTTTTAGTGTGTGTTAATATTTTTTTTTATCTTTACGTTGAGCCTGTTTTGCCTTTTCTCCTAATCTTATTTTCACAGTAAGAAAATATTTAAACCTCTACATTATTTGGTGTTTCTGTCCAGTTTTGAATTTAAAACCATTACAGGGGTCTGGCTGACCTTGGCATGGCAAGAGCTGCTTCTCCTCTGCCCCTGGAGCACTGGGGCTCTGTGCTTTCCTTCCTATGGCATGGAACTGTTCTTCTCCTCCAGGCACAAATGGCCCAAACTGGGATTGCACCTCCAAGTTTCTGTATATCCAAGGATTGTTCCCATATGAAACTTGCCAGGACAGGCAGCTCTGGCTGGCCTTGGCCTCTTGGGGCCACCTTGCATCTGTCTTTGAAACACTGGGGGGCTTTGCTTTTCTTCCCATGGGAAAAAAAAATCTTTCAAGGCCAGGAGTCCATGGCCAAAATTGGGAATCTACCTCCAAAAATCCATAGATCCAAGTATAGCTCCCAGATAAAATCTGCCAGGACTGACAAGTCTAGCTTCCCTTGGCTTCCTGAGATCCTGCTCTCAGCTGCATTGAAACACTGGGGCTGTGCTTTTCTTCCTGTAGAAAAAAACCATCCTTCTCCTCCAGGTGCCCATGGCCAAAATTGGAATTTAGCCTGCAAAATTCCATCTACCCAAGGACTGCTCTCAGACAAAAGCTGCCAAGACAAACAAGTCTGGCTGACCTTGGCTGGTGGTGAGCACCTTTCACCTTTCAGTACTGGGGTTCTGTGGTTTCATTCCATGGAAAAGAACTGTCCCTCTTGTCCGGGCACTCTTGGCCTCAAGCACTTGACCACTGTAAATGGACAAAGGAGCTCTGTGCAGAGTGGAGGGGAGACTGAGGAGAGCAGAGGAGAGCCCTGGCAGGGATTGAAGGGTGGTTTCAGAGATGGTGGATCCTTTTGACGTAGTAGAAAACAGGCAGAGAAAGAAAAGATTAATGCAAAGGGCAGCTGGGGAGGCCCAGACTGGACACCAGGAGAAAGGAATTTCCCTGCCAGGGCAGGGCTGTGGTGCAGCACATCCCCCAGAAGGAGTCTGGAGCAGCCCAAGGCTCTGTGTGCCCAGGCAGAGGCAGGCAGGACGCAGAGCTGTCAGCAAAGGAAGGGGCCAGCCAGGTGGGGCAGCCGGGGGATGAGGACAGCCTGCAGGGACAGAGGCACAGGGCATGGACACCGTAGGACAGCCTGGGCTGCACAGGGCACAGGGATGGGCAGCAGCTGAAAGGCCCTGACAGGGCCAACTCCTGCAGCACTTTGGCCGTGGCTGCTGGGCCTGAGGCCAGGAGGGGACAAGTGACCCTTTCAGGCCTGGGGTCTCATTGCCTCCTTGTCCCTGCTCAGCAGCCAGAAGGCTGAGGAGGCAGTGCCCAGAGACTGTGTGAGGAAAGTAAGAATTGATTTCATTTTTCTTAAATAAAGGGTTACAAGAGGCCTTTAGTTTTGCCAGCTGGGGGACCTTTTGCAGGTGGGGGCAGAGTCCTGGGGCTCAGGGGCCCTTCTCTTTGGGGGACACTGAGGATCAGGGGATCTGGACCTGCTGCTCTGGGCAGATGAACCTGCCAACATCACCGCCTGCTGCTTTGGCTCCTCCTGGGGCTGCTCCTGCCCTGCAGACATGGGGACACTTGGGGGGTGGCTGTGACCTCTGGGCTGAGCAGCCTCTCCTGTGGCACCTTCGTCCTCCTCCATGGACACTGCAGGGCTGCTGCTGGCTGCAGTCCCCATCTGAGAGCTGGAGCAGCTGGAGCTCAGGTTCTTGGGGCTGGAGGAGCTGGAGCTGGATGTGGAGGAGCTGGAGCTGCTGCTGGCTTCTTGGCTCTCCTCCTCTGTGTCGGCTCAGGCAGGAACAGGACGGGACTGCTGAGGTAGCTGTTCTCAATCTTTAATGAAGCATCAGTCTCATGACAGGGGTTGAGACAACTGGGAAAAAGCAACAGCACACAGCCTGCCCGTGACAGACCCTATTTTTTTTTTTGTTACAAAGCATCTTATAAATTTTTCAGCCAGTAGTATACTGCTAAAGCTTACAGACAGTTGCTTTAGCCAATCAATTATAGCACATGTACACCTGCTTCAAACAGTGCTCGCTTGTATGCTTCTCTATTAACAATACACAATACACTTATTAAGCTTAAGACCTTTTCCTCTCTTGTCAGGCATACATTTCTGCAGTGTTAAGATTTATTCAAGCCCAATCTAAAAACTCAACCTTTGTTTCCCATGTCCTTGTTAGAATACTGTATCTTCTCTAGTTTCAAATTCTTCAGTTGCAGAAGAGTCCAAATTCTCAGCTTCTTCTATCTGAGGTCTGCTTTTTCAGCTCCTAAAATCCTTTTTCCTTTTAGTGTTTCCCACAGTCCTCATCTGCAGCAGCGTGAGAGCGCAGCAGCCTCTGGGCCTCTGAGCTGCAGTGTCTCACAACGCTGTCGATGGTGTCCTGGGCCAGTGGCACTGTGTGTTCCTCCAGGACTGCCTGCAAACTCTGGATCACGATCTCCGGGTCTGGCCCACACACGCAGAGCACGCACAGGATGCAGCTCTCTGCCAGCCACCACCGCTCCCCATACATGGCCTCCATCCTTTGGTGCAGCCAAGCCCACACAGGCTCCAGAAGTTCCCATTGCCAAGGGAAAAGCTGTGCCCAGAGCTCAGGCAGAACACCGCCGACAGCTCGGGCTGGTGGCTCTTGAGGAGAAGAGGGATGGGCTGGCCCAGGGGCACGGGGACTGTCCTCGCCCTGGCCACCAGGAGCTCTCCCTGCATGCTCATGGCTGCTGGCAGCTCCTCAGGGGATGGGATGACAATCTCCAGAGACTCGCCTGCCTCGTCAGAACACCTGACAGTCTGTATTGCTCTTGTGCAGAGTGGGCACACAGGATTTATCTGTGCCCACTGCAGGATGCAGTCCCAGCAGAAACAGTGGCCACAGGGCAGAGCAGAAGCCATGTCGTCCCAGGTGTCCTGGCAGATGGCACAGTTGCCACCCATCTCTGTGGCCATTCTTGGCCTTGGCAGCACATGGGGAGAGCTGAGCATCAGGAGCTGCTCTCCATTGCTGGTGTCACAGACTGCAGGAGAGGAGAGGAAGGAATGGCCAGGCTGCTGAAGAAGGACGCCCCCCAAGCCCCCTGAGCGCCGTGGCCACCCCAGGGGGATGTTTTCTTGCACAGCTCACCCTCAGCACTGCAAGCACCTGCAGTGCCTGGCTGCCCCAAGCAGGCAGGGCTGGGCAAACCCTGCTGGTTGCTCTGGGACTGGCACTGGCACGTGCCAAGAACAGCTGCCACTCTGCACCAGAGAAACCTGGCTCCATCCTCCACACCTCGCAGTCATGCTCAGGAGATCAGGCCAGAGCCAGACAGGCCTCAGCTCTGCCCACGGTTGAATAGAAGCTGGGAGGGATGAGATATCACCATCTGCCTCTCACTGATGTCACCCTGCATCAGCAGGCAATGTCCCCACCAGTGCATGTTGTCAGGAGAAAGAAAAAAATATTTTTTCTTGATTTCAACTTCTGCATTTCCATGTTGCTCTCCCTTGGCCATCTGCATCATGTGTCCATGACCTTGTGTCTCATCCTCATTCCTGACACCTTGCTGAGGTTTTCTGTGAGGAGCACAGTGGTGGCACCAGTCAGCATGGAGTGCCTGTGGCTGGGTGATGTCTCCTCCTGTCACTGCCTTTCCCTGGGCAATGCTGGCATTTGGAGAACCTGGGTGCTGGTGCCAGCCCTGGGGGAGAGTTTCCCACCCCTGTGGCTTGTGTCCCTGATGCAAGGAGAAGCAGAAAGGAATGTTTTGCTCCAGCTGCATCTACTCCCACTAGGACTTGCCCACAGTGTCAGATTCCTTTCCAATTCCCAATTTTTTTGTTTCTTGAAGCCAGTGCCTTTGTGTTTCCCCTCACAGCCTCAGGAAGGAGCTGCAGTTGTTGTCCCTCCAGAGTGGGGTACAAGGGCCACAGCTGTCCCAGTTTCGGAGACAGGTAAGTGACAAGAACACACCAAGATCATGCAGCAACAGCTGAATTTTATTGTTGGGCACCCCGTTTTTCAGGGGCTTCAAATTTCCCTTACAGGTAGATATGGTTAAGGGTCTTAACTCTGCCCAGCTCACAGGCCAATGATATGGGAGCATTCCTGATTCAAAGGGATTGGCTGGGGTCCCCTTTTGGAGTTAGAATCTGACCTATCAGTGACAGGCCTGGCAATTTGTTCACTTCTGTCTTCTAACAAGCTGGGCTGATCGAGTTGGTGTCTGTTAAGCCAAATTTTCTGTGCAGCTGGAGACCAGCTACAGCTGTCAAAGTTCCCCCTTTCTGCTTTAAAAAATGCTGTTTTCTTTGTCATCCCTCTGCAGGTGCCTTGCAGACAGGATGACAGGACAGCATGATGACACAGATGATTCTACCTAACTTGACAAGCCCAGCCTCTCCCAGCCAGTGATGCATCCCACACAGCGCTGAAGATGGAACATTCCTGTGGAGGAGCTGTCAAACGGGATTACCAACAATACAGGTCTTCAACTTGGTAACCTCCAGGCTTATTACTTGAGAGTTACAAAGTTGCATCTTAATTCTATAAACAAGAAACATTTCAGCCTTAGAACAGTGGGAAAGCTAATCAACAGGGAAAACAATCTGTTTTAATTCAGGGTTTTGACTCACGTCCATGAATAGATAAATCCTCAACTCCTCAGATATGAATGTATCAAATCTTTGTGTCCTTAAAGAGATAAAATTTTTAAATAAACTTGTCAGCCTAAAAAGTCCCAGATCTCTATGCAGTTTCAATCCTTGCTCCTCGATGTCTGCTGGGCATCGGTGGAAGGGCCTTGCCTCTGGTCCCCAGCAGGATGTGGGGCACGGCAGACACACCTGGCAGGGATCCATCATGTTCCTGTGTCCGTACAAACACAACATACCCATGTCCCCACGTCATGAGGTCCCACGGACCTGCCCACTTATTAGTGACAGAATCTTTTAGATTTACCATAGGTTTAGGTGTCTGAGCATCACCAGATGCCTGCAGTGATAGGAGATTATTTCAAATTACTGTATTCTGGGATTGTTCTGGCACTGTTAAGTGATTCAAGGTATTAACAGTGTTTGCTACTCTTCTCTGTGGGGATTCACCACATGTTCCCTCTTTCTGTTTATCTAAAATGTGGTTTAGAGTGCCATGTGCACACTCTGCAATAGCCTGTCCTGCTGGTAAACGGGGAATACCAGTGTTGTGTGACACACACCAGAGCTGTGGGAATTGTCTCATTTTTGTGATGTGCATGCAGGTCCATTGCCTGTTTGGATGTTATGGGGAATACCCAAAGCAGCAAAGGCTCATCGCCAATGTGCAACGGCATCCCGGCCTCTTTCCCTGGAGTGAACTGATGCCCCCATGGCCGAGGGAAAAGTATCAACTGACACATGCCCATATTTGAAATGTCCGAACTCGGGGATGTGTGTGATGTTCATCTGCCTGATTTGTAAGCTCTTACACCACAGGGATTAACTCCCAGCTGCAGTGGTGCAGTGTGGCCCTGGCAATCAGCACAGGCACTGACTATGGTATGAGCCTCTGTGCTCAGCAACAGAAATTGCCTTTGCAAAGCTCTGACATCTTGGTGGAGAAAGGTGTGTGATGCTTTTGCTTGCACAAGCATGTTTGGTTGTGGGCTGGTGATCTGCTCGTGCATTGCTCTCTGTAATAAAACCTGGCAGATTAGGATGGCTTCTAATGGGAAGGATGTAGTAAGGATGATTTCTTGCTTCAAGGGTATGCAACAAAGTTTTTAGTAGGCCAATAATTGTGCATTGCCAATTGCCTTTAACAGAGCTCAGTCTAACCTCTGTGTGACATCAGCAACATAGAATCAGTGACAATATTTAAGAGATCACTGGCAAAATGATGAAAACCCATGGCTACAGTACAAATACTAAATAAATTCCAACAAAAATCGTAAAACCATATCACACACAAGAACACACTAACAATTCCGCAAATAAAAAAACAAACACACAAACATAAACCACACAAAACCCCCTACAATTCATACCCTACATCCCCTACCCAACCTACCAAAACTACAAACCTTAAATTTTACATCAATGTTAAAACTATAAAAATCATTAGTATCATTAAACTCTTTTAACAAAACCAAAGTATCTGTCATATTAAAAAAAAACCCCAAAATATCCAAATTTACAAAATTAAATATAAGGAAAACTATTTATTACATTACAGTTAGCCAATCCCCCAAAAAATTTAAAAACCCCACCCATTTTAAAATGTTATCTCACCTTTTTCAGATCATTATGACTGATCTATTTTTAGGAGAAAGAATTACAGAAGACCTCACCCCTGAGAAGTCACAGCTGTGTTTTGAGAGAGAGAAAAGGATGGGTTTGCGGGTGAGGAGAAGAGCCTGAGGAAGACAGAACTGTCCAAGTACTGAAGGAATGCTTTGGAAAGACTAGAGGACTGACCAAATCAGTCAAGGAGAGAGAGGGAGAGACTTGCTGCTGTGAGGAATGTGCTGTGTGCTCAGTCTGGGGCTGCAGCTGGACCTTGCAGCTGGAGCCTGCAGTCAGAGGTGAGCTAGGTGAAAGCCTACTGCCAGAGGCTGCAAGGAAACACTTGTAGTCATATTCTAGCAGGAAATACCCAGCAGTCAGAGTCTGCAAAGACACCTACAGTGGGAGTTTACTGCAGGAAAAGCCAGTGAGTAGTTAGAGTGAGGATGGCTGAGTTAGGAAGAATAACGCAGGACCTTTGCATATGATTGGATAAGAGTCTGTGTCCTGATCCATTTCTATCTCAAATGCGAAGTTTTCTGGGACAACTTTAATTGCATAGTGTGAATTGACTGATTTCATCATAGGCGTTATTCATAAGTTAATATTCTTGTACTTGTAGCCAGGTTTTCATATGCTCTACCATTTCTTTGTGTCATTATCTACAAGACACGCGTTGTTTCAGGATCTTTCTTCTTTTGTTCTCTAGTTGCTTATGCATCTCTTAGGCCAGACTGGCTCTGACTGGGCCCTCCACTGGCTCTGTGGTTTGACCCAATGCTGTCTCATGACTTTGAAGTATTTTTCAGAATTCCAAGAAACAATATCTGAGCTTCGTCCAAAGCCTCCTCTGCACTGATGGTATTGTGACCTTTACTCTTGCTAATCAGATGCATTCCCAGTGATTATTACAGAAGCACTCCCAACAGTTTGCTGTGTTTAAAGCATCTCTATCCTGAGAAATTTTGGAGGGAACAGCTATTGGGTGATCAGTCTTTAACTCCAAGACCTTTATTCATAACTGCTATTCTTAAGAGCCTTGTTGTAAAACATGGTTAGGGAATTCTCTGCCAGGTAAAGCTTGGGTGGTAGCCGGGACTTAGCTTTACCGGGATGGGGATGTGCCAACAAACCCAGATGTTTTCTGCATCAAAACTACATTTGAATCCCTTTGACCTGGCAATTGGAATTTCTAAACCTTACAGCTGGACCTATTTTTAAAATGAGCTTGGGAATTATTCTCTGGAAATAATTATCCAAGTCCTTATTTGTTGGAGTCCAGGGCATATCTCTGATCACCCTGAAGGATCTGGGACCTGAGCAGGAGGTTTGGAACCTGTACAGAGGGGTTTGGAGTCTGTACAGGAGGGCTGGAAACCTTGGCACAGAGTCCAGGACTAATTACAAGTCTCAAGAGTGTGAAATTAGTAGTAGTCAGTTTATGACAGGGTGAAAAAGTAGAATTTGGGGTTTCTTAGAATGGAGGCTGAAGAGCCCAGATGGAGTAATCCAGCCATGGACCTGTTCTTCTTCCTTCTTGTTCTTGCCCTCCATCTTCTGCAGTGCTGGGTCGCAAGGGATTGGTTTAGAGTAGAGGTGACATGCTTAGCATAAGTGATAGGTATTGGTAATTAACTGTAAATAAAGAATATGTTGTGGACAAGTGTTGGGCTGGAGGAATGGTACAAAAGGGCTGAGACCTCCGGACCTGGGGGGAGTCCCCTCGTGTTCTCTGCTGCAGCAGGAACCTTGGCGGAGCGCAGAAAGAACTATGAGATAAAAAAGAATAAACAACCTTGGAAAACCTGAACTGGCGACTGCTGACTTTTCTTCTGCTTCTGGCACGAGGTGTTTCAGAGGGCAAAAGACATTTTATCACCGAATCTCAGGGATGAGAATCTGACTCACTGAATCAAAGTTTGTCAGCTGTTTGCCAACTCTGGGGTGATGGGATGACACCGAGATTTTGGTGCTTCTTCATTGAAGACCAAAAGCTGGGTAGTTGTAAAAGTAAAATCTTTTATTGCACGGCTAAACCAGTCTCATGAAGGCAAAGGTGTTACAGTTTGTGCCAGTATGCAGAAAGCCTTCTAGCACAAAGTCCCCATGTCCCAAGCACAAGTGGCAGCATCTTAGCAGCAGCAGTGACTGCACCTGTAATCTGTTTTCCATGAGCGTGCTAGCATTCTTAAAGCAGTGCATTTTATTCTATTTTGAACCAAGCGGATAGAAACATGAGTCTACTATTGCCTTCCTGGACCTATCCTAAACTAAGATTGATGTACAAAAGTAATTGTAATTTCTTACACTAATTCCACATATATAACTCTATCTTGTTCTATCTAAGAATGCTGGCAAGGTTATTTTGATTGTATTATCTCTAGAGTTTAGTCAACTTCGGAATAGGTAAAACTACTGAACTTTCAACTAGGTTTTAGGTCCTTTTCTTATGAACTAATTCAGCCTCTTATTTGCTTAAGGCACTTAAAAATTCTCTACTTATTTAAAACTAAACTTGCATTTCTACCTCATGTCTGTGTGGCTTGATGTCTTTTAGTTTCTCTGAAGGTTGTAATTCAGCCCTCACATCTTTGAGCACCCCTGGGTCTGTGTGGATGGGGCCCAGAGGGATTTTGCATCCTGACAATGGTGCACTATCTTAGAGATTACTAATTACCCCATTTCACATCTGTTATTACTTATATCTATGATCTGAAATATTCCTGGCTGTTGGTTCTGTATTATTCCTTGTTGCGGTAAACTTCTGGTTTCACTCTATTTATTGTTTTATTTTGATGTTCCCTTCACGTTCATAGCAAGAAACATGCATACTGTTTTTGAAACAAAAAGAAGGGGGAATTAGCTCATAAAGAATGTCTGAACAATGCAATATTTATACAATTCTTTTTTTTTCAAATTTTTTAGTAAAGATCCCCAGTTGAATGTGCAAGGCCTAACTCATTCCCTAGCTGAAAGAGAAGAGAGTGCATGTGTTTTTATCATCAGCAGGTTCAAAGCAGTCACCTGTTCATTTGATCAGACATCAATTGCCTCTGAGAAAATGAGGCCCAGTGAGAAGGGAAATGACTTAATCACCACACAGCCTTCGTAACCAGAACAGGAGCTAAAGTGGGATGCCAGAGCATGGCTGTGTCTGGAGACTTGCAGAGGCAACCTGCCAACACAGGCCTCATGTCATTATCATGGTATTGTGTTCCTACTCATCTTCTTCAGCTATGCCCTGTTCCAGGCTCCCAAAAAGGACATTCAGTGAAGTCAAGGTCATCGCTTCCAGCTGATGCATTTCACCTGACCTAAATAGCACAATTGCTGAGTCTCAGCTATATGGACTTTGGAACAATGGTCAATTATTTCTATTTCCTTAAGAGACCCTGGACATTCTCTTTTACTTTCCTATGTAGCAAAACCTTGTGTCAATGCCAGGATTGGATTTCATAAGTTTGGTGTGACACCGAGGCCAGAGAATCCCAGGCAGCTCCCACCCCAGCCCCGTGCCAAGAGTGGCTGCCCCGAGCTGCTGGCAGTGCGAGTGGCAGTGCAGAGCAAAGCTGCTCTCTGCAGCTCCTGTGTATCGTCGGCATCTAGGCTCAAAGCAAGAGTCAGAGAAGGCTCTCTGAGAGATCTTCACTCTCCAAAGGATGGTGCAAGAGAGAGAGAGAGAACTGGGTCCAGCGCTTAACTTTTAACCCGGGGGGCAGAGGGCTGGGGCAGGTACGTGAATGGCTCCAGGCTGAGACAGGGCAGGGTCAGGAGAAGGGCACAAAGGGACAGGGGAGGGGAAAACCTGGGGTAAAACCAAAACAAACCAAACACTGCAGGGATAACAAGAACAAACCATTGAGAGGACAACTTAGCAAAAACTTACCAAAAGCCCACAACCACAATGGTGGTTTATAATTAGTCTTTTATGTTTCTTATCCCATTCCAAATAGATAACAGGTAATAGACACAAAAGAATGCAAATTGTTTTAACATTAGAACATTTAAGCCTTTTTTAAAATATTGAAACAGCAGAGATGTTGCAGAAAGGTAAAAGACGTTATAAAGGAAAGGTCTTATGAAACATAGATTAGGCCCTGCTACTTTAGCAAATCAGCTAGCAATAGCTTGCAAGTTCCAAGTTGAAAACTATTTTGAGAATGAGAAGTTTGTTAACACAAAAACCTATTTTTGGGGAAAAAATATAAGTGCACCTGCCTAAATATTAGATCTGTTCCATGAGAACCCATAAAAGAAAAAATGTAAACCACCTGAATCTTAGCACATACACACAAATGACCTTCTGACCAATAGATGAAGTAGCAAGAAAACTACCAGGCCAGTGGGTGTTGTGAACGAGGTCTGTGAAAACATACAAAATACAGCCAGCCCATTTCTAGGAAAACACCCCTGACTGCCATCTCTGCAAATGCAATTCCCACTTTCCAATTCCCTTTTCTGCAGCCAGGCCAGCAAAGCAGTCACTGCCAGCGCCAGAAACCAACTGCATACAGCAGTCACAACCCTGAAATATCAACTTCCTTACTTAACCTGCCCACTGGGAGCTCCCACAGAGAGACCTTTTGTCCAAGGATACCCACTGAAGAGCTTGAGGAGGGAGCAGTTTGAAACACAGCTCCTCCAGAATTTAAACCTCCCTTTATCAAATGAGCACACACCAGCCTGTGCCAAAGGGAAAGCAGGCAGGAAAGAGAAGCTCCTCTCCCACAACACTAAGCTCTGTGCTCCCTTCTTTTCTAGCTGGAGAGCAGAGGCCATGGGCTAGTCCTCAATTTGGGAAGGATCCCTGGGAAATGGCCTGATCTGGGAGCCCAGCAGAGAGAAGTTCCCAAAAAGGTAGGAAAAGATTCTCTGGAAGCAATAGATTACGACAATACCTCTGCAGGGGAAAAAAAATTCAAGCATTTGAAAAATTTCCAGACAGAAATTTCTGGCCCAACATGACAACCCCAAAGTCTCTGTGGTGTGTCAGGACACATCATTTGTGTCCGCCCCCCAAAGCACAATCAGCTTCCCAACAAGACTTTGAGGACAAACCTTCCCCCTTCACCTCTCCACACCAGCTCTAGGCAGTCTCTGTCCACTGCAAGATCTCCTTTGTCAGTCTGCATTGACAAGGGTTGGCTGCAGGAGGAATTTGCATTGGAAGTCTCCCCAGATGGGGGGCAAAAAAACCAGAAGCAATTCCCGAAGAAAGAAAAAGGCAACGCCACTTGGGAAGACACCAGCGTGAGTTTCCTACAGCTGCAGCCCTTTAATCTCTTGCACAAAGTACATCCATCCATGGGGCAGCACTATCGTTTTGATGACAATGGTGACAAAATTGCTGCCCTTTCCTGCTGCTGTTGCTGATTCCAAATCATGAGGAATGTGCCAACCCTGCTAAAGACACGCAGATATGGTGAGAAAAAACCAGCTAGTCCGCTGAGAAGGTGGCCAAAAGAATGCTTTCGAATCTCCCCTTTCCATCCTTTCCCCAGCCACGACAGAGGAATGTCCTTTTCCTCTGTCACCCACAGTGACCCAGGCCCAGGCTGCAGCGTGGGGGCAGAGTCCGCCACAGCTCGCAGAGCCCGCCCTCCCCAGGGCCTTCCCGTGCCGTGCCGTGCCGTGCGGGGCCAGCCCCGGGAGCCCCCGGCCCCGCACGGAGCCCGCAGCCCCGGCTCCGCGGCGCTCGTCCCCGCCGGGTCCGGCCCGCGCCGGGGCCGCGCTGGGCGCGCGCGGGGCCGAGCGCAGCGCCCCCCGCAGGCCGCGCGCCGCCGGCGCAGCCGCGGCCGTTGCGCCCCGGGCGTTGCGGCCACAGTCGGCGATGGAAGCCATTGAGGAGCTGCCGCTGCCCGCCGGGCTCCGCGCCCGCACCTTCCCCGCCAAGCTGTGGCGCCTGCTGAACAGCCCCCGCGTCCGCTCCCTGCGCTGGGACAGCCGCGCCCGGGGGCTGCTCATAGACCGCTGCCTCTTCGAGCGGGAGCTGCTCAGCCCGGGCGGCGCCCAGGGGCCGGCCCCGGGCACCTTCAGGGCCACGCAGTTCCGCAGCTTCGTGCGCCAGCTCTACCGCTACGGCTTCCACAAGGTGCCGGGCTGGCTGGGCGCCGCTACGGCGGGCGATGCCGGGGCCTGGCTGCACTACAGCAACCCCTGGTTTCGCCGCGACCGCCCCGACCTCCTGCTCCGCATCAGGCGCCGAACCGCGGCCAACAGGCAGCGGCGGGCGGCGGGGCGGGAGGGGCGCTGCCCCCGGCCCTGCGGCTCCCGGCAGCTCCCCGGGGAGCGGCCGCCGCTGCCGCCCAGGCGCCCGCCCAGCGCCTTCCTCCCACTGCACAGGGAGCGGGGCCCGGACGGGCGGGAGCTGCGCTGCCCCCGGCCCGGCCGCTTCCAGCAGCTGCCCCGGGAGCGGCCGCCGCTCGCCCGGCGCCCGCCCTGCGGCTTCCACCTGCTGCACAGGGACCGGCCGGGGCCGGCCCGGCGGGAGGGGCCGAGCCGCTTCCAGGAGCTCTACGGGGAGCGGCCGCTGCCCGCCCAGCGGGAGGTGCTCCGGGTCCCGCCCTGCCACTTCCTCGGGCTCCACGGGGAGCGGCTGTGGCTGCTCGGGCGGGAGGGGCCCCCCGACCGCTTCCAGGAGCTCTGCGGGGAGCAGCAGCCTCTGCTGGACCGGGAGGTGCTCAGGATCCAGCCCTGCAGCTTCCAGCAGCTCCACGGGGAGCAGCAGCCCCCAGCCTGCAGGCCACCAGGTAGGAAAAGAGTTCTAGCCTTGCTTTTCCAAAAGGCCACGTGAAGTGACCGTTTGAAGTGTTTTTCCACAATGCTCTGTCCTTCTGAGAAAGGAATTGTCAAGCCTACTAGGAAGGGGCACCTAGAAAGTCCCAAGAGTCTCTGCCTGCTTTTCCTGGGTGCTTCCTGTGATGTTTGATCCAAGGCAGCAGTAGAGCTCTGTGTCCCAAAGCCACATTCTGCAGCCTGATTCGCGTGTTTGGATTCTTGCAGCTGCTCCGGGCACTTCAGCCCCCAGTGCTCCAGCTGGCAGTGCTGGCTGTGCAGCATCACCGGCCTCCAGCTCAGAGCAGAGTGCACCTGTGAAAGAGGAGTCACCACCACTGGATCTGGGCCTTGAAGTGGAGAAAATGATCAGGGAGATCAGGAGATCCCTGTCTGAAAGGTCTCCAGCATCACTGGCCTCCAGCTCAGCGCAGAGTGCACCTGCAGCAGAGGAGTCACCACCACTGGATCTCGGCCTTCAGGTGGAGAAGATGATCCGGGAGATCAGGAGCTCCCTGCCTGAGAGGTCTCTCTCTGCTCAGGTAACCCCCTTGGTTAGGAATGAAAGAGGCTGGCCTGAGAGCTTTTGAACGTTGTTACATGGCTTAGAAGCAAAGGCTTCTTGAATTTACTTTTTTTCATTCTTATTTAGTTATCTAATTATTCTTGGTCATGTCTTTCGGGTTGGTTTTCTTTTCTACCCTCCAAATTTACAGATTTTTTTTCCTGGAAAATATGATCCTGGAAATACCCATGGTCCATCAATGTTTGCCTGGGTGCTACATCTGGGGCAGCAGCAGAGGGCTCCAAAAAGCACCACCTTGTGAAGGATTGTCTGAGCAGTTGGGTGGGACTGGTGGGATTCCCAGGCAGAAATGTGTGCTTTGCCTGAGGGTTTGCAGCACAGCCCTGGGCAGTGCTGGGAGTGAGCTCTGCCCTTGCTGACAGCCACGCTGGCAACAAGGAGAGCCCCTGGCTTTGTGCTGGCTGATTTCTTACAGCTCGTGGGATAAGCCAGGCTCAGAGAGTGAGGGCACGTCTCCTCACTTGGTGTCTTCTGGTTTTCTGCATTCACGTTTTGCCTCCAAGGTCATTTTGAAAGACCGTCAGTTTAACTTGGCCACCCAAATCCTGAGTTGAAAAGGCTTGTCATGTGAACCATGTGGGCAGTGAGGCAGTGGGCCTGTGTTCCATGGCCTTTGGGAGTGGAGAAGAACAGTTACTGTATCCCTGATGTGATTCCAAGAAAATTCTGAGTGATCTTTGGGTTCCTCTCTTTCTGTTTTTCTTTCAAGGGGAATCTTAATGTTGCCCCTGAGCCTTCAGGAGAGGATGCTGTGAACAGGGCTGCAGCAGAGGAAGCTTCATCTGGCACCGAGAGCTGCAGGAACAGTTCCCCAGAGCCCAAGGAGCCTGGTAAGGAGAGAGCCCACACTGGTTTAGAGAGGTGTGAGACGGCTGCTCTGAGCCTGCCTGGGACAGGAAGGGAGATCAGAAGAGTTGAGCTCTTGTGTGCAGGGCTGGTGCTTCCTGGTGCCTTTAGTTCCAATCCTGCACTGGCACAAGCTCCCTGAGCCCTGCCCTCTCCATGCTTCTCCAGAGGCTCTGACACTGAGTCCTCTGCTGGGGCAGGAGAGCAGGGACCAAACCTGACCTTGTGGGAGCTGTGTCACCAACCCACGTGTCCCAGTTTGGGTTGTAACTCAGCTGACAGCACCCTTCAGCTTCAGCCATTTCAGCCAGGACTGAGGGCTCTCTGTCAGCCCAGAGTAAGAACAGGGCTGGGCTTCTTTGGGGGAGCTGGGACTGTCTGTGTTTCCAGCTCTTGTGGATGCCATTTGCACTGCAAGTGCTAAGAATATCGAGACACTTCAATGTTTTACACAGTTTTGGAAACTTGGAAGGATCCCTGTTCTCTGAAGAGCAGGCTTCAAATTCCCGAGTGAGAGTCTGCCTTGCAGGCCATCTTTTACAATCCCTGATAGAAGGACAATTGCTGCCCAAGGGAAAGGTGCACAAGGGCCAATATTGACTCGGTGTTCTCTTTTCTTCCCAGATCTCGTGTGATCGACCTGTCCTGGAGGGGTGCCCTGCATGGCAGGAAGAGACAGAGGGAGAGCCTGTGACTACCAGGCAGGTAGAATCCCTCTGTCTATTCTGATGTGTTTACAATCATATAGTTACATTTATCTATCTATATGATTGTTATTTATATAGTACATTTATAGATATACTATAGATATTCAGAGATAGGTATTTAGACATATATATAGCTATATGTATATAAATATACAATATATTTTTATATATAGACAGTTGTGTTCGTATGCCCATATAGTTATAGACCATAGAGGTGATATTTTATATATATACATATATTTTAATTTGTATAGTTGTAGTCATGTATGGATAGTTATAGATATACAGAATGACACCTATCTATAGGGATAATTACATTTATATATATATAGTTATATTTATAAATGTGCATAGTTATATTCTTGTAGCTACATGGGTGTTTAGATACATAGGTTAGTATCTGTATAGCTATAGGCCAGTTTTTAACCTTTTTCCCTCTCTCCCTTCTTGCTTTTCCCCCTGTGCCCCTGTGTCCCCTGTCCCTGTGCTGGTCCGAGCTGGCGGCCGGGCCGGGCAGAGCAGCAGTTCCAGCCCCGGGTGTCCCTGGAGCGGTGGGAGCTGCCGGTGGCCCCAGGCAGGGTCCCCTGAGGAGCTGCTGAAGGACGGTGAGACAGAGGGGCCTGAGGGGGCTGAGGAGGCGCTGACGCTGCAGGGACGGTGACCTTGGGGTGCTGGGGACACTGAGGGCTGTGGGGGAGCAGAGGGCCATGGTGGCACTGAGGGCACAGGGAAGGGGCACAGGCTGAGGGGTGGTGGGTGTGAGGGCCCGGGATGGCTCAGAAGGGATTGAGTGGGGTGAGAGGACTGTGAGGGGCTGCAGAAACTGAAGGGGCCGGGGCTTTGCTGAGGGGACGGTGGGGCTGAGGGGATGGAGGGGCCAGCAGGGAGCACAGAGGGCTCCGGGCCTGCAGCTGTGCCGGCCTCGGGAGCAATTGCAGAGCCTCCCCTTTTGCCACAGCTGCCCTGCAGAGCCTGAGGACAGGCGGAGACTGGCAGGAGGCAGCAGGGAGAAGCTGCAGGCCGGCAGCAGGAGCAGGGAGCAGGGAGCTGCTGCTGCCAGCCGAGAGGCCGGGTGAGGCCGCAGGGCCGCTGAGGCCGGCTGGGGCTGAGGGTGGCGCGGGCTTTGGCCGTGGGCAGTGCCCGGCGGGGCAGGAGCGGGCCCTGCCCGTGCTGGGGCTGCTCAGCGCAGCTGCCCCGGCCGGCACAGGGGCTGTCCTGGGCAAGGCAGCTGTGCCGGCAGGGCCCGGCAGCTGTGCCGGCCGTGCCGGGCTGCCGGCGGCTGCGGGACAGCCCCGCCGCGGCTGCGCTCACCACAGCCCGGCCCGCTCGGCTGCTGCTTCTTTCCAACCCTCCTGGGGAGGCGCTGGGCTTGGCCCTGCCCTGACTGAAGGGCAGGGGCTGCCAAGGGAAACGTGCCCATCCTCACTCGGGGCTCCCTTTGCTTCCCACATGTCCCCTCTGCTGTCGCTGTCCAGGAGAGCTGCTCTGCACGGGAGGAAGCAAGGACGGAGGGAAAGGCTTTGAAGATGGGGCGCTGGAATCCCTCTGCTTCGAGTTCTGTTTAAAGATCTATGGACTTGGACACAGAGAGGGATAATGATATGGATATTCATATATCTGGGTTTCAATTTGTATAGGAATATTTCTATATGTATATTGTTATGTTTATGACTATATGGTATGTTTGTATGTTATGTGTGTGCATATATGCGTACATGTTTGTAATTACATGTACGTGTGTATATGTATCTAAGTATATGTATATATAACCATATAACTATGTTGTTCTATCTGTGTTTAGTTCTATCTTTTATGTATACAGTAGGTATTTCTATTGTTGTAGTTATATAGCTCTTTAAGTAGGTATATTAGTATTTGTATAAGTAAATATCTCTATTTTTATATTTACATATGTGTATTGATTTATTTCTTGATGTAATTCTATTTACATATGTGTGGAGATTTGTATTGATTCAGTTCTTTATAGAGGGTTATTTAGATAGAGTACTGATATTTTTTATTCCTAGATGGGCTTTAAGCTTGGATTAATATGTAATAAATTAAGTTGTTCAACACCTAATTGATCTTTGTGTATAGTGAGGTTTAGAGGTTTTAGAGGTTAGCAATAAATTAATCTTTTGTTAACTGAAAATGGTCTTTGTATACTTATATATAGGAGTGTTGTAAAAATGTAATAAATTCCTTTTTTAACTTTAATTGAGATCAGCATAGATGTATATCGTCAGCACGGGTATAGCAATTTGTAATAAATTACATTTTTCATGTGAAATCAGTTCTTGTCTATTTGTCGTTCAGCAGTGCAGCTGTAGGTATCTACACAAAATTACAATTGTCAGCTGGGATGGGTATTTTGTGATTTGTGCTATCCAGAGCAGTGAGCAGATGTAAATGCTGGAGGATTTTGGCCATGGGATTCTCCGTCCATGCCCAGCACATCATCCCCTTGCACTCAGGCTGGGCAAGGAAAGCGCAGATTTGGGATGGCAGCAGAGCCACACGTTGGCTCAGAACTCGCTGCAAAGGCTGCTGAGAAAACTCCAGGACTCCATGGAGCGTACAGCTCCAACCAGAGCCCCCGGGGAGGACAAATCCACCCCCATGGCACGGGCAGCTCTTGAGGAAGCGCTCCAAGTGTCCCCTGAAGGTCATCCTGGAGCCCAGAAGCCAACTGGGATCCTGAGCCAGCCCCGCTACCTTTGGCAGCCCTTGGGCAAATGAGCTGCAGCCAGGGGGAGGCAGCAGTGACTGTGGCTGCTGCAGGCTGGGCATGCAGGAAGGGCCATGGACACTTGTGCTGAGATGCTCCAGGATCCAGAAGGGTGGGGAGAACTGGGAAGCAAAATGTTCTCCCAGGCACTGCAAGGATGGAAGCCCTTGGTGGGAAGTTCCCTGGAAGAACTCCCAGGGCAGCTGCTGCTGGGATCAGCAGGAGCAGAAGGCAGCAGGATCTGCTCCTTTTCCTGGCTCTGTGTGCAGGGGACAGGCTGGGATGGCCCCTGCTCCCACAGAGCCCTTGCCCGTGGAGGCTGCAGGGTAAAAGCAATCCCATGGCAAAGAGAGGCTTGGCAGCTGAAGCCCACTGCCCTTGTGTTTGGGGCTTGAATGGCTCTCCTGCCAAAGCACAGCAGGGAACCAGGGCTTGGGGAGGCAGAGCCTTTAGAGGGAAAGAGAGATCAGGCACTGACATGCCTGAAACTCCCTCAGCTCGATTCTTTTGTAGAAGGAGAAATAAGCCAGCTGGGCAGAGGCACATGCAGTTCTTTGAAAAAACATGGTGCCTAACCAGTCCTGTGGGAGAAGAAAAATAGGCAGCAACCTTGCCTTGTTTTCATGGCCTGCATCTTCTGCAGAGGAGACAATGGGATGGACAGGAGGGGAGGAATAACTGTGATAACCCAGTCTGCCTTGCTGCGTCCTGATATACTTTGTAGCAGTGAACATTAGAGGTAATGCCAGATTGGTATTTAGCATCATGGCACACTGCTGCTTCATTGCAAACCTGCCTCAGTGTGGAGAAAATCAGCTTAATTTATTGTCAGTTTAAGTAGATGTGGTGAGAAACCCTTAAATGCATTAAAACAGGTTTTCTAACCTCATCATTCAAAGGGAATTTTGTGTTGCGTTTTCTTCATTGTTTGCACAACATTTTTGAATTTTTCTGTTTCCTTCAGGGAGGTATCAATTAGTGACTGAAAAATAAAAAAGGGTTTATGGCATTCATTCTCTTTTAACACAGATTTGCACTAAGCTGCAGCTTGAACTTAGTAAGGAGAATGATAGATTTTCTTGAGTTATGCAGTGTGGAATAAATGGTGTAGGAACAGCCACAATCGCAGCTGTAAGAACAGCCTGTTCTTGGTCTCAACAGGACATTGTGTACATGAAAGCACCACAATCTTAATGATTCACCTCGTAGGTAAAACCAGAATGGTTCATGGTGTAAAACTACCAGGTGATGGAAAGAACCAATGTCCCAGGGCTGGGGCAGAAGCCCGAGAGTCCAAGGCTTGGAAAAGGAGCTGTCAAAGGCAGCCCAAGGTGCAGGCAGGCATTTGGCTCAAGGCAAGAGGGAGCTCGCACTGCCAGCACGGGAAGGGGCTGCAGGCAAAGGAGCTGCCGGCGGCAGGGAGCAGCTCCTGCTGTCACTGCAGGGAAGGACTGGCAGCAGGCAGGAGCAGCGGGCACATTGCTGATGGACAGCTGTCAGTTTGAGAGGCCAACTGAGCAACAAGAGAGGCTGCTGCTTGTTGTAAAAGGAGTTTATGACATGGCTACATCAGTCTCACAAAGGTCAGAGGGTTACAGTCCGTGCCATCATGCAAAATGCCTTCTAGCACAGAGTGCCCATGTCCCAAGCACAAGCAGCAGCAGCAGCCCTGATACAATGCATTCTATTCATAAATCATCCCACCAGCTACAAACACGATGCTATCACTGTCTTTTTGCACCTGTCCTGGTCTAACACAGTTTTGCCACAATAGTCATCATTTCTCACACAAGGCCTACACCTACAGCCCATCTATTCTGTCTAGCAATGTCAGCAGTGCTGTTATGTTTATGTCATGTCTAGGACCTAGTTAACTTTGTACAAGGTAATGCTGCTGCACTTTAAACTGGACTTTAGGGCTTTTCTATCAACTAATACAGCTTCCTATTTGCTGAGGGCACTTCAGGCATATTTTTACTCACCTAAAACTAAAACTTACATTCTCACTTGATGTCTGTGTGACTTTATGTATTGCCAGTTTCTCCGAGGGTTTCAAACCAACCCCTGCACTCTTTTCTGCCTTGAAGCCTGTGTGCACAGGGCCCTGGGAGATTTCTATCTGCTTTCCAACAGGGCTGGGACATGACTCCATGGGTCCGTTCTCCCCTGGTTCCCAGGTCTCCACACGGTGCAGGTGGTTTCCAGCTGTGACCTCCTGTCCAACAGAGCCTCCATGGATCCCACAGGAACGGCTACGACGGGTGGGATTTCACCTCCTTCCAGCTGGGATCCGGGAGCTTTGCAGTGTCTGACGGTGCCACCTGGATCAGCCAGAGGTGCTGGGAATCCAAAGGGACCATGGTGGAACAGATGAAGCATTACCTGGGACACACCTGTGTGGAATGGCCCCAAAATACAATACAGATATGGTTGGGAGGCTCTAGAGCACAAAGGTGGGTGTGGGAGGGGAAGGGGAATTCCTATGGGAAAATGGGGGGACTTGCGAATGCAGGAATTCCCATGGAATTTCCATGGCTGGATCTCACTCTCATCCCATTCCAGTGAGAATTCCATGGATGGATCTCCCCCTTACCCACTGCCATGAGAATTCCATGGGGAAATGATTTGAATCGATGACCAATCCAATGACAGCAGTGAGATGAGAAGAAATCCCTGCTGAGATTCCATGGGACACAAATCCCAATCCTGTCCCCAGGCTGGCTTTGTTGTGCCCATGGCAGCGCCAGGGGAGTGCCCTGTCCCTGTCCTGAGCCCAGCACGAGCCTTTCCTTGGGTGTTCTCTGCCCTGCCCAGGGCAGGAAGGCACTGCCGGAGTGGCTTTAGTGGCCCTGGGCACCTGGTTGGGCTCCAGCCACTGCAGGTGGCTCCTTGGGAAAGTGCAAGAGCAAAGCTTCAAGGAAACAACAGTTTCTGGAGGGGATTCTCCCTCCTTGGCCTGTGCTGGGAGCCCAAGGGCAACAGCCCGGGCACAACAGCTCAGAGTGCTGGAGCTCAGTGTCCCTGGGCCAGGCCGTGTTCCCTGGCTGTGCCCTGTCCCTCAGCTGTCCCCTGTCCCTCGGCTGTCCCCTGTCCCTCAGCTCTGTGGGGCCAGGGGTGGCAGCAGGACCCGGGGCAGCCCTGGGGAAGAACAACCCTGAGCCCCAGCTGGGCCAGTTCCCCCAGGGGGCCCAGGTCACTCCCAGCATGGGCCCTGTGGTTCCCTGTCACTCCCAGTATGACCCCACTGTGATCCCAGCATGGTGCCAGGTGTTCCAATTCACCCCTACTATAGACCCAGGTACTCCCAGTATGGTTCCTGTAACCCCCAGTATGATCCCAGTCACTCCCACTATGGCTCCAGTCCTTCCCACTATGATTCCAGTATGATCCCAGTCACTCCCAAATACTCCCAATATTATTCCTGTGACTTCCTTTATGGTTTCTAAGTGATCCCAGTCACTCCCAGTATATCCCAATTGCCCCTAGTGTGTTTCCACTCACCCCTAATATCTCCCAGTAGCTTCCCACATGATTCCACTTGCTCACAGCCACTCCCAGTCACCTCCAGCATGATTCCAGTCCCTCCCTGTATATCCCCGTTGCCCTAACATGGTCCCACTTGCCCTCAGCCTGCTCCCAGTCACTTCCAGTATGATCCCAGAAGGACCCCAGTCATCCTCACTGTGGTGCCAGTTGCTCCATGTATTATCCCAGTTGTCCCCAGCATGGTCCCATTTCCTCCCAGTGTGATCCCAGTTACCTCTACCACAGACCTGGTTACTCCCAGTATGATCCTGTTCTGATGCCATCATGATCCCAGTTGCTCTCAACTCCTGGCAGTCTGATCCCAGTTGCTCTCAGTGGCCCCTGGCAGAGACCCTGTCATTCCAAGTATGATCCCAGTACGAGTCCATTATGATCGCAGTCTCTCCCAGCACAGTCCCAGTGTAGACCCAGTCACTCTCAGTGTGTTCCCAGTCACCCCCAGTATGGTCACAGACACTCCCAGTATATCCCAGTTTCCCTCAGCATACTCACAATCATTCCCAGTCACATCCACGTGGCCCAGTAAGGTTCCAGTTTCCACCAGTATGATCCCAGTCACTGTCAGTTTAATCCCAGTATATCCCAGTTGATCCCACAATGATCCCTGTTGCCCAGTCCTGGTCCTGCTGGCCCCCAGTGTGCTCTGATCGTGCTCCCAGTGGGTACCAGTCCTGGACCCAGTGTATGCTGGTGTATCCTGGTGTATCCCGGTGTACCCCAGTGTATCCCGGTGTATGCCGGTGTCCCAGTCCATCCCAGCCTGTCCCAGTCCATCCCGGTCCCTTCCCAGCAGCCGCCGGCCTTTCCCGGATCCTGCCCCTCCCGCCCCGGAGCTGCCGCCGGACGCCCCCCCAAGACGCTGCCGGGGCTCGGGGGCTTCGTCTTGGGCTCCGTCTGCCGGGGCTGGGGCTCGGCCTCCGCTGCGGGAGAAGGTGAGGGGGGTCCCCGGGGGCCGTGTCCCCCGGTCGGAGCGCGTGTGACTCCCCCATGTCCCCCCATGCCGGGGTCACCCCCTTTTCTCTGCCCACAGCTCCTGACCCAGCTCCTGCTCCCCCCTGGGACAGGCTTTGGGGAGCCCCCCAGGACCCCCTGGAATCCCCATTCCTGGGCACTGGGACCCCCCCGCATCTCCTTATCCTGCACCCCCTTATCCTGCACTGACACCCCCCTGCACCCCCTTTCCCGGGGATCCTCCTCTCTCAGCCCCTGCACCCCCTGTTTCCCTCAGTCCGGCCACCCCCGCACCCCCATTCCCGGCCAGCCCGGGGCACCGCACCCCCGCCCTCCTTTTCCTGGGAAAGCCGAGCTGGGCACGGGGCTCTGCAGCCGCTCGGGGATTGATGATCACCCGAAGGAAAGGGAGAGAACAGGAGAGAGCCAGAGCAGGCCATTGGCAATCAGGGATGGCAGTCCTAGCGCCCAGTCCTGCTCCGCCGGGGGCGGGAGCCGCAGCCGCAGGAAAAAAAGGATCCGCTGCTCCCGGTGCTTGCCGGGCTTTGGCCGAAGGCAGCGGGTTCCAGGCTGGGTTTGAGCGCAGGCCCCGGGAGCTGAGCACAGCCCGGCCCGGGGGTCCCGCAGTGCGTGGCCGAGGAGGGTCCCGGGGGATGCCAGGAGGGGATCCCGGGGAATTCCCTGGAATTCCGCCCTGCCCTCCCCCCGCGCTCCCTCGGGCACTTTCGCTGCCGCCTGCCCCGCCCTGCGCCGCCGGGATCTGCCCAGAGACCGGGGACGTCACTAAACACCCGCGCTGCCATTGGCGGGCAGCAAAGAGCGGCGCCAATGGCGGGGCCGGAGGCGGCTCTGGGGGCGGGGCCGGCGCTGTGGGCGGGGCCGCAGCGGAGCAGCGCGATGGCTCCAGCGCTGGGGCCGGGGGCGCTCCCGGGGCCCCGGGGGGCGGCGAGAGGTGAGGGGGACCCCCGGCACCGGGACTCTCTGATCGCCCATTGCGGAGCACCGAGGGGCCCCTAAACCCCCATTCCTGGGCACCGCCATCCCCCCGAACCCCCATTCCCGGGCATGGGTTCCACCCTGCACCCCCTCATCCAGCACCAACCACCCCCGCACCCCTTTCCCGGCCATCCTTTCCCAGTGGCGTAGCAGCCAAAAGTCCCTGCCTACCACGGGGGAGACCCAAGTTGGATTCTCTCTGAGAACCAGAAAGGCAACCACCACCGGGAGGAGATTGTTTTGGGAAAGGATAGCTGTTTTGCCACGATTGTTTTGGGAAGAAACTTTCCTAAGAAACTTTTCCCTTGGGAAAGGAGTTAGCAGCGACCAGCAGGCAAAAATCTCTAAGGCCCAAAAATACCAGGCCCACAAACCGCCTGCCACCCCCCGCCCCCATCTTACAGGTTAATGGTGAAGGGAAGCTCAGCCCAGATATCCTGGGGGGTCCCTGGGTTGTGTGAGGTTTTTTTGGGGGGGGGGTGGGTGGCGATGTTTGGAGAATGAAAAACTCCAAAGCTGAGTGGAAAATGCCCCTTGAGGGGACACTGGGGGGTCCCAGTGGCAGCTGCAGGCACAGGCAGCCTGGAGGAGCAGAGCCCTGTGACCCCCAGGACCCCAAAGTGGGGAGCCCAGAGGGGGGGGAGCGCTGCCATTCGTGGGACCTACAACAACCTGGAGAGGGGCCGGGGAGACTCCTTGGACCCCCTGCACCCCAAATCAGACAATAAGGGGAGAAAGGGACCCTGGGACCCCCCAAACCCCCAGCATCCCTAAGCAGGGAGATGGAAAAGGGGGGATCTTCTTGGATTCCTGGGACTCCCAGCAGCCTGGGGAGGGCAGGGACCGAGTAGACGGGGGATCCCCAAGGCAAGTGTGACTCCAGCAGCTGGAATAGGGGGACACCAGAACCCCAGATGGGAGAGACCAGAGACAGGGAACTCCTGGGAGGCATTTTCAGGGCTGAATCTTGGGGTTTGGGAGGTTTATGTGGACTGCAGAGGCCGCTGCATTGTAGAGATGGACTTGGGCAGAGGGACCTTCAAAGTCAATGTTTTCCCCAAACCAGGATTTCTTATTCCCAAACCTTGCCAGATGGAGAAGGAGGCTGTGAGGAAGAGGAAGATGTCCCGAGACACCCATGCAGTTGAGGAGGAAGTCACTGCCCCTTTCCCCTCTCTCCTGCTCCATCTCTCAGCCCAGCATGGCCCCAGCTGCAGGACAACCCCGCTGCCGACGCCGTCCTGCCGGGGATGGACTGGGGGGATCTCCTTCCCCTTCCCTCTGGCACGGAGGCAAATCCCATCCTCTCCTTGTCCTTCCTCCCCCAGACAAGGAGCTGAAGAAAGAGACCAGGGAGGACAAATCCCCACGGCAGAACCTTGTGGAAGAGGCCCTTTTGAGTGACTCCACGGCACAGGAATCCAATGGGGAGGAAAAGCCCTGGAGATCCCTCAGGAGAAGGGGCTGCAGACCCATCCCAGGGTGCTCTGAGGAGGAAAGACCCACGCTGTGCCAGGAAGGTGGATGGAGATCAAGCCAAAGCTTGGAGCTGGTGCTCCATGAGCAGCTTCATTACAGGAGAAGCCCTGCAAGTCCTTGCAGTGTGGGAAGAGCTTCAGCACAAAGTCCAACCTCACCCACCACCAGAGGGTCCACACCAGGGAACGGCCCCAGGAGCGTGGGGAACGTGGCAGGGACTGCAGAGACAGCTCCAACCTGATCAAACACCACATGAACTACAATGGGGAGAGGCCCCACGAGTGTCCCCAGTGTGGGAAGAGGTTTCACACCAGCTCCCATCTCCTCATGCACCAGTGGATTCACACGGATGAGAGGCCCTTCTGCTGCAGGAAGGGCTTCAAGCAAAACTCCATCCTCGTCGCCCACCAGCACATCCACACCGGGGAGAGGCCCCACGAGTGTCCCCAGTGTGGGAAGAGCTTCACCCACAGCTCTACCTTGACCAAACACCAACGGATCCACCTGCAAGGGAAGCCCTGAGAGTGCCCTGACGGTGGGAAGAGCTTCGTGTGCTGCTCCAACTCCACCCCCATCAGAGGACTCCTGTTGGGAAGAGCCCTGGTCGAGTGGTCCATGCTGAGAAAACACCTGGCTGCTGGTCTTCACATCCTGCTGGGTCTCCACAGGCACCTGGATGAACACAGGGGCAGGAACATCCATCAGGACTTGCATCAAAATTGGGAATTCCTTGGAAAGAAGTGATTTGTTGACTTTACACCCCAAACAATCTCATCTACTCTGTCCAATTGGTTCCTCTGATGGCATCAAGCAGTGTTGCATGATCTTGGAGGTCTTTTCTGTCTAAATAATTTCCATCTTCATCCTATGAAAACAACCCAAAATGTGGTAAAAATACAGAAATGAAACAAAGAGATTTAAAGCTGCACCATTTTCTGGGATTTGGGGTTAGTCCAACGGAGTAATTTAGAGGATTTGCACATTCTGGGACTGTCAAGGCCAGCCAGACATGTCTACAATCTCCTAGGTGTGTGGGCAAAACGTGTCCACCTGAGCCCATCAGCTCTCCAGGAATTCTGGTTGGTTGTCCCAGTCCCTGGCCTGGGTGTCCCTATGTGGGGTGTGCCCCCTGAAGTGCCCAAATCACTGCCGAAGTGCCCGAGATGCTTCTGGCTGGAGATGTTCCTGTCCACCAACCTCTCCTGGTCAGTCCAATAAGGAGTTGGAAAAGGGAGTTTTGGAGCTCCTGGGGAAACTGGGAGAGGCTTTTGTGGCTCTTGGGGACATTTGTGGTGCTGGGAGGGGCCTTGGCAGGGTCTGTGAGGGAGGTTTGAAATCCTGGTCAGGCTGAGTGACTTGGAGAAAATTTGGGTGGATCTTGGTGGGGGAAGGGAAAGGGATTTTGGTGGTTCTTGGGGTCATTTCTACTGCAGGGAGTATAAATGGGGTCCTGGCCAGGAGCTGTGGGGTGGTTGAGGGGAGCAGAAGTGGCTGTGGGGTAAGGAGGGAGTTTTGGGACAGTTGTGACACTCCCAGACCCCCAAAGTTGCCACCAGACCCCACCCCCAAGATGGTGCGGGGGGTTGGAGGCTCCATGTCGGGGTTCATCCTCCTGGTGCTGCAGGAGGTGAGAGGGGGTCCTCAGGGTCCGTGTGTGTCCCCCCCAGAGCGTGTGTGACCCCCCAATCCCAGTGTCACCCCCTTTTCCCTCCCCACGGGGCTCCTGTCCCAGCTGCTGCTGCCCCAGGAGGGAATTTGGGGAGGGGGCAGAGGGGGTGTGCAGCCCCCACTGGGGGATGACCCCGGCCCAGCCCCTTTGTTTAGCACCAAGCTGGGCTTGGGGCCGCAGGAGGGAGAGGCCCAGGGGAAGCAGATCCTGCAGGTGGGACAGGCCTTGGGGTCCGGGCAAGGTCCTGCCCTGCACACCTGGCTCAGGTGTGACCCTGCCCCGGGAAGGGAGCGGGACATTCCCATCCCCATGGATCAGGGCTGGGAGCAGCACTTGGAGCACAGACATGGAAATACTGGGAGTGACGGGTGCCACACTGAGGGATACTGGGAGTGACTGGGAATGATGGGTGTGTGCTGGAGGCAACTGGAATATACTGGGAATGAATGAGATCATGCTGGGAGCAACTGGAACCACACTGGGGCAACTGGAAATGCATATGCTGGGGGGAGCTGGGATATACTGGGGGTGCCTGGAATGATACTGGAGGGGACAGCACTGGGAACAGCTGTGGCTATACTGAGGGACAACTGGGAGCCACTGTGTCTATACTTGAGGCCATTGAGATCATAATGGCAGTAACTACAAAAACCCACCAAAAACTGCATGGAAAGTGACCCAAGAGCCCCAAAATCTGCCTGCCTGAAGCCCTGCTCCATCTCCTCCCCATCCCTGGATCTGGCCCTGTCAGTTCTGTACTCAGTGGTACTTCCAGCCCTGAACCCCCTCATCTACAGCCTGAGGAACCAGGAGCTCAAGGCTGCAGTGTGGAGACTGATGGCTGGATGGTTTCAGGAACATTAAACTGCTGGCCAAATCCTGGATATTACTTCTAATAAAAGCCATCTTTGATACTTGGTGGTTTATTTTGGAGGTTCTTTTTCTCTGTTATACTTTTTAAATCTTGTCCAAAAAGAAATGTCATTGTTCGTGCCATTTCTCATTTTGTTTCTCTCCACTTTCCCTGTGGCCACAGACTGTGTCAATGAGGGGCTGCGCTCTTGATGGCTTCAAAGGCACTAAAGGATCCCCCACCAGTTTTCTGCAGAGATGCCCCTTTGGTTCCCTTCTCTGCAGCTGCAGCAGCAATGTCTGTGTGCAGAGCTGGGGCAGATCAGTGCTGGCACAGCAGCTGTGCCCAGCAGCAGCAGCAGCACTTGGTGTTGCCAGTGCTGCTGCCGTGGCCCTGCCCCGCTGCCCTCCTGGCCCTGCTGTTGCTGTAGGGCCTGAGTGCTCTCGGGGCCGGGCACAGGGCTGGGGGTGGCAGTGCCGGGGCTGCAGCAGGGACAGGCCATGGGCACTGCTGGGGCAGCGCTGATGCCTCAGGCCAGGGCCTGGGGGCTGCAGGCTCCTTGCCCAGGCTCTCTCCAGAACACGGCCAGGCCAATGCTCAGCACAGAAAAGCCCCGTCAGCAGCCCCAGGCTGGCCGTGGGCAGGCTGGGGGCAAACAGCATGGCTGGGGCTCTGCAAGGTCCCTGGGGGAGACGGGAAGGAGCAGCAGAGCAGGGGCTGATCCATCCCCACTGCACTGGACACCCCAGGGCAGCGTCCCAGAGCGGCCTCATGCACCTGCCAACAACATCCCCCCTCTGCAGCCCTGGCCTCTCCCCCAGCTCACACAGGGGCCGCATCCTTGCAGGCACAGCCACGGCAGCACTGCCTCAGGAGCCCCTGTTTGCACTGCACAGAGCAGGCGTCAGCACCGCCGTGGTGTTGGTGTGGGGAGATGAACCTGAGGGAGCACAAATGCCATCAGCCCCTGGGGCCAGCAAGGGCTGGGGGACAGCAGGGAAACCACTCAGGTTTGTGGTGGCCTCTGCAGTCAGCCAGAAAGTTTGTTCCCATGAGCTGTGAGTTTCCTGTACCACTGCAGACGTTGTTGCTCTGAGCCAGGACTGCCTGGCAGCCACTCCCACACTGCCCTAAGCATTTCCTTTGCTTCACCTTGGCTTTCCTTATTCTCCCTGCTACAATTTTCTTCCTCTTGCCCACCCCTCTTCTCTCCCCTGAAAACATCCCATCCTTGGTTACCCTTTCCTCTCTGGCTCCACTGCCCATTTCTTTTCCTGAGTTGGCACCATGGGAACATCCCTTGGGGAGCAGGATCATCCTCCAAGAGCTTCAGGAATTGTCTGCAGGCTCCTGCAGTGCCTCCTGCTGCTCCCTTGCCAGAGGCACCACAGCCCAGGAGGCACATCTGGCCTGCTGTGTCTGGCTGTGGGGCTCCCTGCTCTGGGCAATGAGGAGGGGCTGCAGAGGCTCTGCAGGACTGACAGGATGGGCTTTGGGGCTGTGAGGAGAAGCTGAGATACCTGGGCTGCTGCACCTTCTGATGAAGAGGCCCAGGGCTCATCCTGAAATTGCTGCAAGGGTGGTTTCAGAGAATCCCAGAATCAGCAAGGTTGGAAAAGGCCTTGGACATCATCAACTCCAACCCATGCCCTGACACTGCCTTGTCTCCCCTGAGCCTCCTCTTCTCTAGGATAAACAAGCCCAGCTCCTTCAGCTGCTCCTCACAGGACTTGTGTTCCAGACCCCTCACCAGCCTTGTTGCCCTTCTCTGGACACGCTCCAGCCCCTCCATGTCCTTCCTAAATTGGGGGGCCCAGAACTGGACACAGCACTCGAGGTGCTGCTCAACCAGTGCCCAGAACAGGGGAAGAATCCCTGCCCTGCTCCTGCTGGCCACACTGTTCCTGATCCACGGGAGTGCCAATGGACAAAGTCTGATTGATTGTCAGCAATGAAGGGTCTTGATGAAGACAAACCCCAGAAACTGTAAACCAGGCTCAACTTTCCAGAAATTCCTTTTGACCGGGTTTAGCTGCATCCCCCAGGCTCAGGATCAGCACTATATTTGCAGGTTTTGCTTTGCATCATCAGCCTGCCCAGACTCTGCTCAGTGTTTCACAAATGGACAAGACAATGGATCTTGTGCCAAGGCTTCCTTTCAAACAGCAGCACCTGGATCAGAATGACAAAAAACCAGGAAAAACAAAGAA
The DNA here is from genome assembly GCF_021018805.1 of Prinia subflava. Classification (NCBI taxonomy): domain Eukaryota; kingdom Metazoa; phylum Chordata; class Aves; order Passeriformes; family Cisticolidae; genus Prinia; species Prinia subflava. The sequence continues at coordinate 801,360 of NC_086273.1, forward strand.
AGTATACGCCAGTTGGAACAGAGGCAGTGTTCCACCATCTTCCCCTCCACCGGTATTGATTTTGTACATTTAGAGACAAAGCTGGCTCTGGAGCTGCCATCTCTCAGTCCCTGGTGCTGTTTGCTGCCCCTCAGCCCTGAGTGCCACTGCTCTGCCTGCCTGCTGTCCCTGTGGGGCTGGGGATGCTCAGCCTGCAAAGAGAGGGCCATGGGGAGGCCTCAGTGCAGCTGTGCAGGGCTGGGAGGGTCCCACAGCAAAGATGGGCACAGAGTGTTCAACAGGGCCTGTGCAGAGAGGGCAGGGGGGGATGGCTTTGCACTGCAGGAGGGCGACTGGAGTTGGGAGTGGAAGTTGAAGGAAGATGTTCTTTTCCACTGAGGGTGCTGAGGCACCGGGCCAGGCTGTGCACAGAGGCTGTGGATGCCCCATCCTTGGCAACATCCAAGGTGGGAACAGGGCTCTGAGCAACATGGTCTGGGGCAAGATTGCTCAGGTTGGAGCAAGATGATCTTCAGGGCCTCTTCCAAGGCCAACTGCTCAGGGCTTCCATCATTCTCTGGTTGCCAGTGTCCACTTTGGATCCCCCCTGCACTCCTGGGAGCTGTGATGTCACAGTCCATGTTCCAAGTGGAACTGGCAGCATCCAGCAAAGAGCACAACACAACCACTGGCCGTTGTGTCAGCCCAGCCTTCACCCTGCTCCAGGAGCACTCCTGTCACCCTGCTTGTCCTCTGCTCCCTGAGACCCCATCAGGCCCCAAGCTCCCTGGATTGGCTGGATTGTGCCATCCATTCCTGCAAGATGCTCACTTTGGTTCTGGTGAAGGTACGTGGTCATTCCATGGAGATGGACACCCCTGGACTTCCTGGCTTGGCTAGAGCTCTGTGGGGATTTTGTGGGACAGGGACCCCACTCTGAGGTTTTGTACCCTCTGCAGGCTGCATCAGTCCTGAAAGCTGGCTGTTTTCTGGAGTTGGCCATCCGTCTCTGCTGCTGGATGCTCACGGTTGTCCCAACGAAGGTACGGTGCCATTCCATGCAGGTGGACACCCCTGGACTTCCTGGCTGGGCTGCAGCTCTGTGGGCATGGTGTGGGACAGGGACCCCACTCTGAGGTTTTGCTACCTCTGCAGGCTGTGAGAGAGACAGAGGAGGAGATGGAAGTGGATTTACAGATGGATAGAGAGGAAGAGATGGAAGTGGATGGAGATGAGCCTGGAGAGGAAGAAATGGAGGTAGATGTTGAAGAGGAGAAGGAGGAAGAAATGGAGGTAGATGTGGAAGAGGACATTGAGTACATGGAGGTTTATGTCAAAGATGAGGAGGAGCCCATGGTATTGGGATGAAGACCGTGCCAGCAGCAGGACAGGCATGTGCTCCCCACAGGCAGAGTGGGTCCCCTGCTGCCAGGCTGGGGCTGGGCTGGGTGCTCCCTGCTCAGGGACACGGTGCCCTCTGCACTGGATCCTGGTGCCCGTCCCCGGCCTGCCCTGGGCTTGCTTTGGGCCTCACAAGCCCCGTCCCAGCTGGGGCACAGCCCCCAGCCCCAGGCAGGCTCAGTTCTGGCAGCAGAGACCCGCTGTGCCAGCCTGTGCCAGCCTGGGAGCACATGGAACAGCCCTCGTGCCTGACTTGCACTCTCTTTTCTTCCAGGTGTGACAGACATCCCAGGACAGAGATGCCACCCTTCTGTATATATGTTTTTGACTTTGTTGTTGGTTTTAGGATATGGGTGTTAAGTTTTGTCTTCTGTAAATACGTTTCATATCTATTTGTTCGATATGTTCTTCTGTAAATATGTTCTATAGACTGTTGTTGTTACAAATATTCTTACAATGTAAATATGTTCTGCAGTTTATGTTTGTTGCTGTTCTTCTGTAAATAAACAATCTTTGTTTTACACAGCTCGCTTCTCTTTGCATTTGCTTTGGGCACAGGCAGCATTTGCAAAGTTGTGGTCTCCTGTCCTGGGTTGAAAAATGTAACCAAAAATGTGTATTCTATTTTCATTTGTTGAAACCAGTTGGGACATATTGTTTTTCTATCCTTTTCCAGCCTTTTCCTCCAAGGGACATCACCTTTTAATGGGCCATTGAAGGCCTCTCCCATCACTGACAACATTAGTTCATTCCATTGTGAGATGCTGCACCCACAGTGGGAGGAGCCCAAAGCCTTTCCACCAGCGTAAAACCTGCAATCCCAAACACTGATGGAGCTGGTTTTGTGCGGAATTCTCAGAGGAAGACTGGACCCATCTCACCAGCACTGGACCCTTTGCTCTACAGGCTCACCTCTACTCCACAGCAAATCTTCTGTTACTCCAGGAAGACGTATTTGGACTTCCAACACCCTGAGAACAGGGTGTCAGGTCATATCTCTGACTCTGTCAGGGTTTTCTAGGACTTTTCTTTGTTTGCTTGTTTGTTTTTTTCTACTACTCCTTTTGATTGGGATTTTTTTTTTTTTTTTTACTACTCCTAGTAAAAACCAGTTATTCCTATTCCCATACTTTAGCCTGAAAGCTTCTAATTGCAAAATTGTAATTTGGAGGGAGGGGAGGATTTTTTACATTCTCTATTCCAAGAGAAACTTCACTTTTCCCTGACAGATATCTGTCTTTTTAACCAAGATAACCACACACCTCTCAGAGCTGTCCCTTCTATCCAGCTCTCCCCGTCACTTCACAGACTTCACTCCAAGCAGTTTCTGAGAGGGCTCAGTAGCACATGGCATTTCATCCTGCTTCTTCGTCATCTTCTCCTGAGCTGTCTCCACACACGGTGTGTGGGCTCTGACCCAGCACCAACGTGCCACCTCCCTGACACTGGGCTTCAGGTCACAACTTTTCATCCACAGCAGCAAAGAAATGATTCCCACTGGGTCCCACACAGCTTCTGGGCACTTGGTGTGCCTGCAGCTCCAGCCCCAGCCCTGGTGCACAGGAATTTCAGGAGGAGATCCACAGAAGGCATCAGCCATGGACAGAAAAAACCAGCAGTTTGCATGGCCCAAATCCCCACAGCACTCAAAACTGGGGGAACCCAGCCTCTGCATTGACACTTTGGCCTCTGTGCCTCACTTCTCCTCTCACTGAATTCCCCCCAGCTGCCCTCATGCTCACATTGCCAAGATCCTTCAAAGCAGCATGAGGAGCAGGGATAGATGATGGGAACTGTCCCAAGGCTCAACAAGGTTTCTCTTCTCAGGCCTGCCAAGTCCAGCCAAGGAGAGAGGAAAAGCCTGCATGAAAGAGATGTGCAATCAAAGCAGTAATCAAATTTAGGTCTAATAAGAGGAGAAGCTGAGGAGGTTTTCAGTCTTTGGAACAAGATCAGCAGCCCCAGGCACAGGAGGGATGCAACATTTTCCCCGCTGTAACAGCTCCTTGATGCAAATTGCATCTCAGATCCTTTCCCCGCAACCCTAGGACCTGTTCGGCCACCAACATGGTGCTGAATTTTAAAGCATAGTGGAAGCTGGTTAGAGTGGTGGTTTGCAAATAAAAATCACAGAGCACAGGTTGGAACCACCAGTAAGAGCAAAGAGAGTCAGAGCCTGGCCCTGGGGTGCAGCACAGCCGCACGACACATGCCTTAATCTGTAAGAAATTAAAGAATTTGCCACTTGTTTTCCTCCCACAGGAGATACAGAAGGTGCTTGTTGGAATCCCTGCCTCCTTCATGCTGCATCAGTGTGCAGGACAGCACAAGGATGAGGATTACAGCACCTGCTGCTGCTGCTTCCATCTCTTGCCTCAAATCTCACCAAAATCTATCACTCTTGGGCCTTCCCAAAGCCTCAGATTCCCTCAGTCCTTGCAGGATTTCAGTGCTGAGGAGCAATGACGAGAGATAAAGGCACTTGCAGAGATCAGAGATGCAATTGCTGCCCGAGGTGCATTTCCCTGCCCAGGTTAGTGCCTCTAAACCCACCCAAATCAGCCCCTTTGACAACACCAAGCCAACTGCAGAACATCAGGGCCTACAAATGGTTGGAAATGCCATTTTTTAATATTTCTCTCCTGCTCTGCCATTTCATGATGCCATTAAAAGGGTTTACCCCATCACTCAGGAGCTGCAGCAAAATCTTGGTAACCATCTTCAGATGGACTTCTAATGCTGAGCAAATAAAAGGCAATTTTACTTTGTCTCCAATGAATGAAATTTCACCTCAATCAGACAAACTCTGTGTTTTGAGATTAGCCAGGTAGTAATGACTGCCAGGTCCCCAAGCCTGGATGTCAAACTGCAAACTGCCCTAATATTGGAAAGTTGAATTGATTTGGTTTTAGGTACAAGCTTCTTTTGTCTCAAAAGAATTGGGGTCCATAGAATTGCATTTGCAAGCACTGGACTCAGACCAGCCACAAAGAGCACAAGAGATGGGAAAGAAATAAAAACAGAGATTTCTAAGGAGATGGAAACTGAATGCTGAGTTTTTGCCATGATAGAAAGTTTCATCAATTATCATCTTCTAGCTCCTTGCCTTCACTTGTGTGGCCACCACTGAAGACACTCACAGATAAGAAAATGTTTGTCCTATTGAAAACTGGGGCTAGAAGTAGAAAAAGGCTCAGAGAGCTGAATTAAAAGACAACAGAATGAAAAGAGCTGCCTTAGAATAGCAAGATATGATGGACAACAGGAATGGCTGAAGCCAGCAGAGATAAGTCCAAGAACTATTCATGCTACACAGATTTCTGAGAAACACCCCAATAATCCTGAAACAATGTTTTGTCTTACTTTCAACATAAATAATTTGATTATTTTGCTCCAAATGATAAGGGAATCGAATTTGGCTCCCTCAGCTTCAAAACAAGTGTTTCTTCCCAGTTCTTCACAAAAAGGGACCAAAACACTTGGTTGCAGCAAACTGAAGAAGTTTCTTTCCCCCTGAGCTGCACAACAGGAGACAATTTTGTTGCCAAGAGGCAACAAAACCCCAGGCAATTTCCAGTTCTTTTAGTTGAAGGAAAAAGCTCAGAGGATCACAGCTGTGGCAGACACAGAGTGGGAGGAGCAGGGGATCTGCTGGGGGTTTTTGGGGTGGGGTGGGGGACAGATTAAAGAAATGTTCAAGCTAAACCTGTCAGAGCTCAAGACTCCATCCCTCAGAGGAGAAACGCCATTTGACTCAAATACCATTCAAATAAAAAAACCAAACAAACCGTTGAGGCATTCCCCAAGCTCAGCTGAGCCATCAGGCACAGCCCAAATCACTCTGCAGGCCCAGGGCAGCAGGTCCCTGGCATGGCTCTGGGATGCTCCCTTGGGAAGCCGCCTGCATCGCCCATGGGATTCACAAGATCTGCTTCTAAAGACCCCAACATCCAAAAGACTCCACATTCAAAGCCTTTCATTGGGGTTTCACTTCTCCATCTGTCTGTTGTCACTAGGCAGCTGCTCCATGTCAACACACTCCTGATGGGTGCAGATTTTCTCCGAATTTCCAGCCTGAACAGGAACTTATTTCCATTCATTCTTCTGCAAGTACTGGGAGCTTGGACCTGATTTGCTCTTCCTCTCCTGGTGTGCATTTGGGCACATAAAGTGCCAAAGCCAAGAGCATTTCCTTCCTTAAATTATGTCATTTGTCCTTATTATTTCCTTCGCATATTGTTGCATGAATTTGGTGCTAGCTCAACACTGAGAAATTTGACAGCACAAAGTCGTTTTCACACCGACTTCTCTGAGCTCTGGACCAAGCCTGCAGAGAAGGAAATACAGCAAAAAATTCCAAAGAGAGGACCTAATAAAGATAATACAATGCCACATGCCTGTGTGTGCTGCAGGGAAGAACAGTGATGCTTACTAAATCACTACAAACAATTAAAGCAGCAGATGGGAGGAAGACTGCGCTATCGTTTTCAGCTCCCCAGTCCTCCTCTGCCCCCGGCATGAATTTCATAAAGCACAAATCCCTCAGCAGAAATCCCTCAGCAATTATTTCCTGCTCATGGAATGCAGCTGGCAGACACCCAGGCTTTCCTGGACAGAAAAGGAGAATTTGCCTTGATGTTTTTCCCAGCCATGCAGCTGTGATGTCAAATCCACCCTCCCTGCCCTGCCAGGAGATTCCTGAAGTGACATGTTCCTGTGGGGTGACAATGCTCTGGAGAAGCACAGAGATCTTTGTGTCAGTGAATGGAAGCCCCACAAGAGCAGATCCCCAATTCAGGCTCCATCTTTGTTCACAAGCAGTTTCCAGCAGAAAATTCTCAGTGATTGCATTTCTCCAGAACAGCACATTTCAAGCACATTTTTCCCTTGAGCTTTTCTGCCTTCCACAAAAGCAGCATGCCCAGGATTGCTTTGGAGAAGAGCAAATAGCTCCATCACAAAGAGGAGCACCAGGAAACAGAGCAAAACCAACAGCCAAGACCATCCAAACCCACTTATCAGCCCAGTGCCACATCTCCTGGACTCACCTGAATGCTCAGGGGAGTCTCAAAAGCCAACTGTTTTCTGAGAAACAGCTGTGCAAAATAAAGGTAAATGGCAGGGGCAATCAGCCCCACACAAGCACCTCTGACAGGGTGTTATGGGTTAACACGGTTTGGTTTTTTAGTTAAAGAATAATGGGACTATTGCTCTGTCAGGACCTTGGATTTCTTTAGAAAAGCCAAGGACTTATCAAGCGCCAGTTCTTGACTATTGCCATGTGGTTTGACCACTGAGAAAACAGAATGCGACTTTTGGTAATAGCCATATAAAACGGAGGCTTTGTTGGAGCTCTCCCTCTCTTTTCTCCCGGTGAGCCGCCAGGTAACGTCGTGGGCCATGGCAGGGCCCGGCTTAGGCCCGCTCCGCCTTGGGCGGCCGGGCCCGGCCCAGCCGGGTCTCTGTGAGCCGCTGCCGCAGGGAGCGGCCCGGGCAGCCGAGCCCAGCTCCTCTTCTCTCCCGGCTGCCGCAGGGAGCGGCCCGGGCAGCCGAGCCCAGCTCCTCTTCTCTCCCGGCTGCCGCAGGGAGCGGCCCGGGCAGCCGAGCCCAGCTCCTCTTCTCTCCCGGCTGCCGCAGGGAGCGGCCCGGGCAGCCGAGCCCAGCTCCTCTTCTCTCCCGGCTGCCGCAGGGAGCGGCCCGGGCAGCCGAGCCCAGCTCCTCTTCTCTCCCGGCTGCCGCAGGGAGCGGCCCGGGCAGCCGAGCCCAGCTCCTCTTCTCTCCCGGCTGCCGCGGGGAGCGGCCCGGGCAGCCGAGCCCAGCTCCTCTTCTCTCCCGGCTGCCGCAGGGAGCGGCCCGGGCAGCCGAGCCCAGCTCCTCTTCTCCCCGGCTGCCGGCGGGGGACACGGGGGGCTCTGGCTCCGCAGGGCTGGCCGCAGGCTGGATCAGATCGAGGGGTGGGTAAGAAAGCATCCACCCGCCTCCTCTCCCGGCAGGGCTTTGAGATCTTTGCAGCTGCCGCCCGGCAAGAACCACACGAGCACCGCAGGCCTGGGCAAGCTTCAACTCTTTCCTGCCAGCAAATGGAACTCCCAGAGCACCAGCCCTTCCTGAGGTGAGAACAGACAAAGTGATTGGACTATAAAGGGACATAGCATGAAACTTCAAGTCATTGAAGAGTGGGTGAAAAGACTGTTTGGAACAAAGGAGGAGTGGGCTAATTTGGCTGGATGTCTCTAGTAAACTATGGATAATGGACATTTTTCTTGAGACATAGGAATGCTGTTGGGGGCAATAAAAGCTCTAGTTAAAAGTGATAGGAAGCTCTTTGTTCCTAAGGAAAAGAAGATTTTTTTTTAGTTATTGAGATGAAGATGATTTTGGAAATTGAAGAGAATCTTTGTTTTATACTAGAAAAGGCATCCTTAAACAGTACCCCTAATAAGCAGATGTGGCCCATATGCAGTGTTGGGAAAGCTGCTGTTGGGAAGGAGCTCACAAAGGCAGGTTCTTGGGCTGTCTTTGTGAGAGATGAGACCCACAAGACAACTTTTATGTTGTTAGTGGAGAAATTCCATAGAAGGTTGTAAGAGAGACTCCTTTCCTAAAAGAACTGATGAAAGATTATATTTGAACGGTGAAACTGACTGAAAGCTACAAGTTTTGTCTCTTTATGTTCTATGTGATAAAGTAAACCATTGGTGGAGGTTGTGAGAGTGCTTTGAAAGCTTTCATTTAATTTTTTTTCCCTCTTTCTTTTAGTATGTGTTAATATTTTTTTTATCTTTCCGTTGAGCCTGTTTTGCCTTTTCTCCTAATCTTATTTTCACAGTAAGAAAATATTTAAACCTCTACATAATTTGGGGTTTCTGTCCAGTTTTGAATTTAAAACCATTACAGGGTTGCAGCTAACCTTCCCATGGCAAGCGCTGCATCTCCTCTGCCCCTGGAGCACTGGGGCTCTGTGCTTTCCTTCTTTGGTATGGAACTGTTTTTCTCCCGGCACAAATGGCCAAAACTGGGATTGCAGCTCCAAGTTTCTGTATATCCAAGGGTTGTTCCCATATGAAATTTGCCAGGACAGACAGCTCTGGCTGGCCTTGGCCTCTTGGGGCCACCTTGCATCTGTCTTTGAAACACAGTGGGGCTTTGCTTTTCTTCCCATGGGGAAAAAAAAAAAAAAGCATCTTTCAAGGCCAGGAGTCCATGGTCAAAATTGGGAATCTACCTCCAAAAATCCATAGATCCAAGTATAGCTCCCAGATAAAATCTGCCAGGACTGACAAGTCTAGCTTCCCTTGGCTTCCTGAGATCCTGCTCTCAGCTGCTTTGAAACACTGGGGATGTGCTTTTCTTCCTGTAGAAAAGAACCATCCTTCTCCACCAGGTGCCCATGGCCAAAACTGGAATTTAGCCTGCAAAATTCCATCTGCCCAAGGACTGCTCTCAGACAAAAGCTGCCAAGACAAACAAGTCTGGCTGGCCTTGGCCTCTGGTGAGCACCTTTCATCTTTCAATACTGGAGTTCTGTGGTTTCCTTCCATGGAAAAGAACTGTCCCTCTTGGCCAGGCGCTCTTGGCCTCAAGCACTTGACCACTGTAAAGGGACAAAGGAGCTCTGTGCAGAGTGGAGGGGAGACTGAGGAGAGCAGAGGAGAGCCCTGGCAGGGATTGAAGGGTGGTTTCAGAGATGGTGGATCCTTTTGACATAGTAGAAAACAGGCAGAGAAAGAAAAGTTTAATGCAAAGGGCAGCTGGGGAGGTCCAGACTGGACACCAGGAGAAAGGAATTTCCCTGCCAGGGCAGGGCTGTGGTGCAGCACATCCCCCAGAAGGAGTCTGGAGCAGCCCAAGGCTCTGTGTGCCCAGGCAGAGGCAGGCAGGACGCAGAGCTGTCAGCAAAGGAAGGGGCCAGCCAGGTGGGGCAGCCGGGGGATGAGGACAGCCTGCAGGGACAGAGGCGCAGGGCATGGACACCGTAGGACAGCCTGGGCTGCACAGGGCACAGGGATGGGCAGCAGCTGAAAGGCCCTGACAGGGCCAACTCCTGCAGCACTTTGGCCGTGGCTGCTGGGCCTGAGGCCAGGAGGGGACAAGTGACCCTTGCAGGCCTGGGGCCTCACTGCCTCCTTGTCCCTGCTCAGCAGCCAGAAGGCTGAGGAGGCAGTGCCCAGAGACTGTGTGAGGGAAGTAACAATTGATTTCATTTTTCTTAAATAAAGGGTTACAAGAGCCCTTTAGTTTTGCCAGCTGGGGGACCTTTCGCAGGTGGGGGGAGAGTCCTGGGGCTCAGGGGCCCTTCTCTTTGGGGGACACTGAGGATCAGGGGATCTGGGCCTGCTGCTCTGGGCAGATGAACCTGCCAACATCACCGCCTGCTGCTTTGGCTCCTCCTGGGGCTGGTCCTGCCCTGCAGACATGGGGACACTTGGGGGGTGGCTGTGACCTCTGGGCTGAGCAGCCTCTCCTGTGGCACCTTCCTCCTCCTCCATGGACACTGCAGGGCTGCTGCTGGCTGCAGTCCCCATCTGAGAGCTGGAGCAGCTGGAGCTCAGGTTCTTGGGGCTGGAGGAGCTGGAGCTGGATGTGGAGGAGCTGGAGCTGCTGCTGGCTTCTTGGCTCTCCTCCTCTCTGTCGGCTCAGGCAGGAACAGGACGGGACTGCTGAGGTAGCTGTTCTCAATCATTAATGAAGCATCAGTCTCATGACAGGGGTTGAGACAATTGGGAAAAAGCAACAGCACACAGCCTGCCCGTGACAGACCCTAATTTTTTTTTTTTACAAAGCATCTTAAAAACTTTCCAGCCAGTAGTATACTGCTAAAGCTTACAGACAGTTGTTTTAGCCAATCAATTATAGCACATGTACACCTGCTTCAAACAGTGCTTGCTTGTATGCTTTTCTATTAACAATACACAATACACTTATTAAGCTTAAGACCTTTTCCTCTCTTGTCAGGCATACATTTCTGCAGTGTTAAGATTTATTCACGTCCAATCTAGAAACTCAACCTTTGTTTCCCATGTCCTTGTTAGAATACTGTATCTACTCTAGTTTCAAATTCTTCATGTCAGAAAATTCTGAATTTTCAGCTTCTTCTATCTGAGGCCTGCTTTTTCAGCTCCTAAAATCCTTTTTCCTTTTAGTGTTTCCCACAGTCCTCATCTGCAGCAGCGTGAGAGCGCAGCAGCCTCTGGGCCTCTGAGCTGCAGTGTCTCACAACGCTGTCGATGGTGTCCTGGGCCAGTGGCACTGTGTGTTCCTCCAGGACTGCCTGCAAACTCTGGATCACAATCTCCGGGCCTGGCCCACACGCAGAGCACGCACAGGATGCAGCTCTCTGCCAGCCACCACCGCTCCCCATACATGGCCTCCATCCTTTGGTGCAGCCAAGCCCACACAGGCTCCAGAAGTTCCCATTGCCCAGGGAAAAGCTGTGCCCAGAGCTCAGGCAGAACACCGCCGACAGCTCGGGCTGGTGGCTCTTGAGGAGAAGAGGGATGGGCTGGCTCAGGGACACAGGGACTGTCCTCGCTCTGGCCACCAGGAGCTCTCCCTGCATGCTCATGGCTGCTGGCAGCTCCTCAGGGGCTGGGATGACAATCTCCAGAGACTCGCCTGCCTCGTCAGAACACCTGACAGTCTCTATTGCTCTTGTGCAGAGTGGGCACACAGGATTTATCTGTGCCCACTGCAGGATGCAGTCCCAGCACAAACAGTGGCCGCAGGGCAGAGCAGAAGCCATGTTGTCCCAGTGTCCTGGCAGATGGCACAGTTGCCACCCATCTCTGTGGCCATTCTTGGCCTCAGCAGCACATGGGGAGAGCTGAGCATCAGGGGCTGCTCTCCATTGCTGGTGTCACAGCCTGCAGGACACAGGAGGAAGGAATGGCCAGGCTGCTGAAGAAGGACGCCCCCCAAGCCCCCTGAGCACCGTGGCCACCCCAGGGGGATGTTTTCTTGCACAGCTCACCCTCAGCACTGCAAGCACCTGCAGTGCCTGGCTGCCCCAAGCAGGCAGGGCTGGGCAAACCCTGCTGGTTGCTCTGGGACTGGCACTGGCACCTACCAAGAACAGCCACCACTCTGCACCAGAGAAACCTGGCTCCATCCTCCACACCTCGCAGTCATGCTCAGGAGATCAGGCCAGAGCCAGACAGGCCTCAGCTCTGCCCATGTCTGAATAGAAGCTGGGAGGGATGAGATATCACAATCTGCCTCTCACTGATGTCACCCTGCATCAGCAGGCAATGTCCCCACCAGTGCATGTTGTCAGGAGAAAGAAAAAAATATTTTTTCTTGATTTCAATGTCTACATTTCCATGTTGCTCTCCCTTGGCCATCTGCATCATGTGTCCATGACCTTGTGTCTCATCCTCATTCCTGACACCTTGCTGAGGTTTTCTGTGAGGAGCAGAGTGGTGGCACCAGTCAGCATGGAGTGCCTGTGGCTGGGTGATGCCTCCTCCTGTCACTGCCTTTCCCTGGGCAATGCTGGCATTTGGAGAACCTGGGTGCTGGTGGCCAGCCCTGGGGGAGAGTTTCCCACCCCTGTGGCTTGTGTCCCTGATGCAAGGAGAAGCAGAAAGGAATGTTTTGCTCCAGCTGCATCTACTCCCACTAGGACTTGCCCACAGTGTCAGATTCCTTTCCAATTCCCAATTTTTTTGTTTCTTGAAGCCAGTGCCTTTGTGCTTCTCCTCACAGCCTCAGGAAGGAGCTGCAGTTGTTGTCCCTCCAGAGTGGGGTACAAGGGCCACAGCTGTCCCAGTTTGGGAGACAGGTAAGTGACAAGAACACACCCAGATCATGCAGCAACAGCTGAATTTTATTGTTGGGCACCCCCTTCTATAGGGGCTTCAAATTTCCCTTACAGACAGAATTGGTTAAGGGTCTTAACTCTGCCCAGCTCACTGGCCAATGATATGAGAGCATTCAAAGGGATTGGTTGGGGTCCCCTTTTGGAGTTAGAATCTGACCTATCAGTGACAGGCCTGGCAATTTGTTCACTTCTGTCTTCTAACAAGCTAGGCTGAACGAGTTGGTGTCTGTTAAGCCAAATTTTCTGTGCAGCTGGAGACCAGCTATAGCTGTCACAGTTCCCCCTTTCTGCTTTAAAAAATGCCGTTTTCTTTGTCATCCCTCTGCAGGTGCCTTGCAGACAGGATGACAAGGCAGCATGATGACACAGATGATTCTACCTAACTTGACAAGCCCAGCCTCTCCCAGCCAGTGATGCATCCCACACAGCACTGAAGATGGAACATTCCTGTGGAGGAGCTGTCAAACGGGATTACCAACAATACAGGTTTTCAACTTGGTAACGTCCAGGCTTATTACTTGAGAGTTACAAACTTGCATCTTACTTCTAAAAACAAGAAACCTTTAAGCCTTAGAGCAGTGGGAAAACTAATCAACAGGGAAAACAATCTGTTTTAATTCGGGGTTTAACTCACATCCATAAATAGATAAATCCTCAACTCCTCAGATATGAATGTATCAAATCTTTGTGTCCTTAAAGAGATAAAATTTTTAAATAAACTTGTCAGCCTAAAAAGTCCCAGATCTCTATGCAGTTTCAATCCTTGCTCCTCGATGTCTGCTGGGCATCGGTGGAAGGGCGTTGCCTCTGGTCCCCAGCAGGATGTGGGGCACGGCAGACACACCTGGCAGGGATCCATCATGTTCCTGTGTCCGTACAAACACAACATACCCATGTCCCCATGTCATGAGGTCCCACGGACCTGCCCACTTATTAGTGACAGAATCTTTTAGCAGTACCATAGGTTTAGGTGTCTGAGCATCACCAGATGCCTGCAGTGATAGGAGATTATTTCAAATTACTGTATTCTGGGATTGTTCTGGCACTGTTAAGTGATTCAAGGTATTAACAGCGTTTGCTACTCTTCTCTGTGGGGATTCACCACACGTTCCCTCTTTCTGTTTATCTAAAATGTGGTTTAGAGTGCCATGTGCACACTCTGCAATAGCCTGTCCTGCTGGTAAACGGGGAATACCAGTGTTGTGTGACACACACCAGAGCTGTGGGAATTGTCTCATTTTTGTGATGTGCATGCAGGTCCATTGCCTGTTTGGATGTTATGGGGAATACCCAAAGCAGCAAAGGCTCATCGCCAATGTGCAACGGCATCCCGGCCTCTTTCCCTGGAGTGAACTGATGCCCCCATGGCCGAGGGAAAAGTATCAACTGACACATGCCCATATTTGAAATGTCCAAACTCGGGGATGTGTGTGATGTTCATCTGCCTGATTTGTAAGCTCTTACACCACAGGGATTAACTCCCAGCTGCAGTGGTGCAGTGTGGCCCTGGCAATCAGCACAGGCACTGACTATGGTATGAGCCTCTGTGCTCAGCAACAGAAATTGCCTTTGCAAAGCTCTGACATCTTGGTGGAGAAAGGTGTGTGATGCTTTTGCTTGCACAAGCATGTTTGGTTGTGGGCTGGTGATCTGCTCGTGCATTGCTCTCTGTAATAAAACCTGGGAGATTAGGATGGCTTCTAATGGGAAGGATGTAGTAAGGATGATTTCTTGCTTCAAGGGTATGCAACAACGTTTTTAGTAGGCCAATAATTGTGCATTGCCAATTGCCTTTAACAGAGCTCAGTCTAACCTCTATGTGACATCAGCAACATAGAATCAGTGACAATATTTAAGAGATCACTGGCAAAATGATGAAAACCCATGGCTACAGCACAAATACTAAATAAATTCCAACAAAAATCGTAAAACCATATCACACACAAGAACACACTAACAATTCCGCAAATAAAAAAACAAACACACAAACATAAACCACACAAAATCCCCTACAATTCATACCCTACATCCCCTACCCAACCTACCAAAACTACAAACCTTAAATTTTATATCAATGTTAAAACTATAAAAATCATTAGTATCATTAAACTCTTTTAACAAAACCAAAGTATCTGTCATATTAAAAAAATAAAAACCAAAATATCCAAATTTACAAAATTAAATATAAGGAAAACAATTTATTACATTACAGTAAGCCAATCCCCAAAAAAATTTAAAAAACCCACACTGTTGGGGTGTGCGTTTCCCAGGATGCACAAGGCAGCTTTGGGATGCGACACTTTTCCTCCCCGCTCTGGCTTCGGTGGTCTCGGCCGTTGCTTTTGGGGCGCAGAGATGTATCAGAGGCGAGACGGGTCTTGGGGTAAACTAAGGAGATTTATTACAGGTATAACTGAAGCATAACAACTAAAAGCTGGACCCCAAAGACAGGGAGCACATGTCCCGCCGTGGGTTTTATAGACAGGGCGATACAAAGCAAACAACCAATGAGAATGCACTCAGGGAGGAGTCTAGGGCAGGGAATACAGAACTAAATCCAATGAGAATAGCAGAAGCAGTGTAATGATATAAAACAGCAAATTATATATCGAGTGAGGGAAGATTGGCAAGGAAAATTCTAGAAACAGAGGCAGGGATACAGAGAATTGACACATAACGGCATGTATAATTTAAATCATAACACACAAATGAAATAGAAAGCTAGCCTGAAAACTCAAAGCAAAAACCCACACCACAACACCACCCATTTTAAAATGTTATCTCACCTTTTTCAGATCGTTATGACTGATCTATTTTTAGAAGAAAGAATTACAGAAGACCTCGCCCCTGAGAAGTCACAGCTGTGTTTTGAGAGAGAGGAAAGAATGGGTTTGCTGGTGAGGAGAAGAGCCTGAGGAAGACAGAACTGTCCAAGTACTGAAGGAATGCTTTGGAAAGACTAGAGGACTGACCAAATCAGTCAAGGAGAGAGAGGGAGAGACTTGCTGCTGTGAGGAATGTGCTGTGTGCTCAGTCTGGGGCTGCAGCTGGACCTTGCAGCTGGAGCCTGCAGTCAGAGGTGAGCTAGGTGAAAGCCTACTGCCAGAGGCTGCAAGGAAACACTTGTAGTCATATTCTAGCAGGAAATACCCAGCAGTCAGAGTCTGCAAAGACACCTACAGTGGGAGTTTACTGCAGGAAAAGCCAGTGAGTAGAGTGAGGATGGCTGAGTTATTAGGAAGAATAACGCAGGACCTTTGCATATGATTGGATAAGAGTCTGTGTCCTGATCCATTTCTATCTCAAATGCGAAGTTTTCTGGGACAACTTTAATTGCATAGTGTGAATTGACTGATTTCATCATAGGCGTTATTCATAAGTTAATATTCTTGTACTTGTAGCTGGGTTTTCATATGCTCTACCATTTCTTTGTGTCATTATCTACAAGACACGCGTTGTTTTAGGATCTTTCTCCTTTTGTTCTCTAGTTGTTTATGCATCTCTTAGGCCAGACTGGCTCTGACTGGGCCCTCCACTGGCTCTGTGGTTTGACCCAGTGCTGTCTCATGACTTTGAAGTATTTTTCAGAGTTCCAAGAAACAATATCTGAGCTTCGTCCAAAGCCTCCTCTGCACTGATGGTATTGTGACCTTTACTCTTGCTAATCAGATGCATTCCCAGTGATTATTACAGAAGCACTCCAACAGTTTGCTGTGTTTAAAGCATCTCTATCCTGAAAAATTTTGGAGGGAACAGCTACTGGGTGATCAGTCTTTAACCCCAAGACCTTTATTCATAACTGCTATTCTTAAGAGCCTTGTTGTAAAACATGGTTAGGGAATTCTCTGCCAGGTAAAGCTTGGGTGGTAGCCAGGCCTTAGCTTTACCGGGATGGGGATTTGCCAACAAACCCAGATGTTTTCTGCATCAAAACTACATTTGAATCCCTTTGACCTGGCAATTGGAATTTCCAAACCTTACAGCTGGACCTATTTTTAAAATGAGCTTGGGAATTATTATCTGGAA
This sequence comes from Prinia subflava, assembly GCF_021018805.1. Lineage (NCBI taxonomy): Eukaryota > Metazoa > Chordata > Aves > Passeriformes > Cisticolidae > Prinia > Prinia subflava. Next base: position 817,585 of record NC_086273.1, read on the forward strand.
ATAATTATCCAAGTCCTTACTTGTCAGAGTCCAGGGCATCTCTCTGATCACCCTGAAGGATCTGGGACTTGAGCAGGAGGTTTGGAACCTGTACAGAGGGGTTTGGAATCTGTACAGGAGGGCTGGAAACCTTGGCACAGAGTCCAGGACTAATTACAAGTCTCAAGAGTGTGAAATGAGTAGTAGTCAGTTTATGACAGGGTGAAAAAGTAGAATTTTGGGGTTTCCTAGAATGGAGGCTGAAGAGCCAAGATGGAGGAGTCAGGGCATAGACCTGTTCTTTTTCCTTCTTGTTCTTGCCCTCCATCTTCTGCAGTGCTGGGTCACAAGGGATTGGTTTAGAGTAGAGGTGACATGCTTAGCATAAGTGATAGGTATTGGTAATTAATTTTAAATAAAGAATACGTTGTGGACAAGGGTTGGGTTAGAGGAATGGTACAAAAGGGCTGAGACCTCCCGACCTGGGGGGAGTCCCCTCGTGTTCTCTGCTGCAGCAAGAACCTTGGTGGAGCGCAGAAAGAACTATGAGATAAAAAAGAATAAACAACCTTGGAAAACCTGAACTGGCGACTCCTGACTTTTCTTCTGCTTCTGGCACGAGGTGTTTCAGAGGGCAAAAGACATTTTATCACCGATTCTCAGGGACGAGAATCCGAGACTCACTGAATCAAAGTTTGTCAGCTGTTTGCCAACTCTGGGGTGATGGGATGACACTGAGATTTTGGCGCTTCTTCATTGAAGACCAAAAGCTGGGTAGTTGTAAAAGTAAAGTCTTTTATTGCACGGCTAAACCAGTCTCATGAAGGCAAAGGTGTTACAGTTTGTGCCAGTATGCAGAAAGCCTTCTAGCACAAAGTCCCCATGTCCCAAGCACAAGTGGCAGCATCTTAGCAGCAGCAGTGACTGCACCTGTAATCTGTTTTCCATGAGCGTGCTAGCATTCTTAAAGCAGTGCATTTTATTCTATTTTGAACCAAGCGGATAGAAACACGAGTCTACTATTGCCTTGCTGGGCCTATCCTAAACTAAGATTAATTACAAAAGTAATTGTAATTTCTTACACTAATTCCACATATATAACTCTATCTTGTTCTATCTAGGAATGCTAGCAAGGCTATTTTGATTGTATTATCTCTAGAGTTTAGTCAACTTCGGAATAGGTAAAACTACTGAACTTTCAACTAGGTTTTAGGTCCTTTTCTTACGAACTAATTCAGCCTCTTATTTGCTTAAGGCACTTCAAAAATTCTCTACTTATTTAAAACTAAACTTGCATTTCTACCTCATGTCTGTGTGCCTTTATGTCTTTTAGTTTCTCTGAAGGTTGTAATTCAGCCCTCACATCTTTGAGCACCCCTGGGTCTGTGTGGATGGGGCCCAGAGGGATTTTGCATCCTGACAATGGTGCACTATCTTAGAGATTACTAATTACCCCATTTCACATCTGTTCATACTTATATCTATGATCTGAAATATTCCTGGTTGTTGGATCTGTATTATTCCTTGTTGCGGTAAACTTCTGCTTTCACTCTATTGTTTTATTTTGATGTTCCCTTCACGTTCATAGCAAGAAACATGCATGCTGGTTTTGAAACAAAAAGAAGAGGGAATTAGCTCATAAAGCATGTCTGAACCATGCTGTATTTATACAATTCTTTTTTTTTCAAATTTTTTAGTAAAGATCCTCAGTTGAATGTGCAAGGCCTAACTCATTCCCTAGCTGAAGGAGAAGAGAGTGCATGTGTTTTTATCATCAGCAGGTTCAAAGCAGTCACCTGTTCATTTGATCAGACATCAATTGCCTCTGAGAAAATGAGGCCCAGTGAGAAGGGAAATGACTTAATCACCACGCAGCCTTCGTAACCAGAACAGGAGCTAAAGTGGGATGCCAGAGCATGGCTGTGTCTGGAGACTTGCAGAGGCAACCTGCCAACAGAGGCCTCATGTCATTATCATGGTATTGTGTTCCTACTCATCTTCTTCAGCTATGCCCTGTTCCAGGCTCCCAAAAAGGACATTCAGTGAAGTCAAGGTCATCGCTTCCAGCTGATGCATTTCACCTGACCTAAATGGCACAATTGCTGAGTCTCAGCTATATGGACTTTGGAACAATGGTCAATTATTTCTATTTCCTTAAGAGACCCTGGACATTCTCTTTTACTTTCCTGTGTAGCAAAACCTTGTGTCAATGCCAGGATTGGATTTCATAAGTTTGGTGTGACACCGAGGCCAGAGAATCCCAGGCAGCTCCCACCCCAGCCCCGTGCCAAGAGTGGCTGCCCCGAACTGCTCGCAGTGCGAGTGGCAGTGCAGAGCAAAGCTGCTCTCTGCAGCTCCTGTGTATCGTCGGCATCTAGGCTCAAAGCAAGAGTCAGAGAAGGCTTTCTGAGAGATCTTTACTCTCCAAAGGATGGTGCAAGAGAGAGAGAGAGAACTGGGTCCCACGCTTAACTTTTAACCCGGGGGGCAGAGGGCTGGGGCAGGTACGTGAATGGCTCCAGGCTGAGACAGGGCAGGGTCAGGAGAAGGGCACAAAGGGACAGGGGAGGGGAAAACCTGGGGTAAAACCAAAACAAACCAAACACTGCAGGGATAACAAGAACAAACCATTGAGAGGACAACTTAGCAAAAACTTACCAAAAACCCACCACCACAATGGTGGTTTATAATTAGTCTTTTATGTTTCTTATCCCATTCCAAATAGATAACTGGTAATAGACACAAAAGAATGCAAATTGTTTTAAGATTAGAACATTTAAGCCTTTTTTAAAATATTGAAACAGCAGAGATGTTGCAGAAAGGTAAAAGACGTTATAAAGGAAAGGTCTTATGAAACATAGATTAGGCCCTGCTACTTTAGCAAATCAGCTAGCAATAGCTTGCAAGTTCCAAATTGAAAACTATTTTGAGAATGAGAAGTTTGTTAACACAAAAACCTATTTTTGGGGAAACAAATAAGTGCACCTGCCTAAATATTAGATCTGTTCCATGAGAACCCATAAAAGAAAAAATGTAAACCACCTGAATCTTACCACATACACACAAATGACCTTCTGACCAATAGATGAAGTAGCAAGAAAACTACCAGGCCAGTGGGTGTTGTGCACGAGGTCTGTGAAAACTGTACAAAATACAGCCAGCCCATTTCTAGGAAAACACCCCTGACTGCCATCTCTGCAAATGCAATTCCCACTTTCTAATTCCCTCTTCTGCAGCAAGGCCAGCAAAGGAGTCACTGCCAGCGCCAGAAACCAACTGCATACAGCAGTCACAACCCTGAAATATCAACTTCCTTACTTAACCTGCCCACTGGGAGCTCCCACAGAGAGACCTTTTGTCCAAGGATACCCACTGAAGAGCTCGAGGAGGGAGCAGTTTGAAACACAGCTCCTCCAGAGTTTAAACCTCCCTTTATCAAATGAGCACACACCAGCCTGTGCCAAAGGGAAAGCAGGCAGGAAAGAGAAGCTCCTCTCCCACAACACTAAGCTCTGGGCTCCCTTCTTTTCTGGCTGGAGAGCAGAGGCCATGGGCTAGTCCTCAATTTGGGAAGGATCCCTGGGAAATGGCCTGATCTGGGAGCCCAGCAGAGGGAAGTTCCCCAAAAGGTAGGAAAAGATTCTCTGGAAGGAATAGATTACGACAATACTTCTGCAGGGGAAAAAAATGAAGCATTTGAAAAATTCCCAGACAGAAATTTCTGGCCCAACATGACAACCCCAAAGTCTCTGATGTGTCAGGACACATCATTTGTGTCCGCCCCCAAAAGCACAATCAGCTCCCCAACAAGACTTTGAGGACAAACCTTCCCCCTTCACCTCTCCACACCAGCTCTAGGCAGTCTCTGTCCACTGCAAGATCTCCTTTGTCAGTCTGCATTGACAAGAGTTGGCTGCAGGAGGAATTTGCATTGGAAGTCTCCCCAGATGGGGGGCAAAAAAACCAGAAGCAATTCCTGAAGAAAGAAAAAGGCAACGCCACTTGGGAAGACACCAGCGCGAGTTCCCTACAGCTGTAGGCCTTTAATCCATTGCACAAAGTACATCCATCCATGGGGCAGCACTATTGACAATAGTGACAAAATTGCTGCCCCTTCCTGCTGCTGTTGCTGACTCCAAATCATGAGGAATGTGCCAACTCTGCTAAAGACACGCAGATATGGTGAGAAAAAACTGGCTAGTCCGCTGAGAAGGTGGCCAAAAGAATGCTTTCGAATCTCCCCTTTCCATCCTTTCCCCAGCCACGACAGAGGAATGTCCTTTTCCTCTGTCACCCACAGTGACCCAGGCCCAGGCTGCAGCGTGGGGGCAGAGTCCGCCACAGCTCGCAGAGCCCGCCCTCCCCAGGGCCTTCCCTTGCCGTGCCGTGCCGTGCCGTGCGGGGCCAGCCCGGGGAGCCCCCGGCCCCGCACGGAGCCCGCAGCCCCGGCTCCGCGGCGCTCGTCCCCGCCGGGTCCGGCCCGCGCCGGGCGCGCGCGGGGCCGAGCGCAGCGCCCCCCGCAGGCCGCGCGCCGCCGGCGCAGCCGCGGCCGTTGCGCCCCGGGCGTTGCGGCCACAGTCGGCGATGGAAGCCATGGAGGAGCTGCCGCTGCCCGCCGGGCTCCGCGCCCGCACCTTCCCCGCCAAGCTGTGGCGCCTGCTGAACAGCCCCCGCGTCCGCTCCCTGCGCTGGGACAGCCGCGCCCGGGGGCTGCTCGTAGACCGCTGCCTCTTCGAGCGGGAGCTGCTCAGCCCGGGCGGCGCCCAGGGGCCGGCCCCGGGCACCTTCAGGGCCACGCAGTTCCGCAGCTTCGTGCGCCAGCTCTACCGCTACGGCTTCCACAAGGTGCCGGGCTGGCTGGGCGCCGCTACGGCGGGCGATGCCGGCGCCTGGCTGCACTACAGCAACCCCTGGTTTCGCCGCGACCGCCCCGACCTCCTGCTCCGCATCAGGCGCCGGACCGCGGCCAACAGGCAGCGGCGGGCGGCAGGGCGGGAGGGGCGCTGCCCCCGGCCCTGCGGCTCCCGGCAGCTCCCCAGGGCGCGGCCGCTGCTGCCGGGCGGGCGGGACGGGCACAGGCGCTTCACGGCGCTGCCCGGAGAGCGGCCGCCGCTGCCGCCCGGGCGCCCGCCCAGCGCCTTCCTCCCACTGCACAGGGAGCGGGGCCCGGACGGGCGGGAGCTGCGCTGCCCCCGGCCCGGCCGCTTCCAGCAGCTGCCCCGGGAGCGGCCGCCGCTCGCCCGGCGCCCGCCCTGCGGCTTCCACCTGCTGCACAGGGACCGGCCGGGGCCGGCCCGGCGGGAGGGGCCGAGCCGCTTCCAGGAGCTCTACGGGGAGCGGCCGCTGCCCGCCCAGCGGGAGGTGCTCCGGGTCCCGCCCTGCCACTTCCTCGGCCTCCACGGGGAGCAGCTGCCTCCGCTCGACGGGGAGGAGCTCAGGATCCAGCCCTGCAGCTTCCCGCAGCTCCACGGGGAGCAGCAGCCCCCAGCCTGCAGGCCACCAGGTAGGAAAAGAGTTCTAGCCTTGCTTTTCCAAAAGGTCATGAGAAATGACCGTTTGAAGTATTCTTCCACGGTGCTCTGTCCTTCTAAGACAGAAAATGTCAAGCCTACTAGGAAGGGGCACCTAGAAAGTCCCAAGAGTCTCTGCCTGCTTTTCCTGGGTCCTTCCTGTGATGTTTGATCCAAGTCAGGAGTAGAGCTCTGTGTCCCAAAGCCACCTTTGGCAGCCTGACTCGCGTGTTTGAATTCTTGCAGCTGCTGCGGGCACTTCAGCCCCCAGTGCTCCAGCTGGCAGTGCTGGCTGTGCAGCACCAACAGCCTCCAGCTCAGTGCAGAGTGCACCTGTGAAAGAGGAGTCACCACCACTGGATCTGGGCCTTGAAGTGGAAAAAATGATCAGGGAGATCAGGAGATCCCTGTCTGAAAGGTCTCCAGCATCACTGGCCTCCAGCTCAGCACAGAGTGCACCTGCAGAAGAGGAGTCACCACCACTGGATCTCGGCCTTCAGGTGGAGAAGATGATCCGGGAGATCAGGAGCTCCCTGCCTGAAAGGTCTCCCTCTGCTCAGGTAACCCCCTTGGATGGGAATGAAAGAGGCTGGACTGAGAGCTTTTGAACATTTTTACACGGCTTAGAAGCAAAGGTTTCTTGAATTGAATTTTTTTCATTCTTAGTTATCTAATTTTTCTTGGTCATGTCTTTCGGGTTGGTTTTCTTTTCTACTCTCCAAATTTACAGATTTTTTTTCCTGGAAAATATGATCTTGGAAATACCCATGGTCCATAAATGTTTGCCTGGTTCCTACATCTGGGGCAGCAGCAGAGGGCTCCAAAAAGCACCACCTTGTGAAGGATTGTCTGAGCAGTTGGGTGGGGCTGGTGGGATTCCCAGGCAGAAATGTGTGCTTTGCCTGTGGGTTTGCAGCACAGCCCTGGGCAGTGCTGGAGCGAGCTCTGCCCCTTGCTGACAGCCACGCTGGTAACAAAGAGAGCCCCTGGCTTTGTGCTGGCTGATTTCTTACAGCTCGTGGGATAAGCCAGGCTCAGAGCGTGAGGGCATGTCTCCTCACTTGGTGTCTTCTGGTTTTCTGCATTCACGTTTTGCCTCCAAGGTCGTTTTGGAACAGCTTCAGTTTCACTTGGCCACCCAAATCCTGAGTTGAAAAGGCTTGTCACGTGAACCATGTGGGCAGTGAGGCAGTGGGCCTGTGTTCCATGGCCTTTGGGAGTGGAGAAGAACAGTTACTGTATCCCTGATGTGATTCCAAGAAACCCCTGAGTCATCTTTGGGTTCCTCTCTTACTTTTTCTCTTTCAAGGGGAATCTTAATGTTGCCCCTGAGCCTTCAGGAGAGGAGGACACTGTGAACAGGGCTGCAGCAGAGGAAGCTTCATCTGGCACCGAGAGCTGCAGGAACAGTTCCCCAGAGCCCGAGGAGCCTGGTAAGGAGAGAGCTCACACTGGTTTAGAGAGGTGTGAGATGGCTGCTCTGAGCCTGCCTGGCACAGGAAGGGAGATCAGAAGAGCTGAGTTCTTGTGTGCAGGGCTGGTGCTTCCTGGTGCCTTTAGTTCCAATCCTGCACTGGCACAAGCTCCCCGAGCCCTGCCCTCTCCACGCTTCTCCAGAGGCTCTGACACTGAGTCCTCTGCTGGGGCAGGAGAGCAGGGACCAAACCTGACCTTGTGGGAGCTGTGTCACCAACCCACGTGTCCCAGTTTGGGTTGTAACTCAGCTGACAGCACCCTTCAGCTTCAGCCATTTCAGCCAGGACTGAGGCCTCTCTGTCAGCCCAGAGCAAGAACAGGGCTGGGCTTCTTTGGGGGAGCTGGGACTGTCTGTGATTCCAGCTCTTGTGGATGCCATTTGCACTGCAAGTGCTAAGAATATCGAGACACTTCAATGTTTTACACAGTTTTGGAAACTTGGAAGGATCCCTGTTCTCTGAAGAGCAGGCTTCAAATTCCCAAGTGAGAGTCTGCCTTGCAGGCCATCTTTTACAGTCCCTGATAGAAGGACAATTGCTGCCCAAGGGAAAGGTGCACAAGGGCCAATATTGACTCGGTGTTCTCTTTTCTTCCCAGATCCCGTGTGATCGACCTCTCCTGGAGGGGTGCCCTGCATGGCAGGAAGGGACAGAGGGAGAGCCTGTGACTAGCAGGCAGGTAGAATCCCTCTGTCTATTCTGATGTGTTTACAATCATATACTTACATTTATATATCTATATGATTGTTATTTCTTTAATATATTTATAGATATACTATAGATATTCAGAGATAGGTATTTAGACATATATATAGCTATATGTATATAAATATACAATATATTTTTATATATAGACAGTTGTGTTCGTATGCCCATAGAGTTATAGACCATAGAGGTGATATTTTATATATATACATATATTTTAATTTGTATAGTTGTAGTCATGTATGGATAGTTATAGATATACAGAATGACACCTATCTATAGGGATAATTACATTTATATATATATAGTTATATTTATAAATGTGCATAGTTATATTCTTGTAGCTACATGGGTGTTTAGATACATTGGTTAGTATCTGTATAGCTATAGGCCAGTTTTTAACCTCTTTCCCTCTCTCCCTTCTTGCTTTTCCCCCTGTGCCCCTGTGTCCCCTGTCCCTGTGCTGGTCCGAGCTGGCGGCCGGGCCGGGCAGAGCAGCAGTTCCAGCCCCGGGTGTCCCTGGAGCGGTGGGAGCTGCCGGTGGCCCCAGGCAGGGTCCCCTGAGGAGCTGCTGAAGGACGGTGAGACAGAGGGGCCTGAGGGGGCTGAGGAGGCGCTGACGCTGCAGGGACGGTGACCTTGGGGTGCTGGGGACACTGAGGGCTGTGGGGGAGCAGAGGGCCATGGTGGCACTGAGGGCACAGGGAAGGGGCACAGGCTGAGGGGTGGTGGGTGTGAGGGCCCGGGATGGCTCAGAAGGGATTGAGTGGGGTGAGAGGACTGTGAGGGGCTGCAGAAACTGAAGGGGCCGGGGCTTTGCTGAGGGGACGGTGGGGCTGAGGGGATGGAGGGGCCAGCAGGGAGCACAGAGGGCTCCGGGCCTGCAGCTGTGCCGGCCTCGGGAGCAATTGCAGAGCCTCCCCTTTTGCCACAGCTGCCCTGCAGAGCCTGAGGACAGGCGGAGACTGGCAGGAGGCAGCAGGGAGAAGCTGCAGGCCGGCAGCAGGAGCAGGGAGCAGGGAGCTGCTGCTGCCAGCCGAGAGGCCGGGTGAGGCCGCAGGGCCGCTGAGGCCGGCTGGGGCTGAGGGTGGCGCGGGCTTTGGCCGTGGGCAGTGCCCGGCGGGGCAGGAGCGGGCCCTGCCCGTGCTGGGGCTGCTCAGCGCAGCTGCCCCGGCCGGCACAGGGGCTGTCCTGGGCAAGGCAGCTGTGCCGGCAGGGCCCGGCAGCTGTGCCGGCCGTGCCGGGCTGCCGGCGGCTGCGGGACAGCCCCGCCGCGGCTGCGCTCACCACAGCCCGGCCCGCTCGGCTGCTGCTTCTTTCCAACCCTCCTGGGGAGGCGCTGGGCTTGGCCCTGCCCTGACTGAAGGGCAGGGGCTGCCAAGGGAAACGTGCCCATCCTCACTCGGGGCTCCCTTTGCTTCCCACATGTCCCCTCTGCTGTCCCTGTCCAGGAGAGCTGCTCTGCACGGGAGGAAGCAAGGACGGAGGGAAAGGCTTTGAAGATGGGGCGCTGGAATCCCTCTGCTTCGCGTTCTATTTAAAGATCTATGGACTTGAACATAGAGAGGGATAATGATATGGATATTCATATATCTGGGTTTCTATTTGTATAGGAATATTTCTATATGTATATTGTTATGTTTATGACTGTATGGTATGTGTGTATGTATGTATGTGTGTACATATATGCGTACATGTTTGTAATTACATGTACGTGTGTATATGTATCTAAGTATATGTATATATAACCATATAACTATGTTGTTCTATCTGTGTTTAGTTCTATTTTTTATGTATACAGTAGGTATTTCTATTGTTGTAGTTATATAGCTCTTTAAATAGGTATATTAGTATTTGTATAAGTAAATATCTCTATTTTTATATTTACATATGTGTATTGATTTATTTCTTGATGTAATTCTATTTACATATGTGTGGAGATTTGTGTTGATTCAGTTCTTTATAGAGGATTATTTAGATAGAGTACTGATATTTTTTTATTCCTAGATGGGCTTTAAGCTTGGATTAATATGTAATAAATTAAGTTGTTAAACAACTAATTGATCTTTGTGTATAGTGAGGTTTAGAGGTTTTAGAGGTTAGCAATAAATTAAGCTTTTGTTAACTGAAAATGGTCTTTGTATACTTTTATATAGCAGTGTTGTAAAAATGTAATAAATTCCTTTTTTAACTTTAATTGAGATCAGCATAGATGTATATCGTCAGCGCGGGTGTAGTAATTTGTAATAAATTACATTTTTCATGTGAAATCAATTCTTGTGTATTTGTCGTTCAGCAGTGCAGCTGTAGGTATCTGCACAAAATTACAATTGTCAGCTGGGATGGGTGTTTTGTGATTTGTGCTATCCAGAGCAGTGAGCAGATGTAAATGCTGGAGGATTTTGGCCATGGGATTCTCCATCCATGCCCAGCACATCATCCCCTTGCCCTCAGGCTGGGCAAGGAAAGCGCAGATTTGGGATGGCAGCAGAGCCACACGTTGGCTCAGAACTCGCTGCAAAGGCTGCTGAGAAAACTCCGGGACTGCACGGAGCGTACAGCTCCAACCAGAGCCCCCGGGGAGGACAAATCCACCCCATGGCACGGGCAGCTCTTGAGGAAGCGCTCCAAGTGTCCCCTGAAGGTCATCCTGGAGCCCAGAAGCCAACAGGGATCCTGAGCCAGCCCCGCTGCCTTTGGCAGCCCTTGGGCAAATGAGCTGCAGCCAGGGGGAGGCAGCAGTGACTGTGGCTGCTGCAGGCTGGGCATGCAGGAAGGGCCATGGACACTTGTGCTGAGATGCTCCAGGATCCAGAAGGGTGGGGGACAACTGGGAAGCAAAATGTTCTCCCAGGCACTGCAAGGATGGAAGCCCTTGGTGGGAAGTTCCCTGGAGGAACTCCCAGGGCAGCTGCTGCTGGGATCAGCAGGAGCAGAAGGCAGCAGGATCTGCTCCTTTTCCTGGCTCTGTGCGCAGGGCACAGGCTGGGATGGCCCCTGCTCCCACAGAGCCCTTGCCCGTGGAGGCTGCAGGGTAAAAGCAATCCCATGGCAAAGAGAGGCTTGGCAGCTGAAGCCCACTGCCCTTGTGTTTGGGGCTTGAATGGCTCTCCTGCCAAAGCACAGCAGGGAACCAGGGCTTGGGGAGGCAGAGCCTTTAGAGGGAAAGAGAGATCAGGCACTGACATGCCTGAAACTCCTTCAGCTCGATTCTTTTGTAGAAGGAGAAATAAGCCAGCTGGGCAGAGGCACATGCAGTTCTTTGAAAAAACATGGTGTCTAACCAGTCCTGTGGGAGAAGAAAAATAGGCAGCAACCTTGCCTTGTTTTCATGGCCTGCATCTTCTGCAGAGGAGACAATGGGATGGACAGGAGGGGAGGAATAACTGTGATAACCCAGTCTGCCTTGCTGTGTCCTGATATACTTTGTAGCAGTGAACATTAGAGGTAATGCCAGATTGGTATTTAGCATCAGGGCACACTTCTGCTTCATTGCAAACCTGCCTCAGTGTGGAGAAAATCAGCTTAATTTATTGTCAGTTTAAGTAGATGTGGTGAGAAACCCTTAAATGCATTAAAACAGGTTTTCTAATCTCATCATTCAAAGGGAATTTTGTGTTGCGTTTTCTTCATTGTTTGCACAACATTTTTGAATTTTTCTGTTTCCTTCAGGGAGGTATCCATTAGTGACTGAAAAATAAAAAAGGGTTTATGGCATTCATTCTCTTTTAACACAGATTTGCACTAAGCTGCTGCTTGAACTTAGTAAGGAGAATGATAGATTTTCTTGAGTTATGCAGTGTGGAATAAATGGTGTAGAACAGCCACAATCGCAGCTGTAAGAACAGCCTGTTCTTGGTCTCAACAGGACATTGTGTACATGAAAGCACCACAATCTTAATGATTCACCTCGTAGGTAAAACCAGAATGGTTCATGGTGTAAAACTACCAGGTGATGGAAAGAACCAGTGTCCCAGGGCTGGGGCAGAAGCGTGGGAGTCCAAGGCTTGGAAAAGGAGCTGTCAAAGGCAGCCCAAGGTGCAGGCAGGCATTTGGCTCAAGGCAAGAGGGAGCTCGCACTGCCAGCACGGGAAGGGGCTGCAGGCAAAGGAGCTGCCGGCGGCAGGGAGCAGCTCCTGCTGTCACTGCAGGGAAGGACTGGCAGCAGGCAGGAGCAGCGGGCACATTGCTGATGGACAGCTGTCAGTTTGAGAGGCCAACCGAGCACCAAGAGAGGCTGCTGCTTGTTGTAAAAGGAGTTTATGACATGGCTACATCAGTCTCACAAAGGTCAGAGGGTTACAGTCCGTGCCATCATGCAAAATGCCTTCTAGCACAGAGTGCCCATGTCCCAAGCACAAGCAGCAGCAGCAGCAGCCCTGATACAATGCATTCTATTCATAAATCATCCCACCAGCTACAAACACGATGCTATCACTGTCTTTTTGCACCTGTCCTGGTCTAACACAGTTGTGCCACAATGGTCATCATTTCTCACACAAGGCCTCCACCTACAGCCCATCTATTCTGTCTGGCAATGTTAGCAGCGCTATGTTATGATTATGTCATGTCTAGGACTTAGTTAACTTTGTACAAAGTGATGCTGCTGAACTTTAAACTGGACTTTAGGGCTTTTCTATTAACTAATACAGCCTCCTATTTGCTGAGGGCACTTCAGGCCTATTTTTACTCACCTAAAACTAAAACTTATATTCCCACTTGATGTCTGTGTGACTTTATGTATTGCCAGTTTCTCCGAGGGTTTCAAACCAACCCCTGCATTCTTTTCTGCCTTGAAGCCTGTGTGCAGAGGGCCCTGGGAGATTTCTATCTGCTCTCCAACAGGGCTGGGACATGACTCCATGGGTCTGTTCTCCCCTGGTTCCCAGGTCTCCACACAGTGCAGGTGGTTTCCAGCTGTGACCTCCTGTCCAACGGAGCCTCCATGGATCCCACAGGAACGGCTACGACGGGTGGGATTTCACCTCCTTCCAGCTGGGATCCGGGAGCTTTGCAGTGTCTGACAGTGCCACCTGGATCAGCCAGAGGTGCTGGGAATCCAAAGGGACCATTGTGGAACAGATGAAGCATTACCTGGGACACACCTGTGTGGAATGGCCCCAAAATACAATACAGATATGGTTGGGAGGCTCTAGAGCACAAAGGTGGGTGTGGGAGGGGAAGGGGAATTCCTATGGGAAAATGGGGGGACTTGGGAATGCAGGAATTCCCATGGAATTTCCATGGCTGGATCTCACTCTCATCCCATTCCAGTGAGAATTCCATGGATGGATCTCCTCCTTACCCACTGCCATGAGAATTCCATGGGGAAATGATTTGAATCGATGACCAATCCAATAACAGCAGTGAGATGAGAAGAAATCCATGCTGAGATTCCATGGGACACAAATCCCAATCCTTTCCCCAGGCTGGCTCTGTTGTGCCCATGGCAGCACCAGGGGAGTGCCCTGTCCCTGCCCTGAGCCCAGCACGAGCCTTTCCTTGGGTGTTCTCTGCCCTGCCCAGGGCAGGAAGGCACTGCCGGAGTGGCTTTAGTAACCCTGGGCACCTGGTTGGGCCCCAGCCACTGCAGGTGGCTCCTTGGGAATGTCCAAGAGCAAAGCTTCAAGGAAACAACAGTTTCTGGAGGGGATTCTCCCTCCTTGGCCTGTGCTGGGAGCCCAAGGGCAACAGCCCGGGCACAACAGCTCAGAGTGCTGGAGCTCAGTGTCCCTGGGCCAGGCCTTGTTCCCTGGCTGTCCCCTGTCCCTCAGCTGTCCCCTGTCCCTCAGCTGTCCCCTGTCCCTCAGCTCTGTGGGGCCAGGGGTGGCAGCAGGACCCGGGGCAGCCCTGGGGAAGAACAACCCTGAGCCCCAGCTGGGCCAGTTCCCCCAGGGGGCCCAGGTCACTCCCAGCATGGGCCCTGTGGCTCCCAGTCATTCCCAGTATGACCCCACTGTGATCCCAGCATGGTGCCAGGTGTTCCCATTCATTCCTACTATAGACCCAGGCACTCCCAGTACAGTTCCTGTTACCCCCAGCATGATCACAGTCACTCCCACTATGGCTCCAGTCCTTCCCACTATGATTCCAGTATGATCCCAGTCACTCCCAAATACTCCCAATATTATTCCAGTAACTTCCTTTATGTGATCCCAGTCACTCCCAGTATATCCCAATTGCCCCTAGTGTGTTTCCACTCACCCCTAATATCTCCCACATGATTGCAGTTGCTCACAGCCACTCCCAGTCACCTCCAGCATGATTCCAGTCCCTCCCTGTATATCCCCGTTGCCCTAACATTGTCCCACTTGCCCTCAGCCTGCTCCCAGTCACTTCCAGTATGATCCCAGAAGGACCCCAGTCATCCTCACTGTGGTGCCAGTTGCTCCATGTATGATCCCAGTTGTCCCCAGCATGGTCCCATTTCCTCCCAGTGTGATCCCAGTTACCTCTAGCACAGACTCGGTTACCCCCAATATGATCCTATTCTGATGCCATCATGATCCCAGTTGCTCCCACTTCCTCCCAGTCTGATCCCAGTTGCTCTCAGTGGCCCCTAGCAGAGACCCTGTCATTCCAAGTATGATCCCAGTACGAGTCCATTATGATCGCAGTCTCTCCCAGCACAGTCCCAGTGTACACCCAGTCACTCTCAGTGTGTTCCCAGTCACCCCCAGTATGGTCACAGACACTCCCAGTATATCCCAGTTTCCCTCAGCATACTCACAGTCATTCCCAGTCACATCCACGTGGCCCAGTAAGGTTCCAGTTTCCACCAGTATGATCCCAGTCACTGTCAGTTTAATCCCAGTATATCCCAGTTGATCCCACAATCATCCCTGTTGCCCAGTCCTGGTCCTGCTGGGCCCCAGTGTGGAAAAGGCATATTGTGTGGCTCTACGCAGATATTTACTATATGTGATATGCTAGGTAAAAAATTATGCTGCAATAACATTTGAATAATATAGTGAATGTAGTTTTGTAATTAACATTAAGCTTTAGAAGCTATGTGTGTGTGGTATTCTTTTTAGCTCAAGAAAGAGAGAAAATAATCAAGAATTCTTTGCACAGAGATAACGGTTGCAGAGACTTTAAATTTTCTAGTGAAGAAGAATTTATGGCCTTTTCTTATCAACAAAAAAAGAAAACTCTTCAAGGACCAATACACTTACAGGCGCCTGGAGATTAACAGAAAACTTTTGTGACATGAACCAGCTGAGATTACATGTTTTAAATAACATATGCATAGTCATGAGGACGATCCTCAAAAGAGAGGGATTTTTTCCCTAGTTTTTTGCCTTCTCCTGACTAGCCTTTGTCCGGAACAGGGAGGGCCGCAGCCTGGGCTGCCTCTCTATGTTTATTGTCTCATAAAGTGTCCTACTCTAAATTGATTAACTTTTTTATTGTATTTATATTACTATTTTTTATAACTATTATTATATTTTTATTAAATTCCTAAAAATCCCAAAAGCGAGTGATTGGCATTTATTACACCAGTGTGCTCTGATCCTGCTCCCAGTGGGTGCCAGTCCTGGGCCTGGTGTATGCTGGTGTATCCTGGTGTATCCCGGTGTACCCCAGTGTAACCCGACTTATGCCGGTGTCCCAGTCCACCCCAGCCTGTCCCAGTCCATCCCGGTCCCTTCCCAGCAGCCGCCGCCCTTTCCCGGATCCTGCCCCTCCGGCCCCGGAGCTGCCTCCGGACGCCCCCCCAAGACGCTGCCGGGGCTCGGGGGCTTCGTCTTGGGCTCCGTCTGCCGGGGCTGGGGCTCGGCCTCCGCTGTGGGAGAAGGTGAGGGGGGTCCCTGGGGGCCGTGTCCCCCGGTCGGAGCGCGTGTGACTCTCCCCCCATGTCCCCCCATGCCGGGGTCACCCCCTTTTATCTGCCCACAGCTCCTGACCCAGCTCCTGCTCCACCCTGGGAGGGGCTTTGGGGAGTCCTCCTGGCACCCCCTGGAATCCCCATTCCTGGGCACTGGGACCCCACCCTGCACCCCCTTATCCTGCACTGACACCCCCCTGCACCCCCTTTCCCGGGGATCCTCCTCTCCCAGCCCCTGCATCCCCTGTTTCGCTCAGCCCGGGGACCCCCGGACCCCCATTCCCGGCCAGCCCGAAGCACCGCACCCCCGGCCTCCCTTTCCTGGGAAAGCCGAGCTGGGCGCGGGGCTCCGCAGCCGCTCGGGGATTGATGATCACCCGAAGGAAAGGGAGAGAACAGGAGAGAGCCAGAGCAGGCCATTGGCAATCAGGGATGGCAGTCCCAGCGCCCAGTCCTGCTCCGCCGGGGCCGGGAGCCGCAGCCGCAGGAAAAAAAGGATCCGCTGCTCCCGGTGCTTGCCGGTCTTTGGCCGAAGGCAGGGGGCTCCAGGCTGGCTTTGAGCGCAGGCCCCGGGAGCTGAGCACAGCCCGGCCCGGGGGTCCCGCAGTGCGTGGCCGAGGAGGGTCCCGGGGGATGCCAGGAGGGGATCCCGGGGAATTCCCTGGAATTCCGCCCTGCCCTCCCCCCGCGCTCCCTCGGGCACTTTCGCTGCCGCCTGCCCCGCCCTGCGCCGCCGGGATCTGCCCAGAGACCGGAGACGTCACTGAACACCCGCGCTGCCATTGGCGGGCAGCAAAGAGCGGCGCCAATGGCGGGGCCGGAGGCGGCTCTGGGGGCGGGGCCGGGGCTGTGGGCGGGGCCGCAGCGGAGCAGCGCGATGGCTCCAGCGCTGGGGCCGGGGGCGCTCCCGGGGCCCCGGGGGGCGGCGAGAGGTGAGGGGGACCCCCGGCACCGGGACTCTCTGATCGCCCATTGCGGAGCACCGAGGGGCCCCTAACCCCCATTCCTGGGCACCGCCATCCCCCGAACCCCCATTCCCGGGCATGGGTTCCACCCTGCACCCCCTCATCCAGCACCAACCACCCCTGCACCCCTTTCCCGGCCATCCTTTCCCAGTGGCGTAGCAGCCAAAAGTCCCTGCCTACCACGGGGGAGACCCAAGTTGGATTCTCTCTGAGAACCAGAAAGGCAACCACCACCGGGAGGAGATTGTTTTGGAAAGGATAGCTGTTTTGCCACGATTGTTTTGGGAAGAAACTTTCCTAAGAAACTTTTCCCTTGGGAAAGGAGTTAGCAGCGACCAGCAGGCAAAAATCTCTAAGGCCCAAAAATACCAGGCCCACAAACCACCCCCCCCCCCGCCCCCATCTTACAGGTTAATGGTGAAGGGAAGCTCAGCCCAGATATCCTGGGGGGTCCCTGGGTTGTGTGGGTTTTTTTGGGAGGGGGGGTGGGGGGCGATGTTTGGAGAATGAAGAACTCCAAAGCTGAGTGGAAAATGCCCCTTGGGGGGACACTGGGGGGTCCCAGTGGCAGCTGCAGGCAAAGGCAGCCTGGAGGAGCAGAGCCCTGTGACCCCCAGGACCCCAAAGTGGGGAGCCCAGAGGGGGGGGAGCGCTGCCATTCGTGGGACCTACAACAGCCTGGAGAGGGGCCGGGGAGACTCCTTGGACCCCCTGCACCCCAAATCAGACAATAAGGGGAGAAAGGGACCCTGGGACCCCCAAAACCCCCAGCATCCCTAAGTAGGGAGATGGTAAAGGGGGGAACTTCTTGGATTCCTGGGACTCCCAGCAGCCTGGGGAGGGCAGGGACTGAGTAGACGGGGGATCCCGAAGGCAAGTGTGAGTCCAGCAGCTGGAATAGGGGGACACCAAAACCCCAGATGGGAGAGACCAGAGACGGGGAACTCCTGGGAGGCATTTTCAGGGCTGAATCTTGGGGTTTGGGAGGTTTATGTGAACTGCAGAGGCCGCTGCATTGTAGAGATGGACTTGGGCAGAGGGACCTTCAAAGTCAATGTGGTCATCCCATGTTTTCCCCAAACCAGGATTTCTTATTTCCCAAACCTTGCAAGATGGAGAAGTAGGCTGTGAGGAAGAGGAAGATGTCCCGAGACACCCATGCAGTTGAGGAGGAAGTCACTGCCCCTTTCCCCTCTCTCCTGCTCCATCTCCCAGCCCAGCCTGGCCCCAGCTGCAGGACAACCCTGCTGCCGACGCCGTCCTGCCGGGGATGGACTGGGGGGATCTCCTTCCCCTTCCCTCTGGCACGGAGGCAAATCCCATCCTCTCCTTGTGCTTCCTCCCCCAGACAAGGCGCTGAGGAAAGAGACCAGGCAGGACAAATCCCCACGGCAGAACCTCGTGGAAGAGGCCATTTTGAGTGACTCCACAGCACAGGAATCCAATGGGGAGGAAAAGCCCTGGAGATCCCTCAGGAGAAGGGGCTGCAGACCCATCCCAGGGTGCTCCGAGGAGGAAAGACCCACGCTGTGCCAGGAAGGTGGGTGGAGATCAAGCCAAAGCTTGGAGCTGGTGGTCCATGAGCAGCTTCATTATAGGAGAAGCCCTGCAAGTCCTTGCAGTGTGGGAAGAGCTTCAGCACAAGGTCCAACCTTACCCACCACCAGAGGGTCCACATCAGGGAACGGCCCCAGGAGCGTGGGGAACGTGGCAGGGACTGCAGAGACAGCTCCAACCTGATCAAACACCACATGAACTACACCGGGGAGAGGCCCCACGAGTGTCCCCAGTGTGGGAAGAGGTTTCACACCAGCTCCCATCTCCTCGTGCACCAGTGGATTCACTCAGATGAGAGGTCCTTTTGCTGCAGGAAGGGCTTCAAGCAAAACTCTGTCCTCGTCGCCCACCAGCACATCCACACCGGGGAGAGGCCCCACGAGTGTCCCCAGTGTGGGAAGAGCTTCACCCACAGCTCTACCTTGACCAAACACCAACAGATCCACCTGCAAGAGAAGCCCTGAGAGTGCCCTGACGGTGGGAAGAGCTTCGTGTGCTGCTCCAACTCCACCCCCATCAGAGGACTCCTGTTGGGAAGAGCCCTGGTTGAGTGGTCCATGCTGAGAAAACACCTGGCTGCTGGTCTTCACATCCTGCTGGGTCTCCACAGGCACCTGGATGAACACAGGGGCAGGAACATCCATCAGGACTTGCATCAAAATTGGAAATTCCTTGGAAAGAAGTGATTTGTTGACTTTACACCCCAAACAATCTCATCTACTCTGTCCAATTGGTTCCTCTGTTGGCATCAAGCAGTGTTGCATGATCTTGGAGGTCTTTTCTATCTAAATAATTTCCATCTTCATCCTATCAAAACAACCCAAAATGTGGTAAAAATACAGAAATGAAACAAAGAGTTTTAAAGCTGCACCATTTTCTGGGATTTGGGGTTAGTCCAACGGAGTAATTTAGAGGATTTGCATGTTCTGGGACTGTCAAGGCCAGCCAGACGTGTCTACAATCTCCTAGGTGTGTGGGCAAAACGTGTCCACCTGAGCCCATCAGTTCTCCAGGAATTCTGGTTGGTTGTCCCAGTCCCTGGCCTGGGTGTCCCTATGTGGGGTGTGCCCCCTGAAGTGCCCAAATCACTGCCGAAGTGCCCGAGGTGCTTCTGGCTGGAGATGTTCCTGTCCACCAACCTCTCCTGGTCAGTCCAATAAGGAGTTGGGAGGGCATTTTAGGGCTCCTGGGGAAATTGGGAGAGGCTTTTGTGGCTCTTGGGGAAATTTGTGGTGCTGGGAGGGGCCTTGGCAGGGTCTGTGAGGGGGGTTTGAAATCCTGGTCAGGCTGAGTGACTTGGAGAAAATTTGGGTGGATCTTGGTGGGGGAAGGGAAGGGGGTTTTGGTGGTTCTTGGGGTCATTTCTACTGCAGGGAGTATAAATGAGGTCCTGGCCAGGAGCTGTGGGATGGTTGAGGGGAACAGAAGTGGCTGTGGGGTAAGGGGGGAGTTTTGGGACAGTTGTGACACTCCCAGACCCCCAAAGCTGCCACCAGACCCCACCCCCAAGATGGTGCTGGGGGTTGGGGGCTCCATGTCGGGGTTCATCCTCCTGGTGCTGCAGGAGGTGAGAGGGGCTCCTCAGGGTCCGTGTGTGTCCCTCCCAGAGCGTGTGTGACCCCCCAATCCCAGTGTCACCCCCTTTTCCCTCCCCACAGGGCTCCTGTCCCAGCTGCTGCTGCCCCAGGAGGGAATTTGGGGAGGGGGCAGAGGGGGTGTGCAGCCCCCACTGGGGCATGACCCCGGCCCAGCCCCTTTGTTTAGCACCAAGCTGGGCTTGGGGCCGCAGGAGGGAGAGGCCCAGGGGAAGCAGATCCTGCAGGTGGGACAGGCCTTGGGGTCCGGGCAAGGTCCTGCCCTGCACACCTGGCTCAGGTGTGGCCCTGCCCCGGGAAGGGAGCGGGACATTCCCATCCCCACGGATCAGGGCTGGGAGCAGCACTTGGAGCACGGACATGGAAATACTGGGAGTGACGGGTACCACACTGAGGGATACTGGGAGTGACTGGGAATGATGGATGTGTGCTGGAGGCAACTGGAATATACTGGGAATGAATGAGACCATGCTGGGAGCAACTGGAACCACGCTGGGGCAACTGGGGTTACAGGGAATGTGCATGGTGGGGGGAGCTGGGATATACTGGGGGTGCCTGGAATGATACTGGAGGGGACAGCACTGGGAACAGCTGGGGCTATATTGAGGGACAACTGGGAGCCACTGTGTCTATACTGGAAGCCATTGAGATCATAATGGTGGTAACTGCAAAAACCCACCCAAAATTGCATGGAAAGTGACCCAAGAGCCCCAAAATCTGCCTGCCTGAAGCCCTGCTCCATCTCCTCCCCATCCCTGGATCTGGCCCTGTCAGTTCTGTACTCAGTGGTACTTCCAGCCCTGAACCCCCTCATCTACAGCCTGAGGAACCAGGAGCTCAAGGCTGCAGTGTGGAGACTGATGGCTGGATGGTTTCAGGAACATTAAACTGCTGGCCAAATCCTGGATATTACTTCTAATAAAAGCCATCTTTGATACTTGGTGGTTTATTTTGGAGGTTCTTTTTCTTTGTTTTACTTGTTAAATCTTGTCCACAAAGAAGTGTATTATTTTTGCCATTTCTCATTTTGTTTCTCTCCACTTTCCCTGTGGCCACAGACTGTGTCAATGAGGGGCTGCACTCTTGATGGCTTCAAAGGCACTAAAGGATCCCCCACCGGTTTTCTGCAGAGATCCCCTTTGGTTCCCTTCTCTGCAGCTGCAGCAGCAATGTCTGTGTGCAGAGCTGGGGCAGATCAGTGCTGGCACAGCAGCTGTGCCCAGCAGCAGCAGCAGCACTTGGTGTTGCCAGTGCTGCTGCCGTGGCCCTGCCCCGCTGCCCTCCTGGCCCTGCTGTTGCTGTAGGGCCTGAGTGCTCTCGGGGCCGGGCACAGGGCTGGGGGTGGCAGTGCCGGGGCTGCAGCAGGGACAGGCCATGGGCACTGCTGGGGCAGCGCTGACGCCTCAGGCCAGGGCCTGGGGGCTGCAGGCTCCTTGCCCAGGCTCTCTCCAGAACACGGCCAGGCCAATGCTCAGCACAGAAAAGCCCTGTCAGCAGCCCCAGGCTGGCCGTGGGCAGGGTGGGGGCAAACAGAATGGCTGGGGCTCTGCAAGGTCCCTGGGGGAGACGGGAAGGAGCAGCAGAGCAGGGCCTGATCCATCCCCACTGCGCTGGACACCCCAGGGCAGCGTCCCAGAGCGGCCTCATGCACCTGCCAACAACATCCCCCCTCTGCAGCCCTGGCCTCTGCCCCAGCTCACACAGGGGCCGCATCCTTGCAGGCACAGCCACGGCAGCAATGCCTCAGGAGCCCCTGTTTGCAGTGCACAGAGCAGGCATCAGCACCGCCATGGTGTTGGTGTGGGGAGATGAACCTGAGGGAGCACAAATGCCATCAACCCCTGGGGCCAGCAAGGGCTGGGGGACAGCAGGGAAACCACTCAGGTTTGTGGTGGCCTCTGCAGTCAGCCAGAAAGTTTGTTCCCATCAGCTGGGAGTTCCCTGTGCCCCTGCAGACGTTGTTGCTCAGAGCCAGGGCTGCCTGGCAGCCACCCCCACACTGCCCTGAGCATTTCCTTTGCTTCACCTTGGCTTTCCTTATTCTCCCTGCTACAATTTTCTTCCTCTTGCTCACCCCTATTCTCTCCACGGCAAACAGCCCATCCTTGGTTACCCTTTCCTCTCTGACTCCACTGCCCATTTTTTTTCCTGAGTTGGCACCATGGGAACGTGTCTTGGGGAGCAGGATCATCCTCCAAGTGCTTCAGGAATTGTCTGCAGGCTCCTGCAGGGCCTCCTGCTGCTCCCTTGCCAGAGGCACCACAGGCCAGGGGGGCACATCTGGCCTGCTGTGTCTGGCTGTGGGGCTCCCTGCTCTGGGCAATGAGGAGGGGCTGCAGAGGCTCTGCAGGACTGACAGGATGGGCTTTGGGGCTGTGAGGAGAAGCTGAGGGACCTGGGCTGCTGCACCTTCTGATGAAGAGGCCCAGGGCTCATCCTGCAACTGCTGCAAGGGTGGTTTCAGAGAATCCCAGAATCAGCAAGGTTGGAAAAGGCCTTGGACATCATCAACTCCAACCCGTGCCCTGACACGGCCTTGTCTCTCCTGAGCCTCCTCTTCTGCAGGATAAACAACCCCAGCTCCTTCAGCTGCTCCTCACAGGACTTGTGTTCCAGACCCCTCACCACCCTTTCTGCCCTTCTCTGGACACGCTTCAGCCCCTCCATGTCCTTCCAAAATTGGGGGGCACAGAACTGGACACAGCACTCGAGGTGCTGCCCAAGCAGTGCCCAGCACAGGGGCAGAATCCCTGCCCTGCTCCTGCTGGCCACACTGTTCCTGATCCACAAGAGTGCCAGGGGTGGGATGGGGGAAATGGTGGGGAGGGGGTGGGGACAAAGTCTGATTGATTGTCAGCAATGAAGGGTCTTGATGAAGACAAACCCCAGAAACTGTAAACCAGGCTCAACTTTCCAGAAATTCCTTTTGACCGGGTTTAGCTGCATCCCCAGGCTCAGGATCAGCACTATATTTGCAGGTTTTGCTTTGCATCATCAGCCTGCCCAGACTCTGCTCAGTGTTTCACAACTGGACAAGACAATGGATCTTGTGCCAAGGCTTCCTTTCAAACAGCAACACCTGGATCAGAATGACAAAAAAAATCAGGAAAAACAAAGAAAGTATTCGCCAGTTGGAACAGAGGCAGTGTTCCACCATCTTCCCCTCCACCGGTATTATTTTGTACATTTAGAGACAAAGCTGGCTCTGGAGCTGCCATCTCTCAGTCCCTGATGCTCTTTGCTGCCCCTCAGCCCTGAGTGCCACTGCTCTGCCTGCCTGCTGTCCCTGTGGGGCTGGGGATGCTCAGCCTGCAAAGAGAGGGCCATGGGGAGGCCTCAGTGCAGCTGTGCAGGGCTGGGAGGGTCCCACAGCAAAGATGGGCACAGAGTGTTCAACAGGGCCTGTGCAGAGAGGGCAGGGGGGGATGGCTTTGCACTGCAGGAGGGCGACTGGAGTTGGGAGTGGAAGTTGAAGGAAGATGTTCTTTTCCCCTGAGGGTGCTCAGGCACCGGGCCAGGCTGTGCACAGAGGCTGTGGATGCCCCATCCTTGGCAACATCCAAGGTGGGAACAGGGCTCTGAGCAACATGGTCTGGGGCAAGATTGCTCAGGCTGGAGGAAGATGATCTTCAGGGTCTCTTCCAAGCCAATCTGCTCAGGGCTTCCATCATTCTCTGGTTGCCAGTGTCCACTTTGGATCCCCCCTGCACTCCTGGGAGCTGTGATGTCACAGTCCATGCTCCAAATTGAACTGGCAGCATCCAGCAAAGAGCACAACACAACCACTGGCCGTTGTGTCAGCCCAGCCTTCACCCTGCTGCAAGAGCACTCCTGTCACCCTGCTTGTCCCCTGCTCCCTGAGACCCCATCAGTGGTGCGAGCTCTCCTTTTCCTGGATTTTCCCATCCATTGCTGCAGGATGTTCACTTTTGTTCTGGTGAAGGTACGTGGTCATTCCATGGAGATGGACACCCCTGGACTTCCTGGCTTGGCTAGAGCTCTGTGGGGATGGTGTGGGACAAGGACTCAAATCTGGGGTTTTGTACCCTCTGCAGGCTGCATCAGTCCTGAAAGCTGGCTGTTTTCTGGAGTTGGCCATCCGTCTCTGCTGCTGGATGCTCACAGTTGTCCCAAGGAAGGTATGGTGCCATTCCATGCAGGTGGACACCCCTGGACTTCCTGGCTGGGCTGCAGCTCTGTGGGCATGGTGTGGGACAGGGACCCCACTCTGAGGTTTTGCTACCTCTGCAGGCTGTGAGAGAGACAGAGGAAGAGACGGAGGTGGATTTTCTGATGGATAGAGAGGAAGAGATGGAAGTGGATGGAGATGAGCCTGGAGAGGAAGAAATGGAGGTAGATGTTGAAGAGGAGAAGGAGGAAGAAATGGAGGTAGATGTGGAAGAGGACATCGAGTACATGGAGGTTGATGTCAAAGATGAGGAAGAGCCCATGGTGTTGGGATGAAGACCGTGCCAGCAGCAGGACAGGCATGTGCTCCCCACAGGCAGAGTGGGTCCCCTGCTGCCAGGCTGGGGCTGGGCTGGGTGCTCCCTGCTCAGGGACACGGTGCCCTCTGCACTGGATCCTGGTGGCCGTCCCCGGCCTGCCCTGGGCTTGCTTTGGGCCTCACAAGCCCCGTCCCAGCTGGGGCACAGCCCCCAGCCCCAGGCAGGCTCAGCTGTGGCAGCAGAGACCCGCTGTGCCAGCCTGTGCCAGCCTGGGAGCACATGGAACAGCCCTCGTGCCTGACTTGCACTCTCTTTTCTTCCAGGTGTGACAGAGATGCCAGGTCAGAGATGCCACCCTTCTGTATATATGTTTTCAACTTTGTTGTTGGTTTTAGGATATAGGTTTTAGGTTTTGTCTTCTGTAAATACGTTTCATATCTATTTCTTAGGTATGTTCTTCTGTAAATATGTTCTATAGACTGTTGTTGTTACAAATATTCTTACAGTGTAAATATGTTCTGCAGTTTATGTTTGTTGCTGTTCTTCTGTAAATAAACAATCTTTATTTTACACAGCTCACTTCTCTTTGAATTTGCTTTGGGCACAGGCAGCATTTGCAAAGTTGTAGTCGCCTGTCCTGGGTTGAAATATGTAACCAAAAATGTGTATTCTATTTTCATTTGTTGAATCTAGTTGGGACATATTGTTTTTCTATCCTTTTCCAGCCTTTTCCTCCAAGGGACATCACCTTTTAATGGGTCATTGAAGGCCTCTCCCATCACTGACAACATTAGTTCATTCCATTGTGAGATGCTGCACCCAGTGGGAGGAGCCCAAAGCCTTTCCACCAGCATAAAACCTGCAACCCCAAACACTAATGGAGCTGGTTTTGTGCGGAATTCTCGGAGGGAGACTGGACCCATCTCACCAGCACTGGACCCTTTGCTCTACATGATCACCTCTACTCCACAGCAAACCTTCTGTTCCTCCAGGAAGACGTATTTGGACTTCAAACACCCTGACAACAGGGTGTCAGGTCATATCTCTGACTCTGTCAGGGTTTTCTAGGACTTTTGTTTGTTTGCTTGTTTGGTTTTTTGTACTACTGCTTTTGTTTGGGATTTTTTGGTTTGTTTTTTGGTTTTTTTGTTGGTTTTTTTTTTACTACTCCTAGTAAAAACCAGTTATTCCTATTCCCATATTTTTGCCTGAAAGCTTCTAATTGCAAAATTGTTATTTGGAGGGAGGGGAGGATTTTTTACATTCTCTATTCCAAGAGAAACTTCAGTTTTCCCTGACAGATATCTGTCTTTTTAACCAAGATAACCACACACCTCTCAGAGCTGTCCACCTCTCCCCGTCACTTCACAGACTTCACTCCAAGCAGTTTCTGAGAGGGCTCAGTAGCACATGGCATTTCATCCTGCTTCTTCGTCCTCTTCTCCTGAGCTGTCTCCACACACGGTGTGTGGGCTCTGACCCAGCACCAACGTGCCACCTCCCTGACACTGGGCTTCATGTCACAACTTTTCATCCAAAGCAGCAAAGAAATGATTCCCACTGGGTCCCACACAGCTTTTGGGCACTTGGGGTGCCTGCAGCTCCAGCCCCAGCCCTGGTGCACAGGAATTTCAGGAGGAGATCCACAGAAGGCATCAGCCATTGACAGAAAAAACCAGCAGTTTGCATGGCCCAAATCCCCACAGCACTGAAAACTGGGGGAACCCAGCCTCTGCATTGACACTTTGGCCTCTGTGCCTCACTTCTCCTCTCACTAAATTCCCCCCAGCTGCCCTCATGCTCACATTGCCAAGGTCCTTCAAAGCAGCATGAGGAGCAGGGAGAGATGGTGGGAACTGTCCCAAGGCTCAACAACGTTTCTCTTCTCAGGCCTGCCAAGTCCAGCCAAGAGAGAGGAAAAGCCTGCATGAAAGAGATGTGCAATCAAAGCAGTAATCAAATTTAGGTCTAAGGAGAGAAGCTGAGGAGGTTTTCAGTGTTGGGAACAAGATCAGCAGCTGCAGGTACAGGGGGGATGTGACAAAAAGCTGAAAAATCCTGAATATTTCACTCAGTAATAAACCCTACTGAAAGGGACCCCAGCACATCATCTCACAAGGGGAGGAAATACCACAGCAAGAAAGGGCTGATGTGGAAAATTCATCTCATCACAACCCAGGGGTTGGCACCCTTTTC
This sequence comes from Prinia subflava, assembly GCF_021018805.1. Taxonomy (NCBI): domain Eukaryota; kingdom Metazoa; phylum Chordata; class Aves; order Passeriformes; family Cisticolidae; genus Prinia; species Prinia subflava. The sequence goes on from NC_086273.1 coordinate 843,843, forward strand.
CACTTCATTCCTGGATGGAAAGGGTCTGCAGAGATGTGGGGTGTTTGTGCTTGGGAGCAGCAAATCCCAGGGTTGAGGTGGCAGGGTGTGAGGGGTGCAAAACAGCTCTTACACATCCAGTGTTTCTGTTCTTGGAAGTCTTAAATTCTACCTTTCTGGTGGGATGAAATAGGTGCTACTAATCCAATTTCCAAACTACCATGCATCAAGCTGACCCTTCTTTAAGACGTTTAAAACACAGCAAACATACACAAATGTCTGCTCCTTTCCATTTTCTCTGTTCAACATTTTATGACAGAAGACAGGAGAAAAAGATTGTTTTAGCAACAAAGCTTTCAGGATTCTAAAAGAATGTAACCAAGAATGTTCTGCTACAAAGATTTCTGACAAACACCCCAATAATCCTGAAGCAATGTTTTGTCTTACTTTCAACATAAATAACTTGATTATTTTGCTCCAAACGATAAGGGAATCGAATCTGGCTCCCTCAGCTTCAAAAGAAGTGTTTCTTCCTAGTTCGTCACAAAAAGAGACAAAACACTGTTGCAGCAAACTGAAGAAGTCTCTTTCCCCCTGAGCTGCACAATTTGTTACCAAGAGGCAACAAAACCCCAGGCAATTTCCACTTCTTGTACTTGAAGGAAAAAGCTCTGAGGATCACAGCTGTGGCAGACACAGAGGGAAGAACAGTGATGCTTATTAAATCACTACAAACAATTAAAGCAGCAGAGGGGAGGAAGACTGCGCTATCGTTTCCAGCTCCCCAGTCCTCCTCTGCCCCCGGCATGAATTTCATAAAGCACAAATCCCTCAGCAGAAATCCCTCAGCAACTGATTTCCTGCTTGTGGAATACAGCTGGCAGACACCCAGGCTTTCCTGGACAGAAAAGGAGAATTTGCCTTGATGTTTTTCCCAGCCATGCAGCTGTGATGTCAAATCCACCCTCCCTGCCCTGCCAGGAGATTCCTGAAGTGACATGTTCCTGTGGGGTGGCAATGCTCTGGAGAAGCACAGAGATCTTTGTGTCAGTGAATGGAAGCCTCACAAGAGCAGATCCCTAATTCAGGCTCCATCTTTTTTCACAAGCAGTTTCCAGCAGAAAATTCTCAGTGATTGCATTTCCCTGGAACAGCACATTTCAAGCACATTTTTCCCTTGAGCTTTTCTGCCTTCCACAAAAGCAGCATGCCCAGGATTGCTTTGGAGAAGAGCAAATAGCTCCATCACAAAGAGGAGCACCAGGAAACAGAGCAAAACCAACAGCCCAGACCATTCAAACCCACTTACCGGCCCAGTGCCACATCTCCTGGACTCACCTGAATGCTCAGGGGAGTCTCAAAAGCCAACTGTTTTCTGAGAAACAGCTGTGCAAAAAAAAGGTAAATGGCAGGGGCAATCAGCCCCACACAAGCACCTCTGTCCAGGTATTATGGGTTAACACAGTGTGATAAATAACCTGGGATAATTCGTGTCATAGTGTATATAAAATATGATGTAAGATATATTTTAAAAATAAATGAAGCAAGCAAGCCCAGGCAACTGCACAGCTCCTGCCAGGATTCCAGGGTGGACAATACCCTTGCTGGAAATGCGAGAAATACCAAAATTAACAACAGAAAGGAAGGTGGGCTGAGAGCAGATCATCCCTTCTGGGTGGTGGAACTGTGAAGTACCCAGCCATCATGAAGGATATGGATCTGGCAGCAATATTGGAAAGACGCCCCTCCATTCACAGTTTCATCTTCCCATTCAGGCTTTCTGAGAAACAGACTTATTATTAATCTTTCCCTCGGAAGCAGACTGGACAGCAGAAAGAGACTCATATGAATATGAAGGAAAAGAAAGGGGACAAAGAACTATGGGGGCCACAGGCAAAATAAACTGTACAAAAGGGGACACGTAAATGGACTAAATTCGTGAACAGGGGGAACTACCGTAGTTAAAGTTCACCCAGTGCCGATCCCGGGACTCGACACTGAACTTCTGATTGCTGGCTTGTCCGAAATTTCTGTTTGTTAATTCTTTAATTAATAAAAATTATTTTATTAATTGGGAACTGGCTGAGTATTTATAACCCACAGTTTGGTTTCTTAGTTAAAGAACAATACGGACTATTGCCCTGTCAGGACCTTGGAGTTCTTTAGAAAAGCCAAGGACTTATCAAACGCCAGTTCTTGACTATTGCCATGTGGTTTGACCACTGAGAAAACAGAATGCGACTTTTGGTAATACCCATATAAAACGGAGGCTTTGTTGGAGCTCTCCCTCTCTTTTCTCCCGGTGAGCCGCCAGGTAACGTCGTGGGCCATGGCAGGGCCCGGCTTAGGCCCGCTCCGCCTTGGGCGGCCGGGCCCGGCCCAGCCGGGTCTCTGTGAGCCGCTGCCGCAGGGAGCGGCCCGGGCAGCCGAGCCCAGCTCCTCTTCTCTCCCGGCTGCCGCAGGGAGCGGCCCGGGCAGCCGAGCCCAGCTCCTCTTCTCTCCCGGCTGCCGCAGGGAGCGGCCCGGGCAGCCGAGCCCAGCTCCTCTTCTCTCCCGGCTGCCGCAGGGAGCGGCCCGGGCAGCCGAGCCCAGCTCCTCTTCTCTCCCGGCTGCCGCAGGGAGCGGCCCGGGCAGCCGAGCCCAGCTCCTCTTCTCTCCCGGCTGCCGGCGGGGGACACGGGGGGCTCTGGCTCCGCAGGGCTGGCCGCAGGCTGGATCAGATCGAGGGGTGGGTAAGAAAGCATCCACCCGCCTCCTCTACCGGCAGGGCTTTGAGATCTTTGCAGCTGCCGCCCGGCGAGAACCACACGAGCACCGCAGGCCTGGGCAAGCTTCAACTCTTTCCTGCCGGCAAATGGAACTCCCAGAGCACCAGCCCTTCCTGAGGTGAGAACAGACAAAGGGATTGGACTATAAAGGGACATAGCATGAAACTTCAAGTCAGTGAAGAGTGGGTGAAAAGACTGTTTGGAACAAAGGAGGAGTGGGCTAATTTGGCTGGATGTCTCTAGTAAACTATGGATAATGGACATTTTTTCTTGAGACATAGGAATGCTGTTGGGGGCAATATAAAGCTCTAGTTAAAAGTGATAGGAAGCTCTTTGCTCCTAAGGAAAAGAAGATTTTTTTTTAGGTTTTTGAGATGAAGATGATTTTGGAAATAGAAGAGAATCTTTGGTTTATACTAGAAAAGGCATCCTTAAACAGTACCCCTAATAAGCAGATGTGGCCCATATGCAGTGTTGGGAAAGCTGCTATTGGGAAGGAGCTCACAAAGGCAGGTTCTTGGGCGGCTGTCTTTGTGAGAGATGAGACCCACAAGACAACTTTTATGTTGTTAGTGGAGAAATTCCATAGAAGGTTCTAAGAGAGACTCCTTTCCTAAAAAAACTGATGAAAGATTATATTTGAATGGTGAAACTGACTGAAAACTACAAGTTTTGTCTCTTTACGTTCTATGTGAGAAAGTAAACCATTGGTGGAGGTGGTGAGAGTGCTTTGAAAGGTTTCATTTAATTTTTTTCCTCTTTCTTTTAGTGTGTGTTAATATTTTTTTTTATCTTTACATTGAGCCTGTTTTGCCTTTTCTCCTAATCTTATTTTCACAGTAAGAAAATATTTAAACCTCTACATAATTTGGGGTTTCTGTCCAGTTTTGAATTTAAAACCATTACTGGGGTCTGGCTGACCTTGGCATGGCAAGAGCTGCTTCTCCTCTGACCCTGGAGCACTGGGGCTCTGTGCTTTCCTTCCTATGGTATGGAACTGTTCTTCTCCTCCAGGCACAAATGGCCCAAACTGGGATTGCAGCTCCAAGTTTCTGTATATCCAAGGATTGTTCCCATATGAAACTTGCCAGGACAGACAGCTCTGGCTGGCCTTGGCCTCTTGGGGCCACCTTGCATCTGTCTTTGAAACACTGGGGGGCTTTGCTTTTCTTCCCATGGGAAAAATAATCTTTCAAGGCCAGGAGTCCATGGCCAAAATTGGGAATCTACCTCCAAAAATCCATAGATCCAAGTATAGCTCCCAGATAAAATCTGCCAGGACTGACAAGTCTCGCTTCCCTTGGCTTCCTGAGATCCTGCTCTCAGCTGCTTTGAAACACTGGGGCTGTGCTTTTCTTCCTGTAGAAAAAAACCATCCTTCTCCTCCAGGTGCCCATGGCCAAAACTGGAATTTAGCCTGCAAAATTCCATCTACCCAAGGACTGCTCTCAGACAAAAGCTGCCAAGACAAACAAGTCTGGCTGACCTTGGCCGCTGGTGAGCACCTTTCATCTTTCAATACTGGGGTTCTGTGGTTTCATTCCATGGAAAAGAACTGTCCCTCTTGTCCGGGCACTCTTGGCCTCAAGCACTTGACCACTGTAAATGGACAAAGGAGCTCTGTGCAGAGTGGAGGGGAGACTGAGGAGAGCAGAGGAGAGCCCTGGCAGGGATTGAAGGGTGGTTTCAGAGATGGTGGGTCCTTTTGACATAGTAGAAAACAGGCAGAGAAAGAAAAGATTAATGCCAAGTGCAGCTGGGGAGGCCCAGACTGGACACCAGGAGAAAGGAATTTCCCTCCCAGGGCAGGGCTGTGGTGCAGCACATCCCCCAGAAGGAGTCTGGAGCAGCCCAAGGCTCTGTGTGCCCTGGCAGAGGCAGGCAGGATGCAGAGCTGTCAGCAAAGGAAGGGGCCAGCCAGGTGGGGCAGCCGGGGGATGAGGACAGCCTGCAGGGACAGAGGCACAGGGCATGGACACCGTAGGACAGCCTGGGCTGCACAGGGCACAGGGATGGGCAGCAGCTGAAAGGCCCTGACAGGGCCAACTCCTGCAGCACTTTGGCCGTGGCTGCTGGACCTGAGGCCAGGAGGGGACAAGTGACCCTTGCAGGCCTGGGACCTCCTTGCCTCCTTGTCCCTGCTCAGCAGCCAGAAGGCTGAGGAGGCAGTGCCCAGAGACTGTGTAAGGAAAGTAAGAATTGATTTCATTTTTCTTAAATAAAGGGTTACAAGAGGCCTTTAGTTTTGCCAGCTGGGGGACCTTTTGCAGGTGGGGGGAGAGTCCTGGGGCTCAGGGGCCCTTCTCTTTGGGGGACACTGAGGATCAGGGGATCTGGGCCTGCTGCTCTGGGCAGATGAACCTGCCAACATCACCGCCTGCTGCTTTGGCTCCTCCTGGGGCTGGTCCTGCCCTGCAGACATGGGGACACTTGGGGGGTGGCTGTGACCTCTGGGCTGAGCAGCCTCTCCTGTGGCACCTTCGTCCTCCTCCATGGACACTGCAGGGCTGCTGCTGGCTGCAGTCCCCATCTGAGAGCTGGAGCAGCTGGAGCTCAGGTTCTTGGGGCTGGAGGAGCTGGAGCTGGATGTGGAGGAGCTGGAGCTGCTGCTGGCTTCTTGGCTCTCCTCCTCTGTGTCGGCTCAGGCAGGAACAGGATGGGACTGCTGAGGTAGCTGTTCTCAATCTTTAATGAAGCATCAGTCTCATGACAGGGGTTGAGACAACTGGGAAAATGCAACAGCACACAGCCTGCCCGTGACAGACCCTATTTTTTTTTTTTGTTACAAAGCATCTTATAAATTTTTCAGCCAGTAGTATACTGCTAAAGCTTACAGACAGTTGCTTTAGCCAATCAATTATAGCACATGTACACCTGCTTCAAACAGTGCTCGCTTGTATGCTTCTCTATTAACAATACACAATACACTTATTAAGCTTAAGACCTTTTCCTCTCTTGTCAGGCATACATTTCTGCAGTGTTAAGATTTATTCAAGCCCAATCTAAAAACTCAACCTTTGTTTCCCATGTCCTTGTTACAATACTGTATCTTCTCTAGTTTCAAATTCTTCAGTTGCAGAAAAGTCCAAATTCTCAGCTTCTTCTATCTGAGGTCTGCTTTTTCAGCTCCTAAAATCCTTTTTCCTTTTAGTGTTTCCCACAGTCCTCATCTGCAGCAGCGTGAGAGCGCAGCAGCCTCTGGGCCTCTGAGCTGCAGTGTCTCACAATGCTGTCGATGGTGTCCTGGGCCAGTGGCACTGTGTGTTCCTCCAGGACTGCCTGCAAACTCTGGATCACGATCTCCAGGTCTGGCCCACACACGCAGAGCACGCACAGGATGCAGCTCTCTGCCAGCCACCACTGCTCCCCATACATGGCCTCCATCCTTTGGTGCAGCCAAGCCCACACAGGCTCCAGAAGTTCCCATTGCCAAGGGAAAAGCTGTGCCCAGAGCTCAGGCAGAACACCGCCGACAGCTCGGGCTGGTGGCTCTTGAGGAGAAGAGTGATGGGCTGGCCCAGGGGCACGGGGACTGTCCTCGCTCTGGCCACCAGGAGCTCTCCCTGCATGCTCATGGCTGCTGGCAGCTCCTCAGGGCCTGGGATGACAATCTCCAGAGACTCGCCTGCCTCGTCAGAACACCTGACAGTCTCTATTGCTCTTGTGCAGAGTGGGCACACAGGATTTATCTGTGCCCACTGCAGGGTGCAGTCCCAGCAGAAACAGTGGCCACAGGGCAGAGCAGAAGCCATGTCGTCCCAGGTGTCCTGGCAGATGGCACAGTTGCCACCCATCTCTGTGGCCATTCTTGGCCTCGGCAGCACATGGGGAGAGCTGAGCATCAGGGGCTGCTCTCCATTGCTGGTGTCACAGCCTGCAGGAGAGGGGAGGAAGGAATGGCCAGGCTGCTGAAGAAGGACGCCCCCCAAGCCCCCTGAGCGCCGTGGCCACCCCAGGGGGATGTTTTCTTGCACAGCTCACCCTCAGCACTGCAAGCACCTGCAGTGCCTGGCTGCCCCAAGCAGGCAGGGCTGGGCAAACCCTGCTGGTTGCTCTGGGACTGGCACTGGCACCTGCCAAGAACAGCCACCACTCTGCACCAGAGAAACCTGGCTCCATCCTCCACACCTCGCAGTCATGCTCAGAGCCAGACAGGCCTCAGCTCTGCCCACGGTTGAATAGAAGCTGGGAGGGATGAGATATCACAATCTGCCTCTCATGGATGTCACCCTGCATCAGCAGGCAATGTCCCCACCAGTGCATGTTGTCAGGAGAAAGAAGAAAATATTTTTTCTTGATTTCAACATCTACATTTCCATGTTGCTCTCCCTTGGCCATCTGCATCATGTGTCCATGACCTTGTGTCCCATCCCCACTCCTGACACCTTGCTGAGGTTTTCTGTGAGGAGCAGAGTGGTGGCACCAGTCAGCATGGAGTGCCTGTGGCTGGGTGATGCCTCCTCCTGTCACTGCCTTTCCCTGGGCAATGCTGGCATTTGGAGAACCTGGGTGCTGGTGCCAGCCCTGGGTGAGTTTCCCACCCCTGTGGCTTGTGTCCCTGATGCAAGGAGAAGCAGAAAGGAATGTTTTGCTCCAGCTGCATCCACTCGCACTGGGACTTTCCCACAGTGCCAGGTTCCTTTCCACTTCCCAAATTTTTTTGTTTCTTGAAGCCAGTGCCTTTGTGCTTCTCCTCACAGCCTCAGGAAGGAGCTGCAGTTGTTGTCCCTCCAGAGTGGGGTACAAGGGCCACAGCTGTCCCAGTTTGGGAGACAGGTAAGTGACAAGAACACACCCAGATCATGCAGCAACAGCTGAATTTTATTGTTGGGCACCCCCTTCTATAGGGGCTTCAGATTTCCCTTACAGATAGAATTGGTTAAGGGTCTTAACTCTGCCCAGCTCACAGGCCAATGATATGGGAGCATTCAAAGGGATTGGTTGGGGTCCCCTTTTGGAGTTAGAATCTGACCTATCAGTGACAGGCCTGGCAATTTGTTCACTTCTGTCTTCTAACAAGCTAGGCTGATGGAGTTGCTGTCTGTTAAGCCAAATTTTCTGTGCAGCTGGAGACCAGCTATAGCTGTCACAGTTCCCCCTTTCTGCTTTAAAAAATGTCGTTTTCTTTGTCATCCCTCTGCAGGTGCCTTGCAGACAGGATGACAAGGCAGCATGATGACACAGATGATTCTACCTAACTTGACAAGCCCAGCCTCTCCCAGCCAGTGATGCATCCCACACAGCGCTGAAGATGGAACATTCCTGTGGAGGAGCTGTCAAACGGGATTACCAACAATACAGGTTTTCAACTTGGTAACCTCCAGGCTTATTACTTGAGAGTTAGAAACTTGCATCTTAACTCTAAAAACAAGAAACCTTTAAGCCTTAGAGCAGTGGGAAAACTAATCAACAGGGAAAACAATCTGTTTAATTTTGGGTTCCTTAACTCACATCCACAGATAAATCCTCAACTCCTCAGATATGAATCTATCAAATCTTTGTGTCCTTAAAGAGATAAAAATCTTTAAATAAACTTGTCAGCCTAAAAAGTCCCAGATCTCTATGCAGTTTCAATCCTTGCTCCTCGATGTCTGCTTGAGCATCGGCGGAAGGGCGTTGCCTCTGGTCCCCAGCAGGATGTGGGGCACGGCAGACACACCTGGCAGGGATCCATCATGTTCCTGTGTCCGTACAAACACAACATACCCATGTCCCCAGTCATGAGGTCCCACGGACCTGCCCACTTATTAGTGACAGAATCTTTTAGATTTACCATAGGTTTAGGTGTCTGAGCATCACCAGATACCTGCAGTGATAGGAAATTATCTCAAATTACTGTATTCTGGGATTGTTCTGGCAGTGTTAAGTGATTCAAGGTATTAACAGCTTTTGCTACTCTGCTCTTTGTTCGAGTCTGAGTACTCTTAACTTAGGTTTTATCACTATGGTATTCTGTTGAGATTAAGTTTTATTATTTCTTTCTGTCAAAGTTCATTTACACCAGATTTGAGTGTTATTTAATCTGAATTCTTATAGATTTTACTGGTAAACTGTTCATTGTTTTCTTTTGTTTCCTTTTACTGTCATGGACACATAAGTGTTGGAAAAAGTTATCTCAAATTTTTCAGATTGTTATGACTGATCTATTTTTAGGAGAAAGAATTACAGAAGACCTCACCCCTGAGAAGTCACAGCTGTGTTTTGAGAGAGAGGAAAGAATGGGTTTGCTGGTGAGGAGAAGAGCCTGAGGAAGACAGAACTGTCCAAGTACTGAAGGAATGATTTGGAAAGACTAGAGGACTGACCAAATCAGTCAAAGAGAGAGAGGGAGAGACTTGCTGCTGTGAGGAATCTGCTGTGTGCTCAGTCTGGGGCTGCAGCTGGACCTTGCAGTTGGAGCTTGCAGTCACAGGTGAGCTAGGTGAAAGCCTACTGCCAGAGGCTGCAAGGAAACACTTGTAGTCATATTCTAGCAGGAAATACCCAGCAGTCAGAGTCTGCAAAGACACCTACAGTGGGAGTTTACTGCAGTAAAAGCCAGTGAGTAGTTAGAGTGAGGATGGCTGAGTTATTAGGAAGAATAACCCAGGACCTTTGCATATGATTGGATAAGAGTCTGTGTCCTGATCCATTTCTATCTCAAACGCGAGGTTTGCTGGGACAACTTTAATTGCATAGTGTGAATTGACTGATTTCATCATAGGCGTTATTCATAAGTTAATATTCTTGTACTTGTAGCTGGGTTTTCATATGCTCTACCATTTCTTTGTGTCATTATCTACAAGACACGCGTTGTTTCAGGATCTTTCTTCTTTTGTTCTCTCGTTGCTTATGCATCTCTTAGGCCAGACTGGCTCTGACTGGGCCCTCCACTGGCTCTGTGGTTTGACCCAGTGCTGTCTCATGACTTTGAAGTATTTTTCAGAGTTCCAAGAAACAATATCTGAGCTTCGTCCAAAGCCTCCTCTGCACTGATGGTATTGTGACCTTTACTCTTGCTAATCAGATGCATTCCCAGTGATTATTACAGAAGCACTCCCAACAGTTTGCTGTGTTTAAAGCATCTCTTTCCTGAGAAATTTTGGAGGGAACAGCTACTGGGTGATCAGTCTTTAACCCCAAGACCTTTATTCATAACTGCTATTCTTAAGAGCCTTGTTTTAAAACATGCTTAGGGAATTCTCTGCCAGGTAAAGCTTGGGTGGTAGCCAGGCCTTAGCTTTACTGGGATGGGGATTTGCCAACAAACCCAGATGTTTTCTGCATCAAAACTACATTTGAATCCCTTTGACCTGGCAATTGGAATTTCCAAACCTTACAGCTGGACCTATTTTTAAAATGAGCTTGGGAATTATTATCTGGAAATAATTATCCAAGTCCTTACTTGTCGGAGTCCAGGGCATCTCTCTGATCACCCTGAAGGATCTGGGACCTGAGCAGGAGGTTTGGAACCTGTACAGAGGGGTTTGGAGTCTGTACAGGAGGGCTGGAAACCTTGGCACAGACTCCAGGACGAATTACAAGCCTCAAGAGTGTGAAATTAGTAGTAGTTAGTTTATGACAGGGTGAAAAAGTAGAATTTGGGGTTTCTTAGAATGGAGGCTGAAGAGCCCAGATGGAGTAATCCAGCCATGGACCTGTTCTTCTTCCTTCTTGTTCTTGCCCTCCATCTTCTGCAGTGCTGGGTCACAAGGGATTGGTTTAGAGTAGAGGTGACATGCTTAGCATAAGTGATAGGTATTGAAAATTAATTTTAAATAAAGAATACGGTGTGGACAAGGGTTGGGCTGGAGGAATGGTACAAAAGGGCTGAGACCTCCCGACCTGGGGGGAGTCCCCTCGTGTTCTCTGCTGCAGCAAGAACCTTGGCGGAGCGCAGAAAGAACTATGAGATAAAAAAGAATAAACAACCTTGGAAAACCTGAACTGGCAACTCCTGACTTCTGCTTCTGGCACGAGGTGTTTCAGAGGGCAAAAGACACTTTATCACCGAATCTCAGGGACGACAATCTGAGACTCACTGAATCAAAGTTTGTCAGCTGTTTGCCAACTCTGGGGTGATGGGATGACACTGAGATTTTGGCGCTTCTTCATTGAAGACCAAAAGCTGGGTAGTTGTAAAAGTAAAGTCTTTTATTGCACGGCTAAACCAGTCTCATGAAGGCAAAGGTGTTACAGTTTGTGCCAGTATGCAGAAAGCCTTCTAGCACAAAGTCCCCATGTCCCAAGCACAAGTGGCAGCATCTTAGCAGCAGCAGTGACTGCACCTGTAATCTGTTTTCCATGAGCGTGCTAGCATTCTTAAAGCAGTGCATTTTATTCTATTTTGAACCAAGCGGATAGAAACACGAGTCTACTATTGCCTTGCTGGACCTATCCTAAACTAAGACTGATGTACAAAAGTAATTGTAATTTCTTACACTAATTCCACATATATAACTCTATCTTGTTCTATCTAGGAATGCTAGCAAGGCTATTTTGCTTGTATTATCTCTAGAGTTTAGTCAACTTCGGAATAGGTAAAACTACTGAACTTTCAACTAGGTTTTAGGTCCTTTTCTTACGAACTAATTCAGCCTCTTATTTGCTTAAGGCACTTCAAAAATTCTCTACTTATTTAAAACTAAACTTGCATTTCTACCTCATGTCTGTGTGCCTTTATGTCTTTTAGTTTCTCTGAAGGTTGTAATTCAGCCCTCACATCTTTGAGCACCCCTGGGTCTGTGTGGATGGGGCCCAGAGGGATTTTGCATCCTGACAATGGTGCACTATCTTAGAGATTACTAATTACCCCATTTCACATCTGTTCATACTTATATCTATGATCTGAAATATTCCTGATTGTTGGATCTGTATTATTCCTTGTTGCGGTAAACTTCTGCTTTCACTCTATTGTTTTCTTTTGATGTTCCCTTCACGTTCATAGCAAGAAACATGCATGCTGTTTTTGAAACAAAAAGAAGGGGGAATTAGCTCATAAAGGATGTCTGAACCATGCTGTATTTATACAATTCTTTTTTTTTCAAATTTTTTAGTAAAGATCCTCAGTTGAATGTGCAAGGCCTGACTCATTCCCTAGCTGAAAGAGAAGAGAGTGCGTGTGTTTTTATCATCAGCAGGTTCAAAGCAGTCACCTGTTCATTTGATCAGACATCAATTGCCTCTGAGAAAATGAGGCCCAGTGAGAAGGGAAATGACTTAATCACCACGCAGCCTTCGTAACCAGAACAGGAGCTAAAGTGGGATGCCAGAGCATGGCTGTGTCTGGAGACTTGCAGAGGCAACCTGCCAACACAGGCCTCATGTCATTATCATGGTATTGTGTTCCTACTCATCTTCTTCAGCTATGCCCTGTTCCAGGCTCCCAAAAAGGACATTCAGTGAAGTCAAGGTCATCGCTTCCAGCTGATGCATTTCACCTGACCTAAATGGCACAATTGCTGAGTCTCAGCTATATGGACTTTGGAACAATGGTCAATTATTTCTATTTCCTTAAGAGACCCTGGACATTCTCTTTTACTTTCCTATGTAGCGAAACCTTGTGTCAATGCCAGGATTGGATTTCATAAGTTTGGTGTGACACCGAGGCCAGAGAATCCCAGGCAGCTCCCACCCCAGCCCCGTGCCAAGAGTGGCTGCCCCGAACTGCTGGCAGTGCGAGTGGCAGTGCAGAGCAAAGCTGCTCTCTGCAGCTCCTGTGTATCGTCGGCATCTAGGCTCAAAGCAAGAGTCAGAGAAGGCTCTCTGAGAGATCTTCACTCTCCAAAGGATGGTGCAAGAGAGAGAGAGAGAACTGGGTCCCACGCTTAACTTTTAACCCGGGGGCAGAGGGCTGGGGCAGGTACGTGAATGGCTCCAGGCTGAGACAGGGCAGGGTCAGGAGAAGGGCACAAAGGGACAGGGGAGGGGAAAACCTGGGGTAAAACCAAAACAAACCAAACACTGCAGGGATAACCAGAACAAACCATTGAGAGGACAACTTAGCAAAAACTTACCAAAAACCCACCACCACATTGGTGGATTATAATTAGTCTTTTATGTTTCTTATCCCATTCCAAATAGATAACCGGTAATAGACACAAAAGAATGCAAATTGTTTTAAGATTAGAACATTTAAGCCTTTTTTAAAATATTGAAACAGCAGAGATGTTGCAGAAAGGTAAAAGACGTTATAAAGGAAAGGTCTTATGAAACATAGATTAGGCCCTGCTACTTTAGCAAATCAGCTAGCAATAGCTTGCAAGTTCCAAATTGAAAACTATTTTGAGAATGAGAAGTTTGTTAACACAAAAACCTATTTTTGGGGAAACAAATAAGTGCACCTGCCTAAATATTAGATCTGTTCCATGAGAACCCATAAAAGAAAAAATGTAAACCACCTGAATCTTAGCACATACACACAAATGACCTTCTGACCAATAGATGAAGTAGCAAGAAAACTACCAGGCCAGTGGGTGTTGTGAACGAGGTCTGTGAAAACTGTACAAAATACAGCCAGCCCATTTCTAGGAAAACACCCCTGACTGCCATCTCTGCAAATGCAATTCCCACTTTCCAATTCCCTCTTCTGCAGCCAGGCCAGCAAAGTAGTCACTGCCAGCGCCAGAAACCAACTGCATACAGCAGTCACAACCCTGAAATATCAACTTCCTTACTTCACCTGCCCACTGGGAGCTCCCACAGAGAGACCTTTTGTCCAAGGATACCCACTGAAGAGCTCGAGGAGGGAGCAGTTTGAAACACAGCTCCTCCAGAGTTTAAACCTCCCTTTATCAAATGAGCACACACCAGCCTGTGCCAAAGGGAAAGCAGGCAGGAAAGAGAAGCTCCTCTCCCACAGCACTAAGCTCTGTGCTCCCTTCTTTTCTAGCTGGAGAGCAGAGGCCATGGGCTAGTCCTCAATTTGGGAAGGATCCCTGGGAAATGGCCTGATCTGGGAGCCCAGCAGAGAGAAGTTCCCAAAAGGTAGGAAAAGATTCTCTGGAAGCAATAGATTATGACAATACTACTGCAGGGGAAAAAAAATTGAAGCATTTGAAAAATTCCCAGACAGAAATTTCTGGCCCAACATGACAACCCCAAAGTCTCTGTGGTGTGTCAGGACACATCATTTGTGTCCACACCCCCAAAGCACAATCAGCTCCCCAACAAGACTCCAACACTAAAGGACAAACCTTTCCACACCAGCTCTAGGCAGTCTCTGTCCACTGCAAGATCTCCTTTGTCAGTCTGCATTGACAAGAGTTGGCTGCAGGAGGCATTTGCATTGGAACTCCCACCAGATGCAGGGGGAAAAAAGAAGCAATTCCTGAGGAAAGAAAAAGGCAATGCCACTTGGGAAGACACCAGCGTGAGTTCCCTACAGCTGTAGGCCTTTAATCCATTGCACAAAACACATCCATCCGTGGGGCAGCACTATCGTTCTGATGACAAGAGTGACAAAATTGCTGCCCCTTCCTGCTGCAATCATGAGAAATGTGCCCTCTCTGCAACGACAGGCAGAGATGGTGAGAAAAAACCAGCTAGTCCGCTGAGAAGGTGGCCAAAAGAATGCTTTCGAATCTCCCCTTTCCATCCTTTCCCCAGCCACAACAGAGGAATGTCCTTTTCCTCTGTCACCCACAGTGACCCAGGCCCAGGCTGCAGCGTGGGGGCAGAGTCCGCCACAGCTCGCAGAGCCCGCCCTCCCCAGGGCCTTCCCGTGCCGTGCTGTGCCGTGCGGTGCGGGGCCAGCCCCGGGAGCCCCCGGCCCCGCACGGAGCCCGCAGCCCCGGCTCCGCGGCGCTCGTCCCCGCCGGGTCCGGCCCGCGCCGGGGCCGCGCTGGGCGCGCGCGGGGCCGAGCGCAGCGCCCCCCGCAGGCCGCGCGCCGCCGGCGCAGCCGCGGCCGTTGCGCCCCGGGCGTTGCGGCCACAGTCGGCGATGGAAGCCATTGAGGAGCTGCCGCTGCCCGCCGGGCTCCGCGCCCGCACCTTCCCCGCCAAGCTGTGGCGCCTGCTGAACAGCCCCCGCGTCCGCTCCCTGCGCTGGGACAGCCGCGCCCGGGGGCTGCTCGTAGACCGCTGCCTCTTCGAGCGGGAGCTGCTCAGCCCGGGCGGCGCCCAGGGGCCGGCCCCGGGCACCTTCAGGGCCACGCAGTTCCGCAGCTTCGTGCGCCAGCTCTACCGCTACGGCTTCCACAAGGTGCCGGGCTGGCTGGGCGCCGCTACGGCGGGCGATGCCGGGGCCTGGCTGCACTACAGCAACCCCTGGTTTCGCCGCGACCGCCCCGACCTCCTGCTCCGCATCAGGCGCCGAACCGCGGCCAACAGGCAGCGGCGGGCGGCGGGGCGGGAGGGGCGCTGCCCCCGGCCCTGCGGCTCCCGGCAGCTCCCCAGGGCGCGGCCGCCGCTGCCGCCCGGGCGCCCGCCCAGCGCCTTCCTCCCACTGCACAGGGAGCGGGGCCCGGACGGGCGGGAGCTGCGCTGCCCCCGGCCCGGCCGCTTCCAGCAGCTGCCCCGGGAGTGGCCGCCGCTCGCCCGGCGCCCGCCCTGCGGCTTCCACCTGCTGCACAGGGACCGGCCGGGGCCGGCCCGGCGGGAGGGGCCGAGCCGCTTCCAGGAGCTCTACGGGGAGCGGCCGCTGCCCGCCCAGCGGGAGGTGCTCCGGGTCCCGCCCTGCCACTTCCTCGGCCTCCACGGGGAGCAGCTGCCCCCGCTCGACGGGGAGGAGCTCAGGATCCAGCCCTGCAGCTTCCCGCAGCTCCACGGGGAGCAGCAGCCCCCAGCCTGCAGGCCACCAGGTAGGAAAAGAGTTCTAGCCTTGCTTTTCCAAAAGGTCATGAGAAATGACTGTTTGAAGTATTCTTCCACAATGCTCTGTCCTTCTGAGACAGAAATTGTCAAGCCTACTAGGAAGGGGCACCTAGAAAGTCCCAAGAGTCTCTGCCTGCTTTTCCCTGGTGCTTCCTGTAATGTTTGATCCAAGGCAGCAGTAGAGCTCTGTGTCCCAAAGCCACATTCTGCAGCCTGACTCGCGTGTTTGAATTCTCGCAGCTGCTCCGGGCACTTCAGCCCCCAGTGCTCCAGCTGGCAGTGCTGGCTGTGCAGCATCACCGGCCTCCAGCTCAGCACAGAGTGCACCTGTGAAAGAGGAGTCACCACCACTGGATCTGGGCCTTGAAGTGGAGAAAATGATCCGGGAGATCAGGAGATCCCTGTCTGAAAGGTCTCCAGCATCACTGGCCTCCAGCTCAGCACAGAGTGCACCTGCAGCAGAGGAGTCACCACCACTGGATCTCGGCCTTCAGGTGGAGAAGATGATCTGGGAGATCAGGAGCTCCCTGCCTGAAAGGTCTCCCTCTGCTCAGGTAACCCCCTTGGATGGGAATGAAAGAGGCTGGACTGAGAGCTTTTGAACGTTGTTACATGGCATAGAAGCAAAGGTTTGTTGAATTTAATTTTTTAGATAATAATTAGATAACTAAATTCTTATTTAGTTATCTAATTATTCTTGGTCATGCCTTTCAGGTTGGTTTTATTTTCTACCCTCCAAATTTACAGATTTTTTTTTCCTGGAAAATATGATCCTGGAAATACCCATGGTCCATAAATGTTTGCCTGGGTCCTACATCTGGGGCAGCAGCAGAGGGCTCTAAAAAGCACCACCTTGTGAAGGATTGTCTGAGCAGTTGGGTGGGGCTGGTGGGATTCCCAGGCAGAAATGTGTGCTTTGCCTGAGGGTTTGCAGCACAGCCCTGGGCAGTGCTGGGAGCGAGCTCTGCCCTTGCTGACAGCCACGCTGGCAACAAGGAGAGCCCCTGGCTTTGTGCTGGCTGATTTCTTACAGCCCGTGGGATAAGCCAGGCTCAGAGAGTGAGGGCACGTCTCCTCACTTGGTGTCTTCTGGTTTTCTGCACTCACATTTTGTCTCCAAGGTAATTTTGGAAGAGCTTACATTTTTCAGTTTCACTTGGCCACCCAAATCCTGAGTTGAAAAGGCTTGTCATGTGAACCATGTGGGCAGTGAGGCAGTGGGCCTGTGTTCCATGGCCTTTGGGAGTGGAGAAGAACAGTTACTGTATCCCTGATGTGATTCCAAGAAAATCCGGAGTGATCTTTGGGTTCCTCTCTTTCTGTTTTTCTTTCAAGGGGAATCTTAATGTTGCCCCTGAGCCTTCAGGAGAGGATGCTGTGAACAGGGCTGCAGCAGAGGAAGCTCCATGTGGCACCGAGAGCTGCAGGAACAGTTCCCCAGAGCCCGAGGAGCCTGGTAAGGAGAGAGCCCACACTGGTTTAGAGAGGTGTGAGACGGCTGCTCTGAGCCTGCCTGGCACAGGAAGGGAGATCAGAAGAGTTGAGTTCTTGTGTGCAGGGCTGGTGCTACCTGGTGCCTTTAGTTCCAATCCTGCACTGGCACAAGCTCCCTGAACCCTGCCCCCTCCACGCTTCTCCAGAGGCTCTGACACTGAGTCCTCTGCTGGGGCAGGAGAGCAGGGACCAAACCTGACCTTGTGGGAGCTGTGTCACCAACCCACGTGTCCCAGTTTGGGTTGTAACTCAGCTGACAGCACCCTTCAGCTTCAGCCATTTCAGCCAGGACTGAGGCCTCTCTGTGAGCCCAGAGAAAGAACAGGGCTGGGCTTCTTTGGGGGAGCTGGGACTGTCTGTGTTTCCAGCTCTCATGGTGCCATTTGCACTGCAAGTGCTGAGACTTTATTGAGACACTTCCATGTTTTACCCAGTTTTGGAAACTTGGAAGGATCCCTGTTCTCTGAAGAGCAGGCTTCAAATTCCCGAGTGAGAGTCTGCCTTGCAGACCATCCTTTACAGTCCCTGATAGAAGGACAATTGCTGCCCAAGGGAAAGGTGCACAAGGGCCAATATTGACTCGGTGTTCTCTTTTCTTCCCAGATCCCGTGTGATCAACCTCTCCTGGAGGGGTGCCCTGCATGGCAGGAAGAGACAGAGGGAGAGCCTGTGACTACCAGGCAGGTAGAATCCCTCTGTCTTGTAGTGATGTGTTTACAATCATATAGTACATGTATCTATCTATATGATTGTTATTTATATAGTACATTTATAGATATAGTATAGATATTTTAGAGAGATATATATATAGACATATATAGAGATATATGTATATAAATATACAGTATATTTATAGATAGACAGTTGTGTTTGTATGCCTCTATTGTTATAGACCTATAGAGGCAATATTTTATATATATACATATTTTTAAATTTGTATAGTTGTAGTCATGTATGCATAGTTATAGATATACGGAACGACATATCTATGGGGATAGTTTTATTTATATATAGATAGTTATATTTATAAATGTGCATAGTTAATATACTTTTAGCTACATGGGTGTTTAGATACATAGGTTAGTATCTGTATAGCTATAGGCCAGTTTTTAACCTCTTTCCCTCTCTCCCTTCTTGCTTTTCCCCCTGTGCCCCTGTGTCCCCTGTCCCTGTGCTGGTCCGAGCTGGCGGCCGGGCCGGGCGGAGCAGCAGTTCCAGCCCCGGGTGTCCCTGGAGCGGTGGGAGCTGCCGGTGGCCCCAGGCAGGGTCCCCTGAGGAGCTGCTGAAGGACGGTGAGACAGAGGGGCCTGAGGGGGCTGAGGAGGCGCTGACGCTGCAGGGACGGTGACCTTGGGGTGCTGGGGACACTGAGGGCTGTGGGGGAGCAGAGGGCCATGGTGGCACTGAGGGGACAGGGAAGGGGCACAGGCTGAGGGGTGGTGGGTGTGAGGGGCCGGGATGGCTCAGAAGGGATTGAGTGGGGTGAGCGGACTGTGAGGGGCTGCAGAAACTGAAGGGGCCGGGGCTTTGCTGAGGGGACGGTGGGGCTGAGGGGATGGAGGGGCCAGCAGGGAGCACAGAGGGCTCCGGGCCTGCAGCTGTGCCGGCCTCGGGAGCAATTGCAGAGCCTCCCCTTTTGCCACAGCTGCCCTGCAGAGCCTGAGGACAGGCGGAGACTGGCAGGAGGCAGCAGGGAGAAGCTGCAGGCCGGCAGCAGGAGCAGGGAGCAGGGAGCTGCTGCTGCCAGCCGAGAGGCCGGGTGAGGCCGCAGGGCCGCTGAGGCCGGCTGGGGCTGAGGGTGGCGCGGGCTTTGGCCGTGGGCAGTGCCCGGCGGGGCAGGAGCGGGCCCTGCCCGTGCTGGGGCTGCTCAGCGCAGCTGCCCCGGCCGGCACAGGGGCTGTCCTGGGCAAGGCAGCTGTGCCGGCAGGGCCCGGCAGCTGTGCCGGCCGTGCCGGGCTGCCGGCGGCTGCGGGACAGCCCCGCCGCGGCTGCGCTCACCACAGCCCGGCCCGCTCGGCTGCTGCTTCTTTCCAACCCTCCTGGGGAGGCGCTGGGCTTGGCCCTGCCCTGACTGAAGGGCAGGGGCTGCCAAGGGAAACGTGCCCATCCTCACTCGGGGCTCCCTTTGCTTCCCACATGTCCCCTCTGCTGTCCCTGTCCAGGAGAGCTGCTCTGCACGGGAGGAAGCAAGGACGGAGGGAAAGGATTTGAAGATGGGGCGCTGGAATCCCTCTGCTTCGAGTTCTGTTTAAAGATCTATGGACTTGAACCTAGAGAGGGATAACGATATGGATATTTATATATGTGGATTTCTATTTGTATAGGAATATTTCTACATGTTTATTGTTATATTTATGAATGTATGGTATGCATATATGTGTGTATATACGCATACATGTTTGTAATTACATGTATTTGTATATATGTGTCTAGGTATTTGTATATATAAGTATGATGTTCTGTATTTAGTTTTATTTCCTGTGTATACAGTTGTGTAGTTATTTCTATTTTTGGCATAGTTATATGTCTCTTTCAATAGCTGTACTGGTATTTGTATAAGTAAATATCTATAGTTATATTTATATATATGTATTGATCTATTTGTGGATGTAATTCTTTTTATATATATATGGAGATTTGTTTTGATTGAGTTCTTGTTAGAGGGTTATTTAGATAGAGATACTGATATTTTTGTTATTATTCCTAGATGGGCTTTAAGCTTTCAGTAATATATAATAAATTAAGTTGTTAAATGCCTAATTGATCTTTGTGTATAGTGAGTTGTTGTAGAGGTTAGCAATAAATTAAGCTTTTGTTAACTGAAAATGGTCATTGTATATTTTTACATAGCATTGTTTTAAAAATCTAATGAATTCCTTTTTTAACCTAAATTGAGATCAGCATAGATGTATATCCTCAGCGCGGGTGTAGCAATTAGTAATAAATTATATTTTTCATGTGAAATCAATTCTTGTGTATTTGTCATTCAGCAGTGCAGCTGTAGGTATCTGCACAAAATTACAATTGTCAGCTGGGATGGGTGTTTTGTGATTTGTGCTATCCAGAGCAGTGAGCAGATGTAAATGCTGGAGGATTTTGGCCATGGGATTCTCCATCCATGCCCAGCACATCATCCCCTTGCCCTCAGGCTGGGCAAGGAAAGCGCAGATTTGGGATGGCAGCAGAGCCACACGTTGGCTCAGAACTCGCTGCAAAGGCTGCTGAGAAAACTCCAGGACTCCATGGAGCGTACAGCTCCAACCAGAGCCCCCGGGGAGGACAAATCCACCCCATGGCACGGGCAGCTCTTGAGGAAGCGCTCCAAGTGTCCCCTGAAGGTCATCCTGGAGCCCAGAAGCCAACAGGGATCCTGAGGCAGCCCCGCTGCCTTTGGCAGCCCTTGGGCAAATGAGCTGCAGCCAGGGGGAGGCAGCAGTGACTGTGGCTGCTGCAGGCTGGGCATGCAGGAAGGGCCGTGGACACTTGTGCTGAGATGCTCCAGGATCCAGAAGGGTGGGGACAACTGGGAAGCAACAAGTTCTCCCAGGCACTGCAAGGATGGAAGCCCTTGGTGGGAAGTTCCCTGGAAGAACTCCCAGGGCAGCTGCTGCTGGGATCAGCAGGAGCACAAGGCAGCAGGATCTGCTCCTTTTCCTGGCTCTGTGCGCAGGGCACAGGCTGGGATGGCCCCTGCTCCCACAGAGCCCTTGCCCGTGGAGGCTGCAGGGTAAAAGCAATCCCATGGCAAAGAGAGGCTTGGCAGCTGAAGCCCACTGCCCTTGTGTTTGGGGCTTGAATGGCTCTCCTGCCAAAGCACAGCAGGGAACCAGGGCTTGGGCAGGCAGAGCCTTTAGAGGGAAAGAGAGATCAGGCACTGACATGCCTGAAACTCCTTCAGCTCGATTCTTTTGTAGAAGGAGAAATAAGCCAGCTGGGCAGAGGCACATGCAGTCCTTTGAAAAAACATGATGCCTAACCAGTCCTGTGGGAGGAGAAAAATAGGCAGCAACCTTGCCTTGTTTTCATGGCCTGCATCTTCTGCAGAGGAGACAATGGGATGGACAGGACGGGAGGGGAGGAATAACAGTGATAACCCAGTCTGCCTTGCTGTGTCCTGATATACTTTGTGGCAGTGAACATTAGAGGTAATGCCAGATTCCTGTTTAGCATCCTGGCACACTGCTGCTTCATTGCAAACCTGCCTCAGTGTGGAGAAAATCAGCTTAATTTATTGTCAGTTTAAGTAGATGTGGTGAGAAACACTGTCACGGATTAAAACAGGTTTTCTAACCTCGTTATCCAGAGGGAATTTTGTGTTGCATTTTCTTAATTGTATGCACAACATTTTGGAGTTGTTCTGTATCCTTCAGGGAGGTATCCAATAGTACTCAGAAAAAGAAAAGGGGATTATGGCATTCATTCTCTTTTAACACAGATTTGCACTAAGCTGCAGCTTAAACTTAGTAAGGAGAATGTTACATATTCTTTAGTCATGCAGTGTGGAATAAATGGTGTAGGAACAGCCACAATCCCAGCTGTAAGAACAGCCTGTTCTTGGTCTCAACAGGACATTGTGTACAAGAAAGCACCACAATCTTAATGATTCACCTCGTAGGTAAAACCAGAATGGTTCATGATGTAAAATTAGCAGGTGATGGAAAGAACCAATGTCTCTAGGCTGGGGCAGAAGCCTGGGAGTCCAAGGCTTGGAAAAGGAGCTGGCAAAGGCAGCCCAAGGTGCAGGCAGGCATTTGGCTCAAGGCAAGAGGGAGCTCACACTGCCAGCACGGGAAGGGGCTCCAGGCAAAGGAGCTGCCGGCGGCAGGGAGCAGCTCCTGCTGTCACTGCAGGGAAGGACTGGCAGCAGGCAGGAGCAGCGGGCACATTGCTGATGGACAGCTGTCAGTTTGAGCGGGCCAACCGAGCACCAAGAGAGGCTGCTGCTTGTTGTAAAAGGAGTTTATGACATGGCTACATCAGTCTCACAAAGGTCAGAGGGTTACAGTCCGTGCCATCATGCAAAATGCCTTCTAGCACAGAGTCCCCATGTCCCAAGCACAAGCAGCAGCAGCAGCAGCAGCCCTGATACAATGCATTCTATTCATAAATCATCCCACCAGCTACAAACACGATGCTATCACTGTCTTTTTGCACCTGTCCTGGTCTAACACAGTTGTGCCACAATGGTCATCATTTCTCACACAAGGCCTACACCTACAGCCCATCTATTCTGTCTAGCAATGTTAACCGTGCTATGTTATCTTTATGTTATGCCTAGGACTTAGTTAACTTTGTACAAGGTAATGCTGCTGAACTTTAAACTGGACTTTAGGGCTTTTCTATCAACTAATACAGCCTCCTATTTGCTGAGAGCACTTCATGCATATTTTTACTCACGTAAAACTAAAACTAACATTCCCACTGGATGTCTGTGTGACTTTATGTATTGCCAGTTTCTCAGAGGGTTTCAAACCAACCCCTGCATTCTTTTCTGCCTTGAAGCCTGTGTGCACAGGGCCCTGGGAGATTTCTATCTGCTTTCCAACAGGGCTGGGACATGACTCCATGGGTCCATTCTCTCCTCGTTCCCAGGTCTCCACACAGTGCAGGTGGTTTCCAGCTGTCACCTCCTGTCCAACACAGCCTCCATGGATCCCACCAGAACGGCTACGACGGGTGGGATTTCACCTCCTTCCAGCTGGGATCCGGGAGCTTTGCAGTGTCTGACGGTGCCACCTGGATCAGCCAGAGGTGCCGGGAATCCAAAGGGACCATGGTGGAGCAGATGAAGCATTACCTGGGACACACCTGTGGGGAAGGGCCCCAAAATACATCAGATATGGTTGGGAGGCTCTAGAGCACAAAGGTGGGTGTGGGAGGGGAAGGGGAATTCCTATGGGAAAATGGGGGCACTTGGGATTGCAGGAATTCCCATGGAATTTCCATGGCTGGATCTCACTCTCATCCCATTCCAGTGAGAATTCCATGGATGGATCTCCCCCTTACCCACTGCCATGAGAATTCCATGGGGAAATGATTTGAATCGATGACCAATCCAATGACAGCAGTGAGATGAGAAGAAATCCCTGCTGAGATTCCATGGGACACAAATCCCATTCCTGTCCCCAGGCCAGCTCTGTTGTGCCCATGGCAGCGCCAGGGGAGTGCCCTGTCCCTGCCCTGAGCCCAGCACGAGCCTTTCCTTGGGTGTTCTCTGCCCTGCCCAGGGCAGGAAGGCACTGCCAGAGTGGCTTTAGTGGCCCTGGGCACCTGGCCGGGCTCCAGCCACTGCAGGGGGCTCCTTGGGAATGTCCAAGAGCAAAGCTTCAAGGAAACAACAGTTTCTGGAGGGGATTCTCCCTCCTTGGCCTGTGCTGGGAGCCCAAGGGCAACAGCCCGGGCACAACACCTCAGAGTGCTGGAGTTCAGTGTCCGTGGGCCAGGCCATGTTCCCTGGCTGTGCCCTGTCCCTCAGTTGTCCCCTGTCCCTCAGCTGTCCCCTGTCCCTTCACTGTCCCTTGTCTCTCAGCTCTGCCCTGTCCCTCGGCTGTCCCCTGTCCCTCAGCTCTGTGGGGCCAGGGGTGGCAGCAGGACCCGGGGCAGCCCTGGGGAAGAACAACCCTGAGCCCCAGCTGGGCCAGTTCCCCCAGGGGGCCCAGGTCACTCCCAGCATGGGCCCTGTGCTCCCAGTCACTCCCAGTATGATCCCACTGCGATCCCAGCATGGTTTCAGGTGTTCCCATTCACCCCTACTATAGACCCAGGCACTCCCAGTACAGTTCCTGTTACCCCCAGCATGATCACAGTCACTCCCACTATGGCTCCAGTCCTTCCCACTATGATTCCAGTATGATCCCAGTCACTCCCAAATACTCCCAATATTATTCCAGTAACTTCCTTTATGGTTTCTCAGTGATCCCAGTCACTCCCAGTATATCCCAATTGCCCCTAGTGTGTTTCCACTCACCCCTAATATCTCCCAGTAGCTTCCCACATGATTCCAGTTGCTCACAGCCACTCCCAGTCACCTCCAGCATGATTCCAGTCCCTCCCTGTATATCCCCGTTACCCTAACATGGTCCCACTTGCCCTCAGCCTGCTCCCAGTCACTTCCAGTATGATCCCAGAAGGACCCCAGTCATCCTCACTGTGGTGCCAGTTGCTCCATGTATTATCCCAGTTGTCCCCAGCATGGTCCCATTTCCTCCCAGTGTGATCCCAGTTACCTCTAGCACAGACTCGGTTACCCCCAATATGATCCTATTCTGATGCCATCATGATCCCAGTTGCTCCCACTTCCTCCCAGTCTGATCCCAGTTGCTCTCAGCTCCTGGCAGTCTGATCCCAGTTGCTCTCAGTGGCCCCTAGCAGAGACCCTGTCATTCCAAGTATGATCCCAGTATGAGTCCATTATGATCGCAGTCTCTCCCAGCACAGTCCCAGTGTAGACCCAGTCACTCTCAGTGTGTTCCCAGTCACCCCCAGTATGGTCACAGTCACTCCCAGTATATCCCAGTTTCCCTCAGCATACTCACAGTCATTCCCAGTCACATCCACGTGGCCCAGTAAGGTTCCAGTTTCCACCAGTATGATCCCAGTCACTGTCAGTTTAATCCCAGTATATCCCAGTTGATCCCACAATCATCCCTGTTGCCCAGTCCTGGTCCTGCTGGGCCCCAGTGTGAAAAAGGCATATTGTGTGGCTCTACACAGATATTTACTATATGTGATATGCTAGGTAAAAAATTATGCTGCATTAACATTTGAATAATATAGTGAATGTAGTTTTGTAATTAACATTAAGCTTTAGAAGCTATGTGTGTGTGGTATTCTTTTTAGCTCAAGAAAGAGAGAAAATAATCAAGAATTCTTTGCACAGAGATAACGGTTGCAGAGACTTTAAATTTTCTAGTGAAGAATTTATGGCCTTTTCTTATCAACAAAAAAAGAAAACTCTTCAAGGACCAATACACTTACAGGCGCCTGGAGATTAACAGAAAACTTTTGTGACATGAACCAGCTGAGATTACATGTTTTAAATAACATATGCATAGTCATGAGGACGATCCTCAAAAGAGAGGGATTTTTTCCCTAGTTTTTTGCCTTCTTCTGACTAGCCTTTGTCCGGAACAGGGAGGGCCGCAGCCTGGGCTGCCTCTCTATGTTTATTGTCTCATAAAGTGTCCTACTCTAAATTGATTAACTTTTATTATTGTATTTATATTACTATTTTTTATAACTATTATTTTATTTTTATTAAATTCCAAAAAATCCCAAAAGCAAGTGATTGGCATTTATTACACCAGTGTGCTCTGATCCTGCTCCCAGTGGGTGCCAGTCCTGGGCCTGGTGTATGCCAGTGTCCCAGTCCATCCCAGCCTGTCCCAGTCCATCCCGGTCCCTTCCCAGCAGCCGCCGCCCTTTCCCGGATCCTGCCCCTCCCGCCCCGGAGCTGCCGCCGGACGCCCCCCCCAAGACGCTGCCGGGGCTCGGGGGCTTCGTCTTGGGCTCCGTCTGCCGGGGCTGGGGCTCGACCTCCGCTGTGGGAGAAGGTGAGGGGGGGTCCCTGGGGTCCGTGTCCCTCCCTCGGAGCGTGTGTGACTCCCCCATGTCCCCCCATGCCGGGGGCACCCCCTTTTATCTCCACAGAGCTCCTGACCCAGCTCCTGCTCCACCCTGGGAGGGGCTTTGGGGAGCCCCCCAGGACCCCCTGGAATCCCCATTCCTGGGCACTGGGACCCCAC
This sequence comes from Prinia subflava, assembly GCF_021018805.1. Lineage (NCBI taxonomy): Eukaryota > Metazoa > Chordata > Aves > Passeriformes > Cisticolidae > Prinia > Prinia subflava. Next base: position 869,620 of record NC_086273.1, read on the forward strand.
CCCGCATCTCCTTATCCTGCACCCCCTTATCCTGCACTGACACCCCCTGCACCCCCTTTCCCGGGGATCCTCCTCTCCCAGCCCCTGCATCCCCTGTTTCCCTCAGTCCGGCCACCCCCGGACCCCCATTCCCGGCCAGCCCGGAGCACCGCACCCCCGGCCTCCCTTTCCTGGGAAAGCCGAGCTGGGCACGGGGCTCTGCAGCCGCTCGGGGATTGATGATCACCCGAAGGAAAGGGAGAGAACAGGAGAGAGCCAGAGCAGGCCATTGGCAATCAGGGATGGCAGTCCCAGCGCCCAGTCCTGCTCCGCCGGGGGCGGGAGCCGCAGCCGCAGGAAAAAAAGGATCCGCTGCTCCCGGTGCTTGCCGGTCTTTGGCCGAAGGCAGGGGGTTCCAGGCTGGCTTTGAGCGCAGGCCCCGGGAGCTGAGCACAGCCCGGCCCGGGGGTCCCGCAGTGCGTGGCCGAGGAGGGTCCCGGGGGATGCCAGGAGGGGATCCCGGGGAATTCCCTGGAATTCCGCCCTGCCCTCCCCCCGCGCTCCCTCGGGCACTTTCGCTGCCGCCTGCCCCGCCCTGCGCCGCCGGGATCTGCCCAGAGACCGGGGACGTCACTAAACACCCGCGCTGCCATTGGCGGGCAGCAAAGAGCGGCGCCAATGGCGGGGCCGGAGGCGGCTCTGGAGGCGGGGCCGGCGCTGTGGGCGGGGCCGCAGCGGAGCAGCGCGATGGCTCCAGCGCTGGGGCCGGGGGCGCTCCCGGGGCCCCGGGGGGCGGCGAGAGGTGAGGGGGACCCCCGGCACCGGGACTCTCTGATCGCCCATTGCGCAGCACCGAGGGGCCCCTAAACCCCCATTCCTGGGCGCCGCCATCCCCCCGAACCCCCATTCCCGGGCATGGGTTCCACCCTGCACCCCCTCATCCAGCACCATCCACCCCCACACCCCTTTCCCGGCCATCCTTTCCCAGTGGCGTAGCCGCCAAAAGTCCCTGCCTACCACGGGGGAGACCCAAGTTGGATTCTCTCTGAGAACCAGAAAGGCAACCACCACCGGGAGGAGATTGTTTTGGGAAAGGATAGCTGTTTTGCCACGATTGTTTTGGGAAGAAACTTTCCTAAGTTTCACTTTCCAGATCACTTCTGTGATCTGGCTGATGGTGCCTCTTCACAGGACCACTGGACTTCCCTGGACTCACCTCAGCCCACACCATTCTCATGCCCCTGCTGCCAGTACCAGCAGGAATATTTTATATTAGAGGAAAACGATTATTTTAGTGATAGCATGTAAATAAATATATTTCTAAAAGCAGTAAGTTCTTGCCTGTTGTGGCTGTTTCTGTTGGGGTAGAATGCCCAGAGCTGGGAACAGGGCTGGAGCTGTGAGATGAGCTGTGAGGAACCTGCACTGCAGTGCGGGACCTGTTTGTGCCAGCCTCAGCCTGCTTTCCCAGCAATGGCCATCAGCAAGGCTTTCCTGCACCAGTACAGGGACATGCTGGTGAGATGTGCAAAGGCTTGTCCAAAAGCTCATTTGTGATGCTGCCTGAAGGACTGTGCCCCGTGGAAGAGTGACCCACATTGCAGCAATCTGTGGAGAACGTTTGTTCCTGGGATGCACTCACACTGGTGAAAAAGGTGGGGGCTGTCTCCCATGGGAGGTACCCCAGACTGGTGCAGAGGGCAGGCCAAGGCTCTTTGCAGCAGAGAGTTTTGCCTCAACCCTTGAATGAAGCCCTACAAAGTCTTGTCATATAGACATCCACACATGCAGCCCTGCAGATGCTCATGTGAACTGAGAGCTGCGGGATACGCGCAGGGTCATGCCCTGGAGTGCCATTTCTGAACTGCCTCGGCTGCTTCTGAGGCAGCTGACATGCCGACGTGCCACTGCACCATGGATTTAACATGGTGCAGCGAAAACCACCCCTGGGTGTCTCTTTGTCATGATCTCGTGTGTTGCTCTGTCCAGTTGTCACTCCCTTGGTTTCTCGCTGTATCGCTGTTCTTTCCCACTCCCCCTATGTCTTGCTGCCCAGCCAAGGCTCCTTCCACAGACTCCATCCTGCCCCAGTCCAGACTTTGCTCCCTCCTGTTCCCTCCTCCTCATTCTGCCTCTCTTCCTCTGTCCCTGCTGTCTCTTCCTGCATCTCTGGTCCTGTTCCCTATGCTTTTGCTCTCCTTGCCTCTCTGTTCCGCTTCCTGTCCTTCACACTTCCGTCTTTACTTCTCAGCTCCGCTCCCTGCGCCACGCTCAGCTCACACTCCCAGGCGAACTGCCCCGGCAGCCATTCTCTGCAGGCGGGAGACGGCGGGGAGCGGTCCTGCAGCGGCGAGTCGGGCCCGGGACAGGCGCCTCGGCCCTGGGGCCGGAGCGGGGCCGCTCCGAGCCAGCGGAGGCAGCTGGAGCTGCGGCCCGGGGAGCGGGGCCGCCGCAGCCCCACAGCCCCGGGGCCGCCCCTCAGGGCCCCGCGCGGAATGGCGGCAGCGGCGGGAAGGAGCCCGCGGGCGGCGGGCAGCTCCGCCTCCCTGCCGTGCCACACGCGGCAGCTGGCCTCAGGAGCACCGCCGGTGGTGTGGGGACACTGGTCCCACAGCTGGGGACGAGCCGCCGAGCAGCACAATGCCGCGGAATGCATTAAGGGAGAGAGTGCGTGTATGAGCGAGTTAAGGAGCAAAGAAGGGCAGAGTTCATCGGTGCCTCCCCTCGGAGAGGAACGGAGGGCCCGAGATGGCACCCAGACGCAAAGCCGAGGCACCTGACCGGCCTGCCTGGGTTCTGGGTAGGAGATGTCACCGAGAGACCCTCTAGCCTGGTACGGCCCTCTGCTGATCATGTGCTGCAGCCTTCAAGGTGGGCATCGACGTGTGCTTGATTCCAGAGGATGGCATTGGCTGAGTTTATGCAGCCGGGCAGCTGGAGACTGCTTATGAGCCTTGGAGACATGCCAGAGGTGGAAAGCTGTCAGTGCCTCTGTGCTTGTGGCTGTAAACCCCCCAGGGTTTAACTGGTGCTTCCTGGCCAATTGTACCAAAGGTGCTGTATCAGGCTTTCCAAGAGGTTCTGAGCTGAAGGTGCCTGGCACACATAAGTCATGAATATTTCCTTCCAGGAAGAGCTACTCAGCTGAAAGGCCACCTGTGTTAACTCTTACCTGTGGGAACTGACACCTTTGTGTGTAACGCCTGGCAGTTCCTCATGATGTCCAAGGACAAGCAAGAGGGAGCTCAGGGCCTCTGGAAGACTGCTTGAGGCATGTGGGGCACACATAGTGTTCACTTCTGCCACTTGCAGTTAACCAGACACAGGAAGGTTCTAGAGATGAGCACGTGGCGTCCTGGTGTTCCCAGCAAAAGTGTGGGGATTTGACTGTGGGTTGGTCTACAGGACACGAAGCCCCTGATGGTGGCACTTGGGCCGCACCTGCTGCAAAGGGAAAAAGGATTTTTGCTCAGGGGTTATTGGGGGTCCTTGAGAGAGCTTTAATCAGGGTTGGAAATGAAAGGGAATAAAGCAGGCTCGCTTGGGAGATGCCTGAGCACTGCACATCCATGTAGGCATGAGAATAGAGTAGCGAGAAAGTGCTGCCTTCAAAGGTCACAAAACTGTAGCAGAATTATCGGGAAAAGCATGCTTCCTGCCAGAATGGTGCCAAGACAAAAATGGTACTGAAGAACAGCACTTGCAGTGGGGTTTTTTAATGCAGCCTTCATAAGGGGCTTTTGATAGGGATTGCTGAGGAATAAAGAGTGCCTCTGCATTCCTCCTCACAGTGCTGCCTCCCAGAATACCTCCACCCTTCTCTACCTGTGCTCCTTACAGGCCTGTGCAGAATGAGGAGATTCAATAGAGGGAAGGTGCATGAATTCACCAGGCAATATGAGCATATACTAGGGAGTTCACAGACACCACTTTGCTGTGAGATCACAGAGCCCTGTTTGATGTGAGGTCCCAGAGCCCCACTGTGCTCTTCAGTGCTCACTCTGGGCAACACTGGAGAAGCAGCAGTGGCAGTGGAGGCACAATGTTGCGAGCACGGGGGGTCTTGGTCCTGACCCACTACCTCCTGCTCCTGTTTCTCCTGGCCCTGCAAGCACAGAATGCCCAGAGTGCTCCAATGCCTGGGCAGGGAGCAGGTAGGCAGGCAGGGGCCAGCACACAGCCCTGGCTGGTGGCAGTGGGGCCAGGGCTGGGCCTGGCTGAGCCAGGAAGCCACCATGGTGTAGGCAGTGGGGCAGACACACCAGGAGAGGTGTGAGGGGCTGCAGCTGCTGCAGGGTGCAGCGTGGAGAGAGGTTCCTAAGGAGCAGGGAGGTGGGGAGACAACAGTTCAGGCCCAGAACCTTGGCCCTGAGTTATCTGTCACTCTGCACTGGTCAGCCATCAAATTCAGCTCTGGTTAGCCGTGGCTCAGCACTGGGTTTTCCACCACCCAGCACTGCTTATTCAGCCTCCTGACCACGCTCCAGGGCTGACCCAACCACAGGTTGTGTGAGCATGCCATGGCTTTTCACTTCACGGGAGAGCTGCCAGCTCAGTGTCCCAAGGGCAGTCAGACCCCTCTGCAGCTGTGACAATACAGACCTGCCTGTGCGTGCCCTGTCAGGACCTTTCTCATCCAGGCCTTGAAGTGTGACCATGACGGCACTGCATATGATGGTAACTTCTTGTGGGTGTTTGGTTGTAGTTGTGGACAGAGAGAGTGCTCTTTCAGCCCCTGAGCTAGAGCCAGATTCTATGCTGATTCCGAGTTGGTATCTCAAGCGTGAGTAATCAGTCTCTACGCCTTCACAAGAATGAGCACTACTTTTCCTTGTGCTATTCATGGGAAATGTGCCTTCATAGGTTAACATCCATTTTTAAATCTAACATAGGTAAGGATTATGACAAGGTCCCTGAAGAATTCCCTGGAGGATTCCCTGAAGGATTCCCTGAAGTTCCAGAAGACCTCCTGACAGCCTGGGATGAAGCTTCATCTGGTTAGTATATCCCACTCTGTTTTTACCCTGGGACCTGGGAAGCTGAGCTTTTGGCTCCTGTAGGGATGTGCTGTATCCTGGACAGCCAGAAGCACTCAGGCAGAGTCTTGCTGCTGGAACATTCCACTTCATACCTCCTGGGCTGAGCCATGGAGATGGTACAACACAGCGCCTGCTCCCGGTTTTGCTTCCGGATGATTGCCAGGGGCATCTCCTGCTGCTGCTGCAAGTTGTACCATTACTGGCCAGAGCTGCTGTGTGCAGACATTGGCATCCAGATGTGGGGAAAAAGGCCTGTGCTGAATCTGTGTTCGCCTCACACTCAGCACAGCACTGAGGCAGAAATGATACCCCATGAAATCGTGGCTGCCCCTGACAAACCTCAGGGTCAGGAATGGGTTGGAGCTGGACCCCAAGCGTGAGGGTGAACCTGAAGGGACTCCTTGTGTGGGATTTGGTTGATGAAGTCTTGGGTGGTTTGGGTCTGTGTTTTTTGTTGTATAGCAGAAAATCTGTCTGTGGATTCCTCTTGTCTTTGGGGATAGAGGACTCCTTACTGCCACTTTCCAGAATGCCTAGGCTGTGGTACCTTGCTCCTGGAAAGGGACAGTGACTTCTATTTAAACTGTCCTGTGTTCTTTCTGAAGAGAGAGATGATGAAAACCCTGATGTGCTGGAAACCATTCCTATGGAAGAAAGTGACAGTGTGCCGGGCTCAGATACAAAAATAGAACCAATACAGGATACCAACCCACTTATTGAGCCTCAGGAGTTTTCAGGTGAGTGCCTGGGAGATGCTGTCTTGGGAAAAGAGAAGAGTTTCAGCTGTATCTCTGCAGGTCGCTCCATAGATGAATTGCAGGTGCTCAGCACACAGCCCTGGCCTGCAGCTTAGAGGAGCAGACAGGAGCAGTGCTGTTCCCTGGCACACACTGCGTTCTTCTCCATGGGAACATTAGGAGATCCCTCTTGGTCCCTGGTGCTAAAACACCAGAGCCAGAGGGACCAATCTCTGAAGACAACAATCCTTGGGCACCTGAAGTGCACTGTGAGATTATCCCTAGTGCAGAGTACAAACATCGTCTCTTGCATTGTCTCGCACATTGTCTTTTCTCCTGCCAGGTTCAGCTGCTGGGCAAAAAGCTGAGACTGCTGGACACTGTGACCCGAGCAAGTACTACATCCTAGGGACAGTAGCAGCCTCGGCTTTGCTTCTGCTTGGGGCAGTGTGTGGGTATATTGTCATGTATCAGCTGCTGAAGAGAGACAGGTGAGTTATTTATTGCTGCCATTGGTAATGAAGTGTTTGCACCGTGCTCGAGTGCCAAGGCAGCACCTGGAAGTGCTCTGCGGAAACCTCTGCAGTGCAATGCTTTAACTGTGCTCTAAATTAATATCTATGAGGAGTCCTCTGGGAAACCTGTTTCTACAGGAGGACGCAGGAAGACAAAGAAGCACTAGGGCAAGACTACACTGGTTCTTCCTGGGAAAGGCGTGGTCATCCTAGAGGTAAAGGTGAAGCAGAGTCAGGAGGAGGACCAGGAAGGGATGAGACAGCCCAAGGCAACAGGTTCCGGGACAGCTGCCGCCTGTTTCCTGAGGTCTTTGCAGCAGAGCTTGCCCAGCGGTACAAGAACATGGGCGCAGACCCCTCACCTCTGCCCACGTGTCCCTTCTGTAAGAAATAGAGGTTATGAAGGCCCCACCTTGAGGTTAGTTCTCCCATGTTGTCTCGTTCTGTTACCAACTGTTATTCTCACTGTCGTGTAATAGTTGTAATTACTGTATCTTACTTCTACCCCAAGGATTCATTTATGTATCCCCTGCCCTCCTACAAGTTACCGTTTATTGTATCCATTGCATTCATCTGTGTAGGCCCTGTTCACCTAGGTGTTTGCATGTTGCAGTCCAGTGTATTCATTGTATTGGTTTGTGCTCCCTTTTCTCTCTCATGTATTACTGTTTTATGTACTCACCCTGTGTACCCTCCTGTTCTCCTGTGTGATGCTGATCCTCCCCAAAGCCCCCTCCTCTTGTTTTTCCATCGGGAAACCGCCCGCTGCTCCCACCATCTCTGCTCTGCTCTCCATGTGGCCTAAAAATGGCCCTGCCAGCTACCCATACCTCACAAAATGGCTGCCCCACAGACAGAATATGCAAAGGAGCTGGCATATAGCCAAGTTGAGTGAAATAAACCTTTAAATCAGCCAACCTAGAAAGAGTTCTTACAAAAGAAACATAACACCTAATAAAGAAAAGACGTAGTGTTGGAGTCCAGAAGATCCCTCTGACAGCCCTGGAGAGTCAGGGGGCTGTACAGGGGGGTCTGGGATCTGTACAAGGGGGTCAGCCAGCCTCCCACAGAGCCCAGAAGGACTCTGATTCTGGCTTCTATCCATGGAAGTGATTGCTCACATGAAGGAAGAATCACAGATCCCAAGAATTTAGAAGTAGATAGTAGTTTGTTATAGAGTATAAATATAGAGATTAGGATTCATAGTATACGGGGCTGAGAGGACAAGATGGAGGAATTGGGGAGTGGCCCCTAGTTTCCTTGTTCTTGTTCTCATCCCCCATCTTTTGCTGATTTGGACTTTAGAGACTGGTTTAGAATAGAACTGACATGTTAGCGTAGCAAGTTAGTATTGGTAATGTTCTGTAAACAATAAATACGTCTTGGACTGTGGTTGGGTCGGGAGTACGGTACATAAGGTACGGGGCTCTCTGATCCGCCCCAGTCCAGCAGCAGCCCAGTCCAGCGGCAGCCCAGCGCCAGTCCAACGGCGTGTCTTGCTTTGCTGGGGACGCCTTGCAAAGCCGAACAAGAACTGTTAGATAATATGAAATAAACAACCTTGATAACTTGAGCTGCTGGACTCACAGTGTCGTCTCTGCCTTTGGTGTGAAACGCTCAGGGCAAAGAGAAGACAGAAACCCTTATTATCTTGGGGAACAGCAACCCCAGGAAAATACCCAGGGAACAGCAACCCTGGGGGAAGATTTCACCACCTCGGGGAACGGCCGCCCCGAGGGGAATCTCGGGGAACATCAACCCTGAGAACGTAGCTTTCAACAGAGAAGAAGTCACAAGTGTCGCCCTGACTTGTACTGAGCTCCATCAGAGTAGGACCCCTAGACTCTGAGCCATTTAACTGAGGTCTTTGGACGTTCCCGTGAGGACGAGACCCCCGGACCTGGTGTCGACGACAGCAGGGACGACGTGCTCCTCCTCTTCGACGTCGACCCGGGAGCAGCGGAGGCGGCGGCGCGCACCCCTCGAGCTCCCACCCCAAGGCTGAAATCTTTTAATAAAGGCTTTTAAAAAGGAGAAGAAGCTCTCCTGGCCCTAATTTATAACACTTCTGTGATCTGGCTGATGGTGCCTCTTCACAGGACCACTGGACTTCCCTGGACTCACCTCAGCCCACACCATTCTCATGCCCCTGCTGCCAGTACCAGCAGGAATATTTTATATTAGAGGAAAACGATTATTTTAGTGATAGCATGTAAATAAATATATTTCTAAAAGCAGTAAGTTCTTGCCTGTTGTGGCTGTTTCTGTTGGGGTAGAATGCCCAGAGCTGGGAACAGGGCTGGAGCTGTGAGATGAGCTGTGAGAAACCTGCACTGCAGTGCAGAACCTGTTTGTGCCAGCCTCAGCCTGCTTTCCCAGCAATGGCCATCAGCAAGGCTTTCCTGCACCAGTACAGGGACATGCTGGTGAGATGTGCAAAGGCTTGTCCAAGAGCTCATTTGTGATGCTGCCTGAAGGACTGTGCCCCGTGGAAGAGTGACCCACATTGCAGCAATCTGTGGAGAACGTTTGTTCCTGGGATGCACTCACACTGGTGAAAAAGGTGGGGGCTGTCTCCCATGGGAGGTACCCCAGACTGGTGCAGAGGGCAGGCCAAGGCTCTTTGCAGCAGAGAGTTTTGCCTCAACCCTTGAATGAAGCCCTACAAAGTCTTGTTGTGAAATACAAAGTTATGTTTCGTGTCAGGGAAATGAAGAAAATCTGTGTAATCATAGGGATGGAACACAGCCATGGGACAGTTATAAAGATGAGTTCTAATAAACAGCTGAGGAAAGCATGGAAGGAAGTTTTTGAATAAATCTTTTGCTTGCAATTATCTATTATAAGTCTCAAGCTATTCTGCAATTAGTGTCCTTTAATTATAACTTTAGAAGCTTGTTTTGTATTAAAGAATTTTAAACTGTAGTTTTAGAGTGCAAAAAGGTTTTCTTTTAGACAAAAGAAGGAAAAAGGAGGGGGCTCAGGCCTCACATAAGGTGGGAAAACATCCTGGACATGAAGATATGACTTCAGCTCACTGATTTATGACTCCTGGAGAAGGAAACTGGACATCAGCATTTGGAAATTGATGGACTTGAAAATAGAGATGGGACCCCCACATCTGGAAGCCAGATCCCACCACCTGGAAAACGTATCCTGGAAGTACATCCTGGAGTATTGAAATATCAGAATAGATCACAATGGTCCATAGAATTATACAGGACAATCTATAGATTTATGGCTGTTAGGTATTGAATTGTGACGTTAAAACTAGAAATGGAAACTGCTGAGAAAGCTTATGAATATGTATAAAATACCATCAAATCCAGCAATGGGTGTGCAGTTGGAAGGGAAAACCCCTGCCACTGTACCCAGCGCTGCCTCTTTGCTCACACTTTACCATGTTAATTAATTAATTATTAAATTGCTGCTTGATATATTGGCCGTGTCAAGCGTCTTATTTTTAACAATTTGGTGGAGAATGCGGGCAACTCCAATCCATTGAGGGAGGCCCCTGATCTCGGGGAGGCGCCCCACCTTGCAGGCTTTTGCCTCAGGTGGCCCTGAGTGACTGGGGAATCTTTCAGGGAGAAGGAGATCCTCGAGGTAAATTGTGAGCGAAGGATTTTGAGCTCCCGGATAAAGCTGCAGTGAAATTCACCTGTAATAACTCGTGCACAGAGACCCAGGCGAGAAAAGGAGGCTGTAAGTATCGCTTGGTTAGGTGGGCTAAGAACGGGTACACACGTGTGAGAGTGTGAGTGGTGTGTGTGTGAGACGTGGTCTGACCACGAAGTGATTGTGGAGTTCTTCTAACCTCGGTTCCGTGTCTCCGCGAGGGGAGCGGCAGGTGAAGGAACAAAGCGAGTGTTGGTAAAGGGAATTCTTTCATATAAAAAGGTCGGGGGCGGGATGCGGCAATAGTTGGAGAGGATTTCTTCACAGTAAATCAGAGGCGGGAAGCGGTATTGGTTGAAGGGACTTTTTATTAAAGAAATCCTAGACAAGTGAGAAAATAGGAAGGCCTTTCATTACTGAAGTCAGAAAGAGTGTGGTCGAGGCAAGTGAGGGAATACCCGTTTCTTAGGGTGGGTCAATGCCAAGACAAGGACCCAGGGGTTGGTATAAACCAACAGGCAAATAGAAGTACTAAAGGTACTGGGAAAGGAGGGAGCTTTTTACCACAGGACAGTCCCCTGGGGTTAATGTTAAAATTTTAGGATGAATGTAAATCCAGGAAAGGAAAAAGTAAAGAGAAAATGATGAAATACTGTATGATGGAATGGACTAAAGAAATGACACGACCTGATAATTTGTACTGGCCAATGTACAGGTCATCTGAGGGGTGGATCTGTCAGGCCCTAAATGCCTGTGTAAATGAAAAGGATCCAATTAACCAGGAAGAGAGCGATTATGCTGCTTTATGGCACAAGTCCTGGCCTTCTCCCCTGTATGCTTTAAAAACCAAAAAAGGAGAAGAATCCATGAGGCCACTTACACAACCTCCCCCCTTATCTACCACAACCAGCTGCCCCACCAGAGGTGCCTAATCCAGCACCCCCAGCACCTCAAGCCCCTATGGCACTGCTTGCACCTCAAGCCCCTGTGGCTCTGCCTCGTCCTCCAGATTCACCACCTGCACATAGAAGCAGGGAGACAGTTCGGGCAGAAAGGCGCAAGGACAGTGATGATGAGAGCAAAAGGGGCCAGTTAGATCCATTAAGGAAGGTACTGATAGCAAGATACCAAGGGGGGAAGGGGAGGACAGCTATTAGATATGTATCAGTACCACTGAACACTGGGGATGTGAGAGCCCTTAAAAAGGAAATGGGGATGTCTGATAAACTAGATCAGTTCCTGGGGCCCAAGAAGCCACAATTAAGCTATTAAACTTCTTAGAGAAAAAGGGTTTGAAAGCTTCAATGTTCAAGTTGCAATTTGTAGAAGCAGAAATGAAGTATTTGGGTCATTAGTTAAGTAAAAGAACAAAGAAACTGGACCCCGAATGAGTATCGGGCATACTTGCCTTACCTTCTCCCAGAACAAAGGGAGAGATAAGACAGCTGGTAAGGCTATTAAAGTGTTGTAGGCAGTAGATAAAAAAAGTATAGTCAAAAAGCAAAATTTTTATATCAGAAGTTAACTGGAGAACAGATTCATGATTTTGTAGAGTTAATTGAATTACAAACTAAAGTAAGACCAGATTTAACTGAAAAAAAAATAAAATTATCTGAAGGGGAGAAATATTTCATCAATAGCTCCTCCAAAGTATTAGAAAGGAAGCAGAGGTCAGGATATGCAATTGTAAAGGGAGGAAACATGTTGATAGTAGAAAGGAAAAGGTTAAGTTCCAGCTGGCCCGCACAAGCCCGGGAGTTATATGCGTTATACCAGGCTTTAGAACTGTTAAAAGACAAAGTGGAGACTATTTATACAAAGTATACTTTTAGAATTGTACATACTTTTAGGAAGATTTGGAAAGAGAGAAGTTTGATCAATACCCAAAGAAAATGGTTGATCTATCAAGAATTAATACTTAAAGTGCTTGAATCATTAAAAAGACCAGAAAAAAAAAATATAGCTGTTACACATGTAAAAGGTCACCAAAGAAACACAAGCTATTTAGCAAGAGGAAATGACATAGCTGACCAAGCTGCAAAAAGAGGCAGCTTTTGAATTGAAAGAAACAATTCAGTTGAATATTATAACAAAAGTTCAAAGAGAAGTCCAAAAAATTTTATAGCTCCTAAGAAGCTATAAAGAAATTAGATACTAAGAAAGAACAAAGGAAAGGAGTACTCTTAGATAGGTGGGAAATTTTGTCCAAAGCCTATGCAAAAAAGATTTTGAGCCAATTACATCAGCATACTCATTGAAGAACCAGAGCCTTGTGTGATCATTTTTTAAAAAAAATATGATGGGTGTATTGGGATTTTTTTTTGAAATAGCAAAGCAAGTAACACAGAAGCGTGTTACTTGTCAGAGAGTCAACAAAAAGGTAATGAGGCAAACTTCAGCGGGGGGGGGGGCGGTAAGAAAATAGCCTATGAACCTCTTGAAAGAGTTCAGGTGGATTATGCTGAGCTTCCAAAAGTCAGTAAGTGGAAGTATCTGTTAGTAGTAGTAGATCAACTAATTCGCTGGGTAGAAGCTTACCCAGCTGTAAGGGCCACGGCCAAATTTGTAATTAAAATACTACTAGAACAAATTATTCCCCGATTTGGGGTTATTCGAGCCATTGATTCTGATCAAGGCTCCCATTTTACCTCTAGTGTCATCAAAGGGGTAACACAAGCCATGGGTATTTCCTGAGAACACCATACCCCCTTGGCTCCCTCAGAGCTCTGGGAGGGAGAAAAGAAGGACCAAACTATAAAACAGCATTTAACCAAATTAATGATTGAAACCAGAATGTCCTGGAAAAAATGTTTACCTTTAGCATTGCTTAATATAAGAACACTTCCTAATGCAGATACTGGGCTATCAGCATACGAAATGCTTTATGGAATGCCATATTCCCAAGAGATACCCCAAACATCAGTAATAGTTAAAGATATGACTATTCAGAAAATATATCCAAACAATTAGACAACATGTATTAGAGTTGAGAGAAAAAGGAATATTGGCTCAATCTACCCCTCTAGGATTTGGCATACATAAAATAAAACCAAGTGATTGAGTGCTGGTTAAAAGCTGCAAAGAGGAGACCTTATCTTCTAAATGGGAAGGCCCATATTTAACCCCTTAACCACTGATACAGCCATCCAGACTGCAGAGAAAGGCTGGACCCACACATCACGATTAAAGGACCAGTGGGACCACCAACAGAGGCACCGGCCGAGCTTCAGTGGAACATCTCATCTGCTCCTAGAGAACTGAAAATAAGACTTAAAAAGGATTGATGCATGTTTCAGGAACTCTTGTACCTGAGGTTTCAGAATCAAAACCTTCCAAGGAAAGTGAAATGTCCTAACCTAAACTGTAAATGTTTTCCCTGGGGTTGTTTCAAGTGCACTGAGTGTCAGAAATTGTGGTATACAAACTTGGTGCGGGCAAGGATCCCTAGTACCCTTTGCTGGAGTTGTAGGGATGAGATAGAGACAGATAGAACACTAAGGGCTGCAGTAGAGAAAGGATACATTAAAGTAGGTGATAAGGATTGGTGGGGGACCTGGCTGCACAGGACACGGGCTGGGATCGATCTGCAGGAAGAAGCAAAAGCAAAATTCGAAAGAATTGAGTGTGATTACAACAATTAGATACCAGACGGATACCAAATTGAAATAAGAGAGTGGCACAGAGCTAAGCTTCAGTAGGCCTGGCAACAATTCACAGGTAAGAATAAATAGAGGGCAAGACCAGATTGACCTCTGCCTTTGCCACCAAGAAGATGAAATTCCCAACTGTTGGCAGCAACCCAATAGGTTGGAGGGGTGGAAAGGCATGTCATACTGGACCTCTCGTTATATACCTGATCATGTGTGTAAGCATTGCCATGGCAATTGACAAATGTCACCCATGTCACCAGTCAGTGAAATGGAGAGGAGTCACAACGGTATCCTTTGTTGGTCACACCCATATAAACAAAGGTTGTTATGATGAAAGTCAGTTAAGGGTTTGTGAAGAGCAAGGAAGAGAATTTTGGATGGCAAGGAATTTAGGAGCAAGAGGAGGAGCTGGCCGTAATTACCAGACATGTCCAAGAGGAGAAGAATATATATGCTTTACCAAAGCAGGTATGTGGAGATACACTGATGGGGGAGGAGTTCAATATGGGGGGAATTTAGTGCAGAAAGCAGTAGAAGGGTTGAAAACCCACTCTGAATCTAAAGTTGCTTCCCCAAATTTGTATGAGAAATTAAAGAAACAGCTGCCAGAGTTAGACCTTTCCACTTCTGGAGAATTTGTTTATGGATTTAATGCAATGAATTGTAATAGAATTAAATATTTCCAAGTGCTGAATTTGTGGTGGGACCCAAATGACAGGGCAATAGCCTTAGAGAGGAGAAGGGTCAGAAGTAGCACAAATTTTAAAGTAGAAGCGAACAGGAATTACAAAACCTGAAGAACGGACAGAAGGATGGGTATTGACAAATGTAGTGATAAGCCAGGAATGCATAGCCAAGAAAGGGAAAGCTTTTGAGACAAAGGTAGGGGAAACCCCTTGCAGGAAAATGTATACCACAAATTTCTCTAAAATCGGTGGTAGCCACAAAACCCAAAAGGATATTTAAGTAACAAACAAATGCCTGTTCAACAATAGAATTCTATCCTTCAAGCTTCATGGTGAGACCAGTTGTTTGGAGGGGGGGCTTGGTGGAAGAAAATAGTATTTATAATATTATGTTCATTGACTGGATTGTTGTTTTTACCTTGCTTAATTCCATGCTTTGTTCAGCTTATCCACTCTGTAATTCAAGGTATGCAGGTCGCTGTGATGCCTGTAGACCCTGAACTAGCTACAGGGGAATTTAGCCATTTTGAGAAAACATCTAAAATATCCAAAATAATGAAATTGAAGAAAAAGGACAAAGAAGGAAAAGTTTCTGAAGTTTTGGCCAGATTCGAAACCCAGACACGAATAAGTAAGATAAATAAAAATTTATACAAGGAGAGTGGGGACTGTGAAATACAAAGTTATGTTTCGTGTCAGGGAAATGAAGAAAATCTGTGTAATCATAGGGATGGAACACAGCCATGGGACAGTTATAAAGATGAGTTCTAATAAACAGCTGAGGAAAGCATGGAAGGAAGTTTTTGAATAAATCTTTTGCTTGCAATTATCTATTATAAGTCTCAAGCTATTCTGCAATTAGTGTCCTTTAATTATAACTTTAGAAGCTTGTTTTGTATTAAAGAATTTTAAACTGTAGTTTTAGAGTGCAAAAAGGTTTTCTTTTAGACAAAAGAAGGAAAAAGGAGGGGGCTCAGGCCTCACATAAGGTGGGAAAACATCCTGGACATGAAGATATGACTTCAGCTCACTGATTTATGACTCCTGGAGAAGGAAACTGGACATCAGCATTTGGAAATTGATGGACTTGAAAATAGAGATGGGACCCCCACATCTGGAAGCCAGATCCCACCACCTGGAAAACGTATCCTGGAAGTACATCCTGGAGTATTGAAATATCAGAATAGATCACAATGGTCCATAGAATTATACAGGACAATCTATAGATTTATGGCTGTTAGGTATTGAATTGTGACGTTAAAACTAGAAATGGAAACTGCTGAGAAAGCTTATGAATATGTATAAAATACCATCAAATCCAGCAATGGGTGTGCAGTTGGAAGGGAAAACCCCTGCCACTGTACCCAGCGCTGCCTCTTTGCTCACACTTTACCATGTTAATTAATTAATTATTAAATTGCTGCTTGATATATTGGCCGTGTCAAGCGTCTTATTTTTAACATTGTCATATAGACATCCACACATGCAGCCCTGCAGATGCTCATGTGAACTGAGAGCTGCGGGATACGCGCAGGGTCATGCCCTGGAGTGCCATTTCTGAACTGCCTCGGCTGCTTCTGAGGCAGCTGACATGCCGACGTGCCACTGCACCATGGATTTAACATGGTGCAGCGAAAACCACCCCTGGGTGTTTCTTTGTCATGATCTCGTGTGTTGCTCTGTCCAGTTGTCACTCCCTTGGTTTCTCGCTGTATCGCTGTTCTTTCCCACTCCCCCTATGTCTTGCTGCCCAGCCAAGGCTTCTTCCACAGACTCCATCCTGCCCCAGTCCAGACTTTGCTCCCTCCTGTTCCCTCCTCCTCATTCTGCCTCTCTTCCTCTGTCCCTGCTGTCTCTTCCTGCATCTCTGGTCCTGTTCCCTATGCTTTTGCTCTCCTTGCCTCTCTGTTCCGCTTCCTGTCCTTCACACTTCCGTCTTTACTTCTCAGCTCCGCTCCCTGCGCCACGCTCAGCTCACACTCCCAGGCGAACTGCCCCGGCAGCCATTCTCTGCAGGCGGGAGACGGCGGGGAGCGGTCCTGCAGCGGCGAGTCGGGCCCGGGACAGGCGCCGCGGCCCTGGGGCCGGAGCGGGGCCGCTCCGAGCCAGCGGAGGCAGCTGGAGCCGCGGCCCGGGGAGCGGGGCCGCCGCAGCCCCACAGCCCCGGGGCCGCCCCTCAGGGCCCCGCGCGGAATGGCGGCAGCGGCGGGAAGGAGCCCGCGGGCGGCGGGCAGCTCCGCCTCCCTGCCGTGCCACACGCGGCAGCTGGCCTCAGGAGCACCGCCGGTGGTGTGGGGACACTGGTCCCACAGCTGGGGACGAGCCGCCGAGCAGCACAATGCCGCGGAATGCATTAAGGGAGAGAGTGCGTGTATGAGCGAGTTAAGGAGCAAAGAAGGGCAGAGTTCATCGGTGCCTCCCCTCGGAGAGGAACGGAGGGCCCGAGATGGCACCCAGACGCAAGGCCGAGGCACCTGACCGGCCTGCCTGGGTTCTGGGTAGGAGATGTCACCGAGAGACCCTCTAGCCTGGTACGGCCCTCTGCTGATCATGTGCTGCAGCCTTCAAGGTGGGCATCGACGTGTGCTTGATTCCAGAGGATGGCATTGGCTGAGTTTATGCAGCCGGGCAGCTGGAGACTGCTTATGAGCCTTGGAGACATGCCAGAGGTGGAAAGCTGTCAGTGCCTCTGTGCTTGTGGCTGTAAACCCCCCAGGGTTTAACTGGTGCTTCCTGGCCAATTGTACCAAAGGTGCTGTATCAGGCTTTCCAAGAGGTTCTGAGCTGAAGGTGCCTGGCACACATAAGTCATGAATATTTCCTTCCAGGAAGAGCTACTCAGCTGAAAGGCCACCTGTGTTAACTCTTACCTGTGGGAACTGACACCTTTGTGTGTAACGCCTGGCAGTTCCTCATGATGTCCAAGGACAAGCAAGAGGGAGCTCAGGGCCTCTGGAAGACTGCTTGAGGCATGTGGGGCACACATAGTGTTCACTTCTGCCACTTGCAGTTAACCAGACACAGGAAGGTTCTAGAGATGAGCACGTGGCGTCCTGGTGTTCCCAGCAAAAGTGTGGGGATTTGACTGTGGGTTGGTCTACAGGACACGAAGCCCCTGATGGTGGCACTTGGGCCGCACCTGCTGCAAAGGGAAAAAGGATTTTTGCTCAGGGGTTATTGGGGGTCCTTGAGAGAGCTTTAATCAGGGTTGGAAATGGAAAGGGAATAAAGCAGGCTCGCTTGGGAGATGCCTGAGCACTGCACATCCATGTAGGCATGAGAATAGAGTAGCGAGAAAGTGCTGCCTTCAAAGGTCACAAAACTGTAGCAGAATTATCGGGAAAAGCATGCTTCCTGCCAGAATGGTGCCAAGACAAAAATGGTACTGAAGAACAGCACTTGCAGTGGGGTTTTTTAATGCAGCCTTCATAAGGGGCTTTTGATAGGGATTGCTGAGGAATAAAGAGTGCCTCTGCATTCCTCCTCACAGTGCTGCCTCCCAGAATACCTCCACCCTTCTCTACCTGTGCTCCTTACAGGCCTGTGCAGAATGAGGAGATTCAATAGAGGGAAGGTGCATGAATTCACCAGGCAATATGAGCATATACTAGGGAGTTCACAGACACCACTTTGCTGTGAGATCACAGAGCCCTGTTTGATGTGAGGTCCCAGAGCCCCACTGTGCTCTTCAGTGCTCACTCTGGGCAACACTGGAGAAGCAGCAGTGGCAGTGGAGGCACAATGTTGCGAGCACGGGGGGTCTTGGTCCTGACCCACTACCTCCTGCTCCTGTTTCTCCTGGCCCTGCAAGCACAGAATGCCCAGAGTGCTCCAATACCTGGGCAGGGAGCAGGTAGGCAGGCAGGGGCCAGCACACAGCCCTGGCTGGTGGCAGTGGGGCCAGGGCTGGGCCTGGCTGAGCCAGGAAGCCACCATGGTGTAGGCAGTGGGGCAGACACACCAGGAGAGGTGTGAGGGGCTGCAGCTGCTGCAGGGTGCAGCGTGGAGAGAGGTTCCTAAGGAGCAGGGAGGTGGGGAGACAACAGTTCAGGCCCAGAACCTTGGCCCTGAGTTATCTGTCACTCTGCACTGGTCAGCCATCAAATTCAGCTCTGGTTAGCCGTGGCTCAGCACTGGGTTTTCCACCACCCAGCACTGCTTATTCAGCCTCCTGACCACGCTCCAGGGCTGACCCAACCACAGGTTGTGTGAGCATGCCATGGCTTTTCACTTCACGGGAGAGCTGCCAGCTCAGTGTCCCAAGGGCAGTCAGACCCCTCTGCAGCTGTGACAATACAGACCTGCCTGTGCGTGCCCTGTCAGGACCTTTCTCATCCAGGCCTTGAAGTGTGACCATGACGGCACTGCATATGATGGTAACTTCTTGTGGGTGTTTGGTTGTAGTTGTGGACAGAGAGAGTGCTCTTTCAGCCCCTGAGCTAGAGCCAGATTCTATGCTGATTCCGAGTTGGTATCTCAAGCGTGAGTAATCAGTCTCTACGCCTTCACAAGAATGAGCACTACTTTTCCTTGTGCTATTCATGGGAAATGTGCCTTCCTAGGTTAACATCCATTTTTAAATCTAACATAGGTAAGGATTATGACAAGGTCCCTGGAGGATTCCCTGGAGGATTCCCTGAAGGATTCCCTGAAGTTCCAGAAGACCTCCTGACAGCCTGGGATGAAGCTTCATCTGGTTAGTATATCCCACTCTGTTTTTACCCTGGGACCTGGGAAGCTGAGCTTTTGGCTCCCGTAGGGATGTGCTGTATCCTGGACAGCCAGAAGCACTCAGGCAGAGTCTTGCTGCTGGAACACTCCACTTCATACCTCCTGGGCTGAGCCATGGAGATGGTACAACACAGCGCCTGCTCCCGGTTTTGCTTCCGGATGATTGCCAGGGGCATCTCCTGCTGCTGCTGCAAGTTGTACCATTACTGGCCAGAGCTGCTGTGTGCAGACATTGGCATCCAGATGTGGGGAAAAAGGCCTGTGCTGAATCTGTGTTCGCCTCACACTCAGCACAGCACTGAGGCAGAAATGATACCCCATGAAATCGTGGCTGCCCCTGACAAACCTCAGGGTCAGGAATGGGTTGGAGCTGGACCCCAAGCGTGAGGGTGAACCTGAAGGGACTCCTTGTGTGGGATTTGGTTGATGATGTCTTGGGTGGTTTGGGTCTGTGTTTTTTGTTGTATAGCAGAAAATCTGTCTGTGGATTCCTCTTGTCTTTGGGGATAGAGGACTCCTTACTGCCACTTTCCAGAATGCCTAGGCTGTGGTACCTTGCTCCTGGAAAGGGACAGTGACTTCTATTTAAACTGTCCTGTGTTCTTTCTGAAGAGAGAGATGATGAAAACCCTGATGTGCTGGAAACCATTCCTATGGAAGAAAGTGACAGTGTGCCGGGCTCAGATACAAAAATAGAACCAATACAGGATACCAACCCACTTATTGAGCCTCAGGAGTTTTCAGGTGAGTGCCTGGGAGATGCTGTCTTGGGAAAAGAGAAGAGTTTCAGCTGTATCTCTGCAGGTCGCTCCATAGATGAATTGCAGGTGCTCAGCACACAGCCCTGGCCTGCAGCTTAGAGGAGCAGACAGGAGCAGTGCTGTTCCCTGGCACACACTGCGTTCTTCTCCATGGGAACATTAGGAGATCCCTCTTGGTCCCTGGTGCTAAAACGCCAGAGCCAGAGGGACCAATCTCTGAAGACAACAATCCTTGGGCACCTGAAGTGCACTGTGAGATTATCCCTAGTGCAGAGTACAAACATCGTCTCTTGCATTGTCTCGCACATTGTCTTTTCTCCTGCCAGGTTCAGCTGCTGGGCAAAAAGCTGAGACTGCTGGACACTGTGACCCGAGCAAGTACTACATCCTAGGGACAGTAGCAGCCTCGGCTTTGCTTCTGCTTGGGGCAGTGTGTGGGTATTATTGTCATGTATCAGCTGCTGAAGAGAGACAGGTGAGTTATTTATTGCTGCCATTGGTAATGAAGTGTTTGCACCGTGCTCGAGTGCCAAGGCAGCACCTGGCAGTGCTCTGCGGAAACCTCTGCAGTGCAATGCTTTAACTGTGCTCTAATTAATATCTATGAGGAGTCCTCTGGGAAATCTGTTTCTACAGGAGGACGCAGGAAGACAAAGAAGCACTAGGACAAGACTACACTGGTTCTTCCTGGGAAAGGCGTGGTCATCCTAGAGGTAAAGGTGAAGCAGAGTCAGGAGGAGGACCAGGAAGGGATGAGACAGCCCAAGGCAACAGGTTCCGGGACAGCTGCCGCCTGTTTCCTGAGGTCTTTGCAGCAGAGCTTGCCCAGCGGTACAAGAACATGGGCGCAGACCCCTCACCTCTGCCCACGTGTCCCTTCTGTGATCTGGCTGATGGTGCCTCTTCACAGGACCACTGGATTTCCCTGGACTCACCTCAGCCCACACCATTCTCATGCTCCTGCTGCCAGTACCAGCAGGAATATTTTATATTAGAGGAAAACGATTATTTTAGTGATAGCATGTAAATAAATATATTTCTAAAAGCAGTAAGTTCTTGCCTGTTGTGGCTGTTTCTGTTGGGGTAGAATGCCCAGAGCTGGGAACAGGGCTGGAGCTGTGAGATGAGCTGTGAGGAACCTGCACTGCAGTGCGGGACCTGTTTGTGCCAGCCTCAGCCTGCTTTCCCAGCAATGGCCATCAACAAGGCTTTCCTGCACCAGTACAGGGACATGCTGGTGACGAGTGACATGCAAAATCTTCTCTACTACCTCATTTGGGATGCTGCCCTGAATCAGGATGCTCTGGGCAGAGAGGGAAGGATGTTCTGGGAAAGACACCTGTCCAGTGCTGAGTACATCAAGGAGACCTGACATGGTGACTTAGGTCACAGGGGATGTGGCAGGTCCCACCCACAGAGCTCAGATCAAGGATCAAGGAGCAGAAAGTTGGAGCCAGGCTGAGTGAGGGACAGAGGGGAAGGGATCTGATATTAGTCACAGGAGTGGTATTAAAAATAAAATTGATAGCAGAGACAACGATTATAATAAAAAGGATGGTCTTTTACCACAGATGACAGGACAAAGTCATAGGTGGAACAAAGCACAGGAAGTGTGCTGTGGTGTTTTGCTTGAGTGAGTGGGGCAGTTGCAGGTTCTATGTGGCTCCTTAATTACTGTTTTGGGATTTGACTTAACTTTTGGTTCAGGGAGGTTAAGACTGAGGCAATATACACCTGGGTATTTCCCACTCAGTGTCTAAAGTGATGGACTGTAAGACTGTGAAGAAAGAGGCCTTCCAGGTGGGAGGATGTGGGAACCAAGCTAGCTGAGATGGATAATACCTTAGCCCAGGTATCTTACGCAGAAACCACAAACCTGACACCATGGGAGGTGGGATATGGAAATTAGGAGACTAATGGCATCATTCCAAACTAGGTCATGTCTCTGGGTCTGGTTCTCCATGGGTTCAAACCTTTGACATAAAAAGTCACGTCCCTATCCCACATTTGGGACTGGACACTTGCCCTCAGATAATCTTATATATTGTTAAGTTAGCCACACACATGCATCTTTGGATGCTGTCCCTTGGACCGTGTGGTCTCTGTGTTTGCTATTTTACCACGATTAAAGTTCTATTTTTGGGCACTGCATCATTCCCGCTCCTCTATTCTAAGGGGACCACAACCGGAATCACAATGCAGGCTGTGATTGGAAGAAGTGACAGAATGCCCATCTCACACCAGGGAGCTGCCCTGGGGTCACGAGTCAGATTCACTGTGGTCCTGTGGCTTTTGCCCATGCTTGCTCCTGCTCAGCCATCTACAGCCAAAGCTAGCAGTGGGAGTGCAGCAAAACTCTTGTCCAAGAAACGCAGCACAGCTCTCTGAGGCTGCCTGTCTCCTGCAGTGTGTGGGGAGGATATTGGCAGCAGCAATTGCCAGAGAGATGCTTGAAGGCGTCTCTGGACACTGTGCGGTTTGGGGGTGTTTTGTATGCTTCTGGCTCAGGCGGTAAAGACTGACAATGCTACTCCCCAGACAATGCGATTCCCTTGGAAGTGGTGAAGAGGAAGCACTGAGGTGCTCACCCTTGCCCCTCGCCTCTCCACAGCAGCTCCAGCTCCACCTCTGGGCTGCCCATCACGGGCCTCTCAGCAGCCTCTGAGATTTCCCCCTCCTGAGAGGGCAGGCCAAGGCTCTTTGCAGCAGAGAGTTTTGCCTCAACCCTTGAATGAAGCCCTACAAAGTCTTGTCATATAGACATCCACACGTGCAGCCCTGCAGATGCTCATGTGAACAGAGAGCTGCGGGATATGCGCAGGGTCATGCCCTGGAGTGCCATTTCTGAACTGCCTCGGCTGCTTCTGAGGCAGCTGACATGCCGACGTGCCACTGCACCATGGATTTAACATGGTGCAGCGAAAACCACCCCTGGGTGTCTCTTTGTCATGATCTCTGCACGGACACGGCTGTGAAGAATTTGACGGCCTTTGTTGTTTTAACTTGTCAAGTCCCAGTGAGTCTATATTAAAGAAAATCAAGCTGCTGAAAGAAGATGTAACAGAACTGAAAACTGAAAAGGACCCAGAATGGTTCCAAAATTTATTTGGACATTTTGGATTTAAAGGATGGGTTGTTGCACTTTTGAATCAGTTACTTTGGATTGTCGCTGTGATAGTGATTGTATTACTGATGTTTACTTGTTTAGTTAAGGGCTTTAAGAGAGCAGTAGCAGAGGTCTTTTTAATCAATAAAAAAGGGGGAGTTGAAGAAAGCCCTCCAGACAGTGACACTCTCCCTTGGAGGGAGAGTGTACTGTGAAGAAACAATAACCCCTTGGGGAAGTTTCCCCTCGAAGTTAGCTATCTCTTTTTGTTGGCCCAAAGTCAGTTATGCTTACCCCATTGGTTCAAAGTTTGCTAGCCTTCCCCCATTGGGTCAAAGTTGCCATTGGTTCAAAAGTTACTTCACCCTGCCTTCCCGCACCATGATTGGTGCATTTTCGATCCTCTCCCTGATTGGAGGGTTTTTCAATCCGCGCTGCGATTGGCCCTCGTGGAAAACCCCGCCCCTTTCAAACCACATAAAAGTAGCATGCTTGAGACCCACGGGGTCTTCGATCTTCTGATGTCGACGGTTCCTGCCCTCGAATAAAGAAGCTCTGGAGATCCTCGACTCTCGCCTCTCCTTCCTGCGCCGCTTGGGGAAGAAGCTTGCAGGCAGAGCTGCCCATCTAGCTCTCGCCTCCTCTGACGGCATGAGGCCACAGAGCTCCGCTTTGTGAGCTGCCCAGAGCGGTTGCCTTGGCATCCGCCTCACAAAAGAGCTGAACGCTGCTTAGGTGAGCCTGTGCCCCTGAGGCAGAGAGCGTCCTTTTAAGGACGACTCGCAGCAAGAGGGTGCGGCCCGCCGAAGACCCCGCGAGGACGGACCGTGGAGTGGTCAGCAAGCCTCGCCCATCGCGGACGAGCCGCGGCAAGTCCTCTGGGAAACCTGTTTCTACAGGAGGACGCAGGAAGACAAAGAAGCACTAGGGCAAGACTACACTGGTTCTTCCTGGGAAAGGCGTGGTCATCCTAGAGGTAAAGGTGAAGCAGAGTCAGGAGGAGGACCAGGAAGGGATGAGACAGCCCAAGGCAACAGGTTCCGGGACAGCTGCCGCCTGTTTCCTGAGGTCTTTGCAGCAGAGCTTGCCCAGCGGTACAAGAACATGGGCGCAGACCCCTCACCTCTGCCCACGTGTCCCTTCTGTAAGAAATAGAGGTTATGAAGGCCCCACCTTGAGGTTAGTTCTCCCATGTTGTCTCGTTCTGTTACCAACTGTTATTCTCACTGTCGTGTAATAGTTGTAATTACTGTATCTTACTTCTACCCCAAGGATTCATTTATGTATCCCCTGCCCTCCTACAAGTTACCGTTTATTGTATCCATTGCATTCATCTGTGTAGGCCCTGTTCACCTAGGTGTTTGCATGTTGCAGTCCAGTGTATTCATTGTATTGGTTTGTGCTCCCTTTTCTCTCTCATGTATTACTGTTTTATGTACTCACCCTGTGTACCCTCCTGTTCTCCTGTGTGATGCTGATCCTCCCCAAAGCCCCCTCCTCTTGTTTTTCCATCGGGAAACCGCCCGCTGCTCCCACCATCTCTGCTCTGCTCTCCATGTGGCCTAAAAATGGCCCTGCCAGCTACCCATACCTCACAAAATGGCTGCCCCACAGACAGAATATGCAAAGGAGCTGGCATATAGCCAAGTTGAGTGAAATAAACCTTTAAATCAGCCAACCTAGAAAGAGTTCTTACAAAAGAAACATAACACCTAATAAAGAAAAGACGTAGTGTTGGAGTCCAGAAGATCCCTCTGACAGCCCTGGAGAGTCAGGGGGCTGTACAGGGGGGTCTGGGATCTGTACAAGGGGGTCAGCCAGCCTCCCACAGAGCCCAGAAGGACTCTGATTCTGGCTTCTATCCATGGAAGTGATTGCTCACATGAAGGAAGAATCACAGATCCCAAGAATTTAGAAGTAGATAGTAGTTTGTTATAGAGTATAAATATAGAGATTAGGATTCATAGTATACGGGGCTGAGAGGGCAAGATGGAGGAATTGGGGAGTGGCCCCTAGTTTCCTTGTTCTTGTTCTCATCCCCCATCTTTTGCTGATTTGGACTTTAGAGACTGGTTTAGAATAGAACTGACATGTTAGCGTAGCAAGTTAGTATTGGTAATGTTCTGTAAACAATAAATACGTCTTGGACTGTGGTTGGGTCGGGAGTACGGTACATAAGGTACGGGGCTCTCTGATCCGCCCCAGTCCAGCAGCAGCCCAGTCCAGCGGCAGCCCAGCGCCAGTCCAACGGCGTGTCTTGCTTTGCTGGGGACGCCTTGCAAAGCCGAACAAGAACTGTTAGATAATATGAAATAAACAACCTTGATAACTTGAGCTGCTGGACTCACAGTGTCGTCTCTGCCTTTGGTGTGAAACGCTCAGGGCAAAGAGAAGACAGAAACCCTTATTATCTTGGGGAACAGCAACCCCAGGAAAATACCCAGGGAACAGCAACCCTGGGGGAAGATTTCACCACCTCGGGGAACGGCCGCCCCGAGGGGAATCTCGGGGAACATCAACCCTGAGAACGTAGCTTTCAACAGAGAAGAAGTCACAAGTGTCGCCCTGACTTGTACTGAGCTCCATCAGAGTAGGACCCCTAGACTCTGAGCCATTTAACTGAGGTCTTTGGATGTTCCCGTGAGGACGAGACCCCCGGACCTGGTGTCGACGACAGCAGGGACGACGTGCTCCTCCTCTTCGACGTCGACCCGGGAGCAGCGGAGGCGGCGGCGCGCACCCCCTCGAGCTCCCACCCCAAGGCTGAAATCTTTTAATAAAGGCTTTTAAAAAGGAGAAGAAGCTCTCCTGGCCCTAATTTATAACACTTCTGTGATCTGGCTGATGGTGCCTCTTCACAGGACCACTGGACTTCCCTGGACTCACCTCAGCCCACACCATTCTCATGCCCCTGCTGCCAGTACCAGCAGGAATATTTTATATTAGAGGAAAACGATTATTTTAGTGATAGCATGTAAATAAATATATTTCTAAAAGCAGTAAGTTCTTGCCTGTTGTGGCTGTTTCTGTTGGGGTAGAATGCCCAGAGCTGGGAACAGGGCTGGAGCTGTGAGATGAGCTGTGAGAAACCTGCACTGCAGTGCAGAACCTGTTTGTGCCAGCCTCAGCCTGCTTTCCCAGCAATGGCCATCAGCAAGGCTTTCCTGCACCAGTACAGGGACATGCTGGTGAGATGTGCAAAGGCTTGTCCAAGAGCTCATTTGTGATGCTGCCTGAAGGACTGTGCCCCGTGGAAGAGTGACCCACATTGCAGCAATCTGTGGAGAACGTTTGTTCCTGGGATGCACTCACACTGGTGAAAAAGGTGGGGGCTGTCTCCCATGGGAGGTACCCCAGACTGGTGCAGAGGGCAGGCCAAGGCTCTTTGCAGCAGAGAGTTTTGCCTCAACCCTTGAATGAAGCCCTACAAAGTCTTGTCATATAGACATCCACACATGCAGCCCTGCAGATGCTCATGTGAACTGAGAGCTGCGGGATACGCGCAGGGTCATGCCCTGGAGTGCCATTTCTGAACTGCCTCGGCTGCTTCTGAGGCAGCTGACATGCCGACGTGCCACTGCACCATGGATTTAACATGGTGCAGCGAAAACCACCCCTGGGTGTTTCTTTGTCATGATCTCGTGTGTTGCTCTGTCCAGTTGTCACTCCCTTGGTTTCTCGCTGTATCGCTGTTCTTTCCCACTCCCCCTATGTCTTGCTGCCCAGCCAAGGCTTCTTCCACAGACTCCATCCTGCCCCAGTCCAGACTTTGCTCCCTCCTGCTCCCTCCTCCTCATTCTGCCTCTCTTCCTCTGTCCCTGCTGTCTCTTCCTGCATCTCTGGTCCTGTTCCCTATGCTTTTGCTCTCCTTGCCTCTCTGTTCCGCTTCCTGTCCTTCACACTTCCGTCTTTACTTCTCAGCTCCGCTCCCTGCGCCACGCTCAGCTCACACTCCCAGGCGAACTGCCCCGGCAGCCATTCTCTGCAGGCGGGAGACGGCGGGGAGCGGTCCTGCAGCGGCGAGTCGGGCCCGGGACAGGCGCCGCGGCCCTGGGGCCGGAGCGGGGCCGCTCCGAGCCAGCGGAGGCAGCTGGAGCCGCGGCCCGGGGAGCGGGGCCGCCGCAGCCCCACAGCCCCGGGGCCGCCCCTCAGGGCCCCGCGCGGAATGGCGGCAGCGGCGGGAAGGAGCCCGCGGGCGGCGGGCAGCTCCGCCTCCCTGCCGTGCCACACGCGGCAGCTGGCCTCAGGAGCACCGCCGGTGGTGTGGGGACACTGGTCCCACAGCTGGGGACGAGCCGCCGAGCAGCACAATGCCGCGGAATGCATTAAGGGAGAGAGTGCGTGTATGAGCGAGTTAAGGAGCAAAGAAGGGCAGAGTTCATCGGTGCCTCCCCTCGGAGAGGAACGGAGGGCCCGAGATGGCACCCAGACGCAAGGCCGAGGCACCTGACCGGCCTGCCTGGGTTCTGGGTAGGAGATGTCACCGAGAGACCCTCTAGCCTGGTACGGCCCTCTGCTGATCATGTGCTGCAGCCTTCAAGGTGGGCATCGACGTGTGCTTGATTCCAGAGGATGGCATTGGCTGAGTTTATGCAGCCGGGCAGCTGGAGACTGCTTATGAGCCTTGGAGACATGCCAGAGGTGGAAAGCTGTCAGTGCCTCTGTGCTTGTGGCTGTAAACCCCCCAGGGTTTAACTGGTGCTTCCTGGCCAATTGTACCAAAGGTGCTGTATCAGGCTTTCCAAGAGGTTCTGAGCTGAAGGTGCCTGGCACACATAAGTCATGAATATTTCCTTCCAGGAAGAGCTACTCAGCTGAAAGGCCACCTGTGTTAACTCTTACCTGTGGGAACTGACACCTTTGTGTGTAACGCCTGGCAGTTCCTCATGATGTCCAAGGACAAGCAAGAGGGAGCTCAGGGCCTCTGGAAGACTGCTTGAGGCATGTGGGGCACACATAGTGTTCACTTCTGCCACTTGCAGTTAACCAGACACAGGAAGGTTCTAGAGATGAGCACGTGGCGTCCTGGTGTTCCCAGCAAAAGTGTGGGGATTTGACTGTGGGTTGGTCTACAGGACACGAAGCCCCTGATGGTGGCACTTGGGCCGCACCTGCTGCAAAGGGAAAAAGGATTTTTGCTCAGGGGTTATTGGGGGTCCTTGAGAGAGCTTTAATCAGGGTTGGAAATGGAAAGGGAATAAAGCAGGCTCGCTTGGGAGATGCCTGAGCACTGCACATCCATGTAGGCATGAGAATAGAGTAGCGAGAAAGTGCTGCCTTCAAAGGTCACAAAACTGTAGCAGAATTATCGGGAAAAGCATGCTTCCTGCCAGAATGGTGCCAAGACAAAAATGGTACTGAAGAACAGCACTTGCAGTGGGGTTTTTTAATGCAGCCTTCATAAGGGGCTTTTGATAGGGATTGCTGAGGAATAAAGAGTGCCTCTGCATTCCTCCTCACAGTGCTGCCTCCCAGAATACCTCCACCCTTCTCTACCTGTGCTCCTTACAGGCCTGTGCAGAATGAGGAGATTCAATAGAGGGAAGGTGCATGAATTCACCAGGCAATATGAGCATATACTAGGGAGTTCACAGACACCACTTTGCTGTGAGATCACAGAGCCCTGTTTGATGTGAGGTCCAGAGCCCCACTGTGCTCTTCAGTGCTCACTCTGGGCAACACTGGAGAAGCAGCAGTGGCAGTGGAGGCACAATGTTGCGAGCACGGGGGGTCTTGGTCCTGACCCACTACCCTCCTGCTCCTGTTTCTCCTGGCCCTGCAAGCACAGAATGCCCAGAGTGCTCCAATGCCTGGGCAGGGAGCAGGTAGGCAGGCAGGGGCCAGCACACAGCCCTGGCTGGTGGCAGTGGGGCCAGGGCTGGGCCTGGCTGAGCCAGGAAGCCACCATGGTGTAGGCAGTGGGGCAGACACACCAGGAGAGGTGTGAGGGGCTGCAGCTGCTGCAGGGTGCAGCGTGGAGAGAGGTTCCTAAGGAGCAGGGAGGTGGGGAGACAACAGTTCAGGCCCAGAACCTTGGCCCTGAGTTATCTGTCACTCTGCACTGGTCAGGCCATCAAATTCAGCTCTGGTTAGCCGTGGCTCAGCACTGGGTTTTCCACCACCCAGCACTGCTTATTCAGCCTCCTGACCACGCTCCAGGGCTGACCCCAACCACAGGTTGTGTGAGCATGCCATGGCTTTTCACTTCACGGGAGAGCTGCCAGCTCAGTGTCCCAAGGGCAGTCAGACCCCTCTGCAGCTGTGACAATACAGACCTGCCTGTGCGTGCCCTGTCAGGACCTTTCTCATCCAGGCCTTGAAGTGTGACCATGACGGCACTGCATATGATGGTAACTTCTTGTGGGTGTTTGGTTGTAGTTGTGGACAGAGAGAGTGCTCTTTCAGCCCCTGAGCTAGAGCCAGATTCTATGCTGATTCCGAGTTGGTATCTCAAGCGTGAGTAATCAGTCTCTACGCCTTCACAAGAATGAGCACTACTTTTCCTTGTGCTATTCATGGGAAATGTGCCTTCATAGGTTAACATCCATTTTTAAATCTAACATAGGTAAGGATTATGACAAGGTCCCTGGAGGATTCCCTGAAGGATTCCCTGAAGGATTTCCTGAAGTTCCAGAAGACCTCCTGACAGCCTGGGATGAAGCTTCATCTGGTTAGTATATCCCACTCTGTTTTTACCCTGGGACCTGGGAAGCTGAGCTTTTGGCTCCTGTAGGGATGTGCTGTATCCTGGACAGCCAGAAGCACTCAGGCAGAGTCTTGCTGCTGGAACACTCCACTTCATACCTCCTGGGCTGAGCCATGGAGATGGTACAACACAGCGCCTGCTCCCGGTTTTGCTTCCGGATGATTGCCAGGGGCATCTCCTGCTGCTGCTGCAAGTTGTACCATTACTGGCCAGAGCTGCTGTGTGCAGACATTGGCATCCAGATGTGGGGAAAAAGGCCTGTGCTGAATCTGTGTTCGCCTCACACTCAGCACAGCACTGAGGCAGAAATGATACCCCATGAAATCGTGGCTGCCCCTGACAAACCTCAGGGTCAGGAATGGGTTGGAGCTGGACCCCAAGCGTGAGGGTGAACCTGAAGGGACTCCTTGTGTGGGATTTGGTTGATGAAGTCTTGGGTGGTTTGGGTCTGTGTTTTTTGTTGTATAGCAGAAAATCTGTCTGTGGATTCCTCTTGTCTTTGGGGATAGAGGACTCCTTACTGCCACTTTCCAGAATGCCTAGGCTGTGGTACCTTGCTCCTGGAAAGGGACAGTGACTTCTATTTAAACTGTCCTGTGTTCTTTCTGAAGAGAGAGATGATGAAAACCCTGATGTGCTGGAAACCATTCCTATGGAAGAAAGTGACAGTGTGCCGGGCTCAGATACAAAAATAGAACCAATACAGGATACCAACCCACTTATTGAGCCTCAGGAGTTTTCAGGTGAGTGCCTGGGAGATGCTGTCTTGGGAAAAGAGAAGAGTTTCAGCTGTATCTCTGCAGGTCGCTCCATAGATGAATTGCAGGTGCTCAGCACACAGCCCTGGCCTGCAGCTTAGAGGAGCAGACAGGAGCAGTGCTGTTCCCTGGCACACACTGCGTTCTTCTCCATGGGAACATTAGGAGATCCCTCTTGGTCCCTGGTGCTAAAACGCCAGAGCCAGAGGGACCAATCTCTGAAGACAACAATCCTTGGGCACCTGAAGTGCACTGTGAGATTATCCCTAGTGCAGAGTACAAACATCGTCTCTTGCATTGTCTCGCACATTGTCTTTTCTCCTGCCAGGTTCAGCTGCTGGGCAAAAAGCTGAGACTGCTGGACACTGTGACCCGAGCAAGTACTACATCCTAGGGACAGTAGCAGCCTCGGCTTTGCTTCTGCTTGGGGCAGTGTGTGGGTATATTGTCATGTATCAGCTGCTGAAGAGAGACAGGTGAGTTATTTATTGCTGCCATTGGTAATGAAGTGTTTGCACCGTGCTCGAGTGCCAAGGCAGCACCTGGCAGTGCTCTGCGGAAACCTCTGCAGTGCAATGCTTTAACTGTGCTCTAAATTAATATCTATGAGGAGTCCTCTGGGAAATCTGTTTCTACAGGAGGACGCAGGAAGACAAAGAAGCACTAGGACAAGACTACACTGGTTCTTCCTGGGAAAGGCGTGGTCATCCTAGAGGTAAAGGTGAAGCAGAGTCAGGAGGAGGACCAGGAAGGGATGAGACAGCCCAAGGCAACAGGTTCCGGGACAGCTGCCGCCTGTTTCCTGAGGTCTTTGCAGCAGAGCTTGCCCAGCGGTACAAGAACATGGGCGCAGACCCCTCACCTCTGCCCACGTGTCCCTTCTGTGATCTGGCTGATGGTGCCTCTTCACAGGACCACTGGATTTCCCTGGACTCACCTCAGCCCACACCATTCTCATGCTCCTGCTGCCAGTACCAGCAGGAATATTTTATATTAGAGGAAAACGATTATTTTAGTGATAGCATGTAAATAAATATATTTCTAAAAGCAGTAAGTTCTTGCCTGTTGTGGCTGTTTCTGTTGGGGTAGAATGCCCAGAGCTGGGAACAGGGCTGGAGCTGTGAGATGAGCTGTGAGGAACCTGCACTGCAGTGCGGGACCTGTTTGTGCCAGCCTCAGCCTGCTTTCCCAGCAATGGCCATCAACAAGGCTTTCCTGCACCAGTACAGGGACATGCTGGTGACGAGTGACATGCAAAATCTTCTCTACTACCTCATTTGGGATGCTGCCCTGAATCAGGATGCTCTGGGCAGAGAGGGAAGGATGTTCTGGGAAAGACACCTGTCCAGTGCTGAGTACATCAAGGAGACCTGACATGGTGACTTAGGTCACAGGGGATGTGGCAGGTCCCACCCACAGAGCTCAGATCAAGGATCAAGGAGCAGAAAGTTGGAGCCAGGCTGAGTGAGGGACAGAGGGGAAGGGATCTGATATTAGTCACAGGAGTGGTATTAAAAATAAAATTGATAGCAGAGACAACGATTATAATAAAAAGGATGGTCTTTTACCACAGATGACAGGACAAAGTCATAGGTGGAACAAAGCACAGGAAGTGTGCTGTGGTGTTTTGCTTGAGTGAGTGGGGCAGTTGCAGGTTCTATGTGGCTCCTTAATTACTGTTTTGGGATTTGACTTAACTTTTGGTTCAGGGAGGTTAAGACTGAGGCAATATACACCTGGGTATTTCCCACTCAGTGTCTAAAGTGATGGACTGTAAGACTGTGAAGAAAGAGGCCTTCCAGGTGGGAGGATGTGGGAACCAAGCTAGCTGAGATGGATAATACCTTAGCCCAGGTATCTTACGCAGAAACCACAAACCTGACACCATGGGAGGTGGGATATGGAAATTAGGAGACTAATGGCATCATTCCAAACTAGGTCATGTCTCTGGGTCTGGTTCTCCATGGGTTCAAACCTTTGACATAAAAAGTCACGTCCCTATCCCACATTTGGGACTGGACACTTGCCCTCAGATAATCTTATATATTGTTAAGTTAGCCACACACATGCATCTTTGGATGCTGTCCCTTGGACTGTGTGGTCTCTGTGTTTGCTATTTTACCACGATTAAAGTTCTATTTTTGGGCACTGCATCATTCCCGCTCCTCTATTCTAAGGGGACCACAACCGGAATCACAATGCAGACTGTGATTGGAAGAAGTGACAGAATGCCCATCTCACACCAGGGAGCTGCCCTGGGGTCACGAGTCAGATTCACTGTGGTCCTGTGGCTTTTGCCCATGCTTGCTCCTGCTCAGCCATCTACAGCCAAAGCTAGCAGTGGGAGTGCAGCAAAACTCTTGTCCAAGAAACGCAGCACAGCTCTCTGAGGCTGCCTGTCTCCTGCAGTGTGTGGGGAGGATATTGGCAGCAGCAATTGCCAGAGAGATGCTTGAAGGCGTCTCTGGACACTGTGCGGTTTGGGGGTGTTTTGTATGCTTCTGGCTCAGGCGGTAAAGACTGACAATGCTACTCCCCAGACAATGCGATTCCCTTGGAAGTGGTGAAGAGGAAGCACTGAGGTGCTCACCCTTGCCCCTCGCCTCTCCACAGCAGCTCCAGCTCCACCTCTGGGCTGCCCATCACGGGCCTCTCAGCAGCCTCTGAGATTTCCCCCTCCTGAGAGGGCAGGCCAAGGCTCTTTGCAGCAGAGAGTTTTGCCTCAACCCTTGAATGAAGCCCTACAAAGTCTTGTCATATAGACATCCACACGTGCAGCCCTGCAGATGCTCATGTGAACTGAGAGCTGCGGGATACGCGCAGGGTCATGCCCTGGAGTGCCATTTCTGAACTGCCTCGGCTGCTTCTGAGGCAGCTGACATGCCGACGTGCCACTGCACCATGGATTTAACATGGTGCAGCGAAAACCACCCCTGGGTGTCTCTTTGTCGTGATCTCTGCACGGACACGGCTGTGAAGAATTTGACGGCCTTTGTTGTTTTAACTTGTCAAGTCCCAGTGAGTCTATATTAAAGAAAATCAAGCTGCTGAAAGAAGATGTAACAGAACTGAAAACTGAAAAGGACCCAGAATGGTTCCAAAATTTATTTGGACATTTTGGATTTAAAGGATGGGTTGTTGCACTTTTGAATCAGTTACTTTGGATTGTCGCTGTGATAGTGATTGTATTACTGATGTTTACTTGTTTAGTTAAGGGCTTTAAGAGAGCAGTAGCAGAGGTCTTTTTAATCAATAAAAAAGGGGGAGTTGAAGAAAGCCCTCCAGACAGTGACACTCTCCCTTGGAGGGAGAGTGTACTGTGAAGAAACAATAACCCCTTGGGGAAGTTTCCCCTCGAAGTTAGCTATCTCTTTTTATTGGCCCAAAGTCAGTTATGCTTACCCCATTGGTTCAAAGTTTGCTAGCCTTCCCCCATTGGGTCAAAGTTGC
The DNA here is from genome assembly GCF_021018805.1 of Prinia subflava. NCBI lineage: Eukaryota > Metazoa > Chordata > Aves > Passeriformes > Cisticolidae > Prinia > Prinia subflava. The sequence goes on from NC_086273.1 coordinate 903,356, forward strand.
CATTGGTTCAAAAGTTACTTCACCCTGCCTTCCCGCACCATGATTGGTGCATTTTCGATCCTCTCCCTGATTGGAGGGTTTTTCAATCCGCACTGCGATTGGCCCTCGTGGAAAACCCCGCCCCTTTCAAACCACATAAAAGTAGCATGCTTGAGACCCACGGGGTCTTCGATCTTCTGATGTCGACGGTTCCTGCCCTCGAATAAAGAAGCTCTGGAGATCCTCGACTCTCGCCTCTCCTTCCTGCGCCGCTTGGGGAAGAAGCTTGCAGGCAGAGCTGCCCATCTAGCTCTCGCCTCCTCTGACGGCATAAGGCCACAGAGCTCCGCTTTGTGAGCTGCCCAGAGCGGTTGCCTTGGCATCCGCCTCACAAAAGAGCTGAACGCTGCTTAGGTGAGCCTGTGCCCCTGAGGCAGAGAGCGTCCTTTTAAGGACGACTCGCAGCAAGAGGGTGCGGCCCGCCGAAGACCCGCGAGGACGGACCGTGGAGTGGTCAGCAAGCCTCGCTCATCGCGGACGAGCCGCGGCAAGTCCTCTGGGAAACCTGTTTCTACAGGAGGACGCAGGAAGACAAAGAAGCACTAGGGCAAGACTACACTGGTTCTTCCTGGGAAAGGCGTGGTCATCCTAGAGGTAAAGGTGAAGCAGAGTCAGGAGGAGGACCAGGAAGGGATGAGACAGCCCAAGGCAACAGGTTCCGGGACAGCTGCCGCCTGTTTCCTGAGGTCTTTGCAGCAGAGCTTGCCCAGCGGTACAAGAACATGGGCGCAGACCCCTCACCTCTGCCCACGTGTCCCTTCTGTAAGAAATAGAGGTTATGAAGGCCCCACCTTGAGGTTAGTTCTCCCATGTTGTCTCGTTCTGTTACCAACTGTTATTCTCACTGTCGTGTAATAGTTGTAATTACTGTATCTTACTTCTACCCCAAGGATTCATTTATGTATCCCCTGCCCTCCTACAAGTTACCGTTTATTGTATCCATTGCATTCATCTGTGTAGGCCCTGTTCACCTAGGTGTTTGCATGTTGCAGTCCAGTGTATTCATTGTATTGGTTTGTGCTCCCTTTTCTCTCTCATGTATTACTGTTTTATGTACTCACCCTGTGTACCCTCCTGTTCTCCTGTGTGATGCTGATCCTCCCCAAAGCCCCCTCCTCTTGTTTTTCCATCGGGAAACCGCCCGCTGCTCCCACCATCTCTGCTCTGCTCTCCATGTGGCCTAAAAATGGCCCTGCCAGCTACCCATACCTCACAAAATGGCTGCCCCACAGACAGAATATGCAAAGGAGCTGGCATATAGCCAAGTTGAGTGAAATAAACCTTTAAATCAGCCAACCTAGAAAGAGTTCTTACAAAAGAAACATAACACCTAATAAAGAAAAGACGTAGTGTTGGAGTCCAGAAGATCCCTCTGACAGCCCTGGAGAGTCAGGGGGCTGTACAGGGGGGTCTGGGATCTGTACAAGGGGGTCAGCCAGCCTCCCACAGAGCCCAGAAGGACTCTGATTCTGGCTTCTATCCATGGAAGTGATTGCTCACATGAAGGAAGAATCACAGATCCCAAGAATTTAGAAGTAGATAGTAGTTTGTTATAGAGTATAAATATAGAGATTAGGATTCATAGTATACGGGGCTGAGAGGACAAGATGGAGGAATTGGGGAGTGGCCCCTAGTTTCCTTGTTCTTGTTCTCATCCCCCATCTTTTGCTGATTTGGACTTTAGAGATTGGTTTAGAATAGAACTGACATGTTAGCGTAGCAAGTTAGTATTGGTAATGTTCTGTAAACAATAAATACGTCTTGGACTGTGGTTGGCTCGGGAGTACGGTACATAAGGTACGGGGCTCTCTGATCCGCCCCAGTCCAGCAGCAGCCCAGTCCAGCGGCAGCCCAGCGCCAGTCCAACGGCGTGTCTTGCTTTGCTGGGGACGCCTTGCAAAGCCGAACAAGAACTGTTAGATAATATGAAATAAACAACCTTGATAACTTGAGCTGCTGGACTCACAGTGTCGTCTCTGCCTTTGGTGTGAAACGCTCAGGGCAAAGAGAAGACAGAAAACCTTATTATCTTGGGGAACAGCAACCCCAGGAAAATACCCAGGGAACAGCAACCCTGGGGGAAGATTTCACCACCTCGGGGAACGGCCGCCCCGAGGGGAATCTCGGGGAACATCAACCCTGAGAACGTAGCTTTCAACAGAGAAGAAGTCACAAGTGTCGTCCTGACTTGTACTGAGCTCCATCAGAGTAGGACCCCTAGACTCTGAGCCATTTAACTGAGGTCTTTGGACGTTCCCGTGAGGACGAGACCCCCGGACCTGGTGTCGACGACAGCAGGGACGACGTGCTCCTCCTCTTCGACGTCGACCCGGGAGCAGCGGAGGCGGCGGCGCGCACCCCTCGAGCTCCCACCCCAAGGCTGAAATCTTTTAATAAAGGCTTTTAAAAAGGAGAAGAAGCTCTCCTGGCCCTAATTTATAACACTTCTGTGATCTGGCTGATGGTGCCTCTTCACAGGACCACTGGACTTCCCTGGACTCACCTCAGCCCACACCATTCTCATGCCCCTGCTGCCAGTACCAGCAGGAATATTTTATATTAGAGGAAAACGATTATTTTAGTGATAGCATGTAAATAAATATATTTCTAAAAGCAGTAAGTTCTTGCCTGTTGTGGCTGTTTCTGTTGGGGTAGAATGCCCAGAGCTGGGAACAGGGCTGGAGCTGTGAGATGAGCTGTGAGAAACCTGCACTGCAGTGCAGAACCTGTTTGTGCCAGCCTCAGCCTGCTTTCCCAGCAATGGCCATCAGCAAGGCTTTCCTGCACCAGTACAGGGACATGCTGGTGAGATGTGCAAAGGCTTGTCCAAGAGCTCATTTGTGATGCTGCCTGAAGGACTGTGCCCCGTGGAAGAGTGACCCACATTGCAGCAATCTGTGGAGAACGTTTGTTCCTGGGATGCACTCACACTGGTGAAAAAGGTGGGGGCTGTCTCCCATGGGAGGTACCCCAGACTGGTGCAGAGGGCAGGCCAAGGCTCTTTGCAGCAGAGAGTTTTGCCTCAACCCTTGAATGAAGCCCTACAAAGTCTTGTCATATAGACATCCACACATGCAGCCCTGCAGATGCTCATGTGAACTGAGAGCTGCGGGATACGCGCAGGGTCATGCCCTGGAGTGCCATTTCTGAACTGCCTCGGCTGCTTCTGAGGCAGCTGACATGCCGACGTGCCACTGCACCATGGATTTAACATGGTGCAGCGAAAACCACCCCTGGGTGTTTCTTTGTCATGATCTCGTGTGTTGCTCTGTCCAGTTGTCACTCCCTTGGTTTCTCGCTGTATCGCTGTTCTTTCCCACTCCCCCTATGTCTTGCTGCCCAGCCAAGGCTCCTTCCACAGACTCCATCCTGCCCCAGTCCAGACTTTGCTCCCTCCTGCTCCCTCCTCCTCATTCTGCCTCTCTTCCTCTGTCCCTGCTGTCTCTTCCTGCATCTCTGGTCCTGTTCCCTATGCTTTTGCTCTCCTTGCCTCTCTGTTCCGCTTCCTGTCCTTCACACTTCCGTCTTTACTTCTCAGCTCCGCTCCCTGCGCCACGCTCAGCTCACACTCCCAGGCGAACTGCCCCGGCAGCCATTCTCTGCAGGCAGGAGACGGCGGGGAGCGGTCCTGCAGCGGCGAGTCGGGCCCGGGACAGGCGCCGCGGCCCTGGGGCCGGAGCGGGGCCGCTCCGAGCCAGCGGAGGCAGCTGGAGCCGCGGCCCGGGGAGCGGGGCCGCCGCAGCCCCACAGCCCCGGGGCCGCCCCTCAGGGCCCCGCGCGGAATGGCGGCAGCGGCGGGAAGGAGCCCGCGGGCGGCGGGCAGCTCCGCCTCCCTGCCGTGCCACACGCGGCAGCTGGCCTCAGGAGCACCGCCGGTGGTGTGGGGACACTGGTCCCACAGCTGGGGACGAGCCGCCGAGCAGCACAATGCCGCGGAATGCATTAAGGGAGAGAGTGCGTGTATGAGCGAGTTAAGGAGCAAAGAAGGGCAGAGTTCATCGGTGCCTCCCCTCGGAGAGGAACGGAGGGCCCGAGATGGCACCCAGACGCAAGGCCGAGGCACCTGACCGGCCTGCCTGGGTTCTGGGTAGGAGATGTCACCGAGAGACCCTCTAGCCTGGTACGGCCCTCTGCTGATCATGTGCTGCAGCCTTCAAGGTGGGCATCGACGTGTGCTTGATTCCAGAGGATGGCATTGGCTGAGTTTATGCAGCCGGGCAGCTGGAGACTGCTTATGAGCCTTGGAGACATGCCAGAGGTGGAAAGCTGTCAGTGCCTCTGTGCTTGTGGCTGTAAACCCCCCAGGGTTTAACTGGTGCTTCCTGGCCAATTGTACCAAAGGTGCTGTATCAGGCTTTCCAAGAGGTTCTGAGCTGAAGGTGCCTGGCACACATAAGTCATGAATATTTCCTTCCAGGAAGAGCTACTCAGCTGAAAGGCCACCTGTGTTAACTCTTACCTGTGGGAACTGACACCTTTGTGTGTAACGCCTGGCAGTTCCTCATGATGTCCAAGGACAAGCAAGAGGGAGCTCAGGGCCTCTGGAAGACTGCTTGAGGCATGTGGGGCACACATAGTGTTCACTTCTGCCACTTGCAGTTAACCAGACACAGGAAGGTTCTAGAGATGAGCACGTGGCGTCCTGGTGTTCCCAGCAAAAGTGTGGGGATTTGACTGTGGGTTGGTCTACAGGACACGAAGCCCCTGATGGTGGCACTTGGGCCGCACCTGCTGCAAAGGGAAAAAGGATTTTTGCTCAGGGGTTATTGGGGGTCCTTGAGAGAGCTTTAATCAGGGTTGGAAATGGAAAGGGAATAAAGCAGGCTCGCTTGGGAGATGCCTGAGCACTGCACATCCATGTAGGCATGAGAATAGAGTAGCGAGAAAGTGCTGCCTTCAAAGGTCACAAAACTGTAGCAGAATTATCGGGAAAAGCATGCTTCCTGCCAGAATGGTGCCAAGACAAAAATGGTACTGAAGAACAGCACTTGCAGTGGGGTTTTTTAATGCAGCCTTCATAAGGGGCTTTTGATAGGGATTGCTGAGGAATAAAGAGTGCCTCTGCATTCCTCCTCACAGTGCTGCCTCCCAGAATACCTCCACCCTTCTCTACCTGTGCTCCTTACAGGCCTGTGCAGAATGAGGAGATTCAATAGAGGGAAGGTGCATGAATTCACCAGGCAATATGAGCATATACTAGGGAGTTCACAGACACCACTTTGCTGTGAGATCACAGAGCCCTGTTTGATGTGAGGTCCCAGAGCCCCACTGTGCTCTTCAGTGCTCACTCTGGGCAACACTGGAGAAGCAGCAGTGGCAGTGGAGGCACAATGTTGCGAGCACGGGGGGTCTTGGTCCTGACCCACTACCTCCTGCTCCTGTTTCTCCTGGCCCTGCAAGCACAGAATGCCCAGAGTGCTCCAATACCTGGGCAGGGAGCAGGTAGGCAGGCAGGGGCCAGCACACAGCCCTGGCTGGTGGCAGTGGGGCCAGGGCTGGGCCTGGCTGAGCCAGGAAGCCACCATGGTGTAGGCAGTGGGGCAGACACACCAGGAGAGGTGTGAGGGGCTGCAGCTGCTGCAGGGTGCAGCGTGGAGAGAGGTTCCTAAGGAGCAGGGAGGTGGGGAGACAACAGTTCAGGCCCAGAACCTTGGCCCTGAGTTATCTGTCACTCTGCACTGGTCAGCCATCAAATTCAGCTCTGGTTAGCCGTGGCTCAGCACTGGGTTTTCCACCACCCAGCACTGCTTATTCAGCCTCCTGACCACGCTCCAGGGCTGACCCAACCACAGGTTGTGTGAGCATGCCATGGCTTTTCACTTCACGGGAGAGCTGCCAGCTCAGTGTCCCAAGGGCAGTCAGACCCCTCTGCAGCTGTGACAATACAGACCTGCCTGTGCGTGCCCTGTCAGGACCTTTCTCATCCAGGCCTTGAAGTGTGACCATGACGGCACTGCATATGATGGTAACTTCTTGTGGGTGTTTGGTTGTAGTTGTGGACAGAGAGAGTGCTCTTTCAGCCCCTGAGCTAGAGCCAGATTCTATGCTGATTCCGAGTTGGTATCTCAAGCGTGAGTAATCAGTCTCTACGCCTTCACAAGAATGAGCACTACTTTTCCTTGTGCTATTCATGGGAAATGTGCCTTCCTAGGTTAACATCCATTTTTAAATCTAACATAGGTAAGGATTATGACAAGGTCCCTGGAGGATTCCCTGGAGGATTCCCTGAAGGATTCCCTGAAGTTCCAGAAGACCTCCTGACAGCCTGGGATGAAGCTTCATCTGGTTAGTATATCCCACTCTGTTTTTACCCTGGGACCTGGGAAGCTGAGCTTTTGGCTCCCGTAGGGATGTGCTGTATCCTGGACAGCCAGAAGCACTCAGGCAGAGTCTTGCTGCTGGAACACTCCACTTCATACCTCCTGGGCTGAGCCATGGAGATGGTACAACACAGCGCCTGCTCCCGGTTTTGCTTCCGGATGATTGCCAGGGGCATCTCCTGCTGCTGCTGCAAGTTGTACCATTACTGGCCAGAGCTGCTGTGTGCAGACATTGGCATCCAGATGTGGGGAAAAAGGCCTGTGCTGAATCTGTGTTCGCCTCACACTCAGCACAGCACTGAGGCAGAAATGATACCCCATGAAATCGTGGCTGCCCCTGACAAACCTCAGGGTCAGGAATGGGTTGGAGCTGGACCCCAAGCGTGAGGGTGAACCTGAAGGGACTCCTTGTGTGGGATTTGGTTGATGAAGTCTTGGGTGGTTTGGGTCTGTGTTTTTTGTTGTATAGCAGAAAATCTGTCTGTGGATTCCTCTTGTCTTTGGGGATAGAGGACTCCTTACTGCCACTTTCCAGAATGCCTAGGCTGTGGTACCTTGCTCCTGGAAAGGGACAGTGACTTCTATTTAAACTGTCCTGTGTTCTTTCTGAAGAGAGAGATGATGAAAACCCTGATGTGCTGGAAACCATTCCTATGGAAGAAAGTGACAGTGTGCCGGGCTCAGATACAAAAATAGAACCAATACAGGATACCAACCCACTTATTGAGCCTCAGGAGTTTTCAGGTGAGTGCCTGGGAGATGCTGTCTTGGGAAAAGAGAAGAGTTTCAGCTGTATCTCTGCAGGTCGCTCCATAGATGAATTGCAGGTGCTCAGCACACAGCCCTGGCCTGCAGCTTAGAGGAGCAGACAGGAGCAGTGCTGTTCCCTGGCACACACTGCGTTCTTCTCCATGGGAACATTAGGAGATCCCTCTTGGTCCCTGGTGCTAAAACGCCAGAGCCAGAGGGACCAATCTCTGAAGACAACAATCCTTGGGCACCTGAAGTGCACTGTGAGATTATCCCTAGTGCAGAGTACAAACATCGTCTCTTGCATTGTCTCGCACATTGTCTTTTCTCCTGCCAGGTTCAGCTGCTGGGCAAAAAGCTGAGACTGCTGGACACTGTGACCCGAGCAAGTACTACATCCTAGGGACAGTAGCAGCCTCGGCTTTGCTTCTGCTTGGGGCAGTGTGTGGGTATATTGTCATGTATCAGCTGCTGAAGAGAGACAGGTGAGTTATTTATTGCTGCCATTGGTAATGAAGTGTTTGCACCGTGCTCGAGTGCCAAGGCAGCACCTGGCAGTGCTCTGCGGAAACCTCTGCAGTGCAATGCTTTAACTGTGCTCTAAATTAATATCTATGAGGAGTCCTCTGGGAAATCTGTTTCTACAGGAGGACGCAGGAAGACAAAGAAGCACTAGGACAAGACTACACTGGTTCTTCCTGGGAAAGGCGTGGTCATCCTAGAGGTAAAGGTGAAGCAGAGTCAGGAGGAGGACCAGGAAGGGATGAGACAGCCCAAGGCAACAGGTTCCGGGACAGCTGCCGCCTGTTTCCTGAGGTCTTTGCAGCAGAGCTTGCCCAGCGGTACAAGAACGTGGGCGCAGACCCCTCACCTCTGCCCACGTGTCCCTTCTGTGATCTGGCTGATGGTGCCTCTTCACAGGACCACTGGATTTCCCTGGACTCACCTCAGCCCACACCATTCTCATGCTCCTGCTGCCAGTACCAGCAGGAATATTTTATATTAGAGGAAAACGATTATTTTAGTGATAGCATGTAAATAAATATATTTCTAAAAGCAGTAAGTTCTTGCCTGTTGTGGCTGTTTCTGTTGGGGTAGAATGCCCAGAGCTGGGAACAGGGCTGGAGCTGTGAGATGAGCTGTGAGGAACCTGCACTGCAGTGCGGGACCTGTTTGTGCCAGCCTCAGCCTGCTTTCCCAGCAATGGCCATCAACAAGGCTTTCCTGCACCAGTACAGGGACATGCTGGTGACGAGTGACATGCAAAATCTTCTCTACTACCTCATTTGGGATGCTGCCCTGAATCAGGATGCTCTGGGCAGAGAGGGAAGGATGTTCTGGGAAAGACACCTGTCCAGTGCTGAGTACATCAAGGAGACCTGACATGGTGACTTAGGTCACAGGGGATGTGGCAGGTCCCACCCACAGAGCTCAGATCAAGGATCAAGGAGCAGAAAGTTGGAGCCAGGCTGAGTGAGGGACAGAGGGGAAGGGATCTGATATTAGTCACAGGAGTGGTATTAAAAATAAAATTGATAGCAGAGACAACGATTATAATAAAAAGGATGGTCTTTTACCACAGATGACAGGACAAAGTCATAGGTGGAACAAAGCACAGGAAGTGTGCTGTGGTGTTTTGCTTGAGTGAGTGGGGCAGTTGCAGGTTCTATGTGGCTCCTTAATTACTGTTTTGGGATTTGACTTAACTTTTGGTTCAGGGAGGTTAAGACTGAGGCAATATACACCTGGGTATTTCCCACTCAGTGTCTAAAGTGATGGACTGTAAGACTGTGAAGAAAGAGGCCTTCCAGGTGGGAGGATGTGGGAACCAAGCTAGCTGAGATGGATAATACCTTAGCCCAGGTATCTTACGCAGAAACCACAAACCTGACACCATGGGAGGTGGGATATGGAAATTAGGAGACTAATGGCATCATTCCAAACTAGGTCATGTCTCTGGGTCTGGTTCTCCATGGGTTCAAACCTTTGACATAAAAAGTCACGTCCCTATCCCACATTTGGGACTGGACACTTGCCCTCAGATAATCTTATATATTGTTAAGTTAGCCACACACATGCATCTTTGGATGCTGTCCCTTGGACCGTGTGGTCTCTGTGTTTGCTATTTTACCACGATTAAAGTTCTATTTTTGGGCACTGCATCATTCCCGCTCCTCTATTCTAAGGGGACCACAACCGGAATCACAATGCAGACTGTGATTGGAAGAAGTGACAGAATGCCCATCTCACACCAGGGAGCTGCCCTGGGGTCACGAGTCAGATTCACTGTGGTCCTGTGGCTTTTGCCCATGCTTGCTCCTGCTCAGCCATCTACAGCCAAAGCTAGCAGTGGGAGTGCAGCAAAACTCTTGTCCAAGAAACGCAGCACAGCTCTCTGAGGCTGCCTGTCTCCTGCAGTGTGTGGGGAGGATATTGGCAGCAGCAATTGCCAGAGAGATGCTTGAAGGCGTCTCTGGACACTGTGCGGTTTGGGGGTGTTTTGTATGCTTCTGGCTCAGGCGGTAAAGACTGACAATGCTACTCCCCAGACAATGCGATTCCCTTGGAAGTGGTGAAGAGGAAGCACTGAGGTGCTCACCCTTGCCCCTCGCCTCTCCACAGCAGCTCCAGCTCCACCTCTGGGCTGCCCATCACGGGCCTCTCAGCAGCCTCTGAGATTTCCCCCTCCTGAGAGGGCAGGCCAAGGCTCTTTGCAGCAGAGAGTTTTGCCTCAACCCTTGAATGAAGCCCTACAAAGTCTTGTCATATAGACATCCACACGTGCAGCCCTGCAGATGCTCATGTGAACTGAGAGCTGCGGGATATGCGCAGGGTCATGCCCTGGAGTGCCATTTCTGAACTGCCTCGGCTGCTTCTGAGGCAGCTGACATGCCGACGTGCCACTGCACCATGGATTTAACATGGTGCAGCGAAAACCACCCCTGGGTGTCTCTTTGTCGTGATCTCTGCACGGACACGGCTGTGAAGAATTTGACGGCCTTTGTTGCTTTAACTTGTCAAGTCCCAGTGAGTCTATATTAAAGAAAATCAAGCTGCTGAAAGAAGATGTAACAGAACTGAAAACTGAAAAGGACCCAGAATGGTTCCAAAATTTATTTGGACATTTTGGATTTAAAGGATGGGTTGTTGCACTTTTGAATCAGTTACTTTGGATTGTCGCTGTGATAGTGATTGTATTACTGATGTTTACTTGTTTAGTTAAGGGCTTTAAGAGAGCAGTAGCAGAGGTCTTTTTAATCAATAAAAAAGGGGGAGTTGAAGAAAGCCCTCCAGACAGTGACACTCTCCCTTGGAGGGAGAGTGTACTGTGAAGAAACAATAACCCCTTGGGGAAGTTTCCCCTCGAAGTTAGCTATCTCTTTTTGTTGGCCCAAAGTCAGTTATGCTTACCCCATTGGTTCAAAGTTTGCTAGCCTTCCCCCATTGGGTCAAAGTTGCCATTGGTTCAAAAGTTACTTCACCCTGCCTTCCCGCACCATGATTGGTGCATTTTCGATCCTCTCCCTGATTGGAGGGTTTTTCAATCCGCGCTGCGATTGGCCCTCGTGGAAAACCCCGCCCCTTTCAAACCACATAAAAGTAGCATGCTTGAGACCCACGGGGTCTTCGATCTTCTGATGTCGACGGTTCCTGCCCTCGAATAAAGAAGCTCTGGAGATCCTCGACTCTCGCCTCTCCTTCCTGCGCCGCTTGGGGAAGAAGCTTGCAGGCAGAGCTGCCCATCTAGCTCTCGCCTCCTCTGACGGCATGAGGCCACAGAGCTCCGCTTTGTGAGCTGCCCAGAGCGGTTGCCTTGGCATCCGCCTCACAAAAGAGCTGAACGCTGCTTAGGTGAGCCTGTGCCCCTGAGGCAGAGAGCGTCCTTTTAAGGACGACTCGCAGCAAGAGGGTGCGGCCCGCCGAAGACCCGCGAGGACGGACCGTGGAGTGGTCAGCAAGCCTCGCCCATCGCGGACGAGCCGCGGCAAGTCCTCTGGGAAACCTGTTTCTACAGGAGGACGCAGGAAGACAAAGAAGCACTAGGGCAAGACTACACTGGTTCTTCCTGGGAAAGGCGTGGTCATCCTAGAGGTAAAGGTGAAGCAGAGTCAGGAGGAGGACCAGGAAGGGATGAGACAGCCCAAGGCAACAGGTTCCGGGACAGCTGCCGCCTGTTTCCTGAGGTCTTTGCAGCAGAGCTTGCCCAGCGGTACAAGAACATGGGCGCAGACCCCTCACCTCTGCCCACGTGTCCCTTCTGTAAGAAATAGAGGTTATGAAGGCCCCACCTTGAGGTTAGTTCTCCCATGTTGTCTCGTTCTGTTACCAACTGTTATTCTCACTGTCGTGTAATAGTTGTAATTACTGTATCTTACTTCTACCCCAAGGATTCATTTATGTATCCCCTGCCCTCCTACAAGTTACCGTTTATTGTATCCATTGCATTCATCTGTGTAGGCCCTGTTCACCTAGGTGTTTGCATGTTGCAGTCCAGTGTATTCATTGTATTGGTTTGTGCTCCCTTTTCTCTCTCATGTATTACTGTTTTATGTACTCACCCTGTGTACCCTCCTGTTCTCCTGTGTGATGCTGATCCTCCCCAAAGCCCCCTCCTCTTGTTTTTCCATCGGGAAACCGCCCGCTGCTCCCACCATCTCTGCTCTGCTCTCCATGTGGCCTAAAAATGGCCCTGCCAGCTACCCATACCTCACAAAATGGCTGCCCCACAGACAGAATATGCAAAGGAGCTGGCATATAGCCAAGTTGAGTGAAATAAACCTTTAAATCAGCCAACCTAGAAAGAGTTCTTACAAAAGAAACATAACACCTAATAAAGAAAAGACGTAGTGTTGGAGTCCAGAAGATCCCTCTGACAGCCCTGGAGAGTCAGGGGGCTGTACAGGGGGGTCTGGGATCTGTACAAGGGGGTCAGCCAGCCTCCCACAGAGCCCAGAAGGACTCTGATTCTGGCTTCTATCCATGGAAGTGATTGCTCACATGAAGGAAGAATCACAGATCCCAAGAATTTAGAAGTAGATAGTAGTTTGTTATAGAGTATAAATATAGAGATTAGGATTCATAGTATACGGGGCTGAGAGGGCAAGATGGAGGAATTGGGGAGTGGCCCCTAGTTTCCTTGTTCTTGTTCTCATCCCCCATCTTTTGCTGATTTGGACTTTAGAGACTGGTTTAGAATAGAACTGACATGTTAGCGTAGCAAGTTAGTATTGGTAATGTTCTGTAAACAATAAATACGTCTTGGACTGTGGTTGGGTCGGGAGTACGGTACATAAGGTACGGGGCTCTCTGATCCGCCCCAGTCCAGCAGCAGCCCAGTCCAGCGGCAGCCCAGCGCCAGTCCAACGGCGTGTCTTGCTTTGCTGGGGACGCCTTGCAAAGCCGAACAAGAACTGTTAGATAATATGAAATAAACAACCTTGATAACTTGAGCTGCTGGACTCACAGTGTCGTCTCTGCCTTTGGTGTGAAACGCTCAGGGCAAAGAGAAGACAGAAAACCTTATTATCTTGGGGAACAGCAACCCCAGGAAAATACCCAGGGAACAGCAACCCTGGGGGAAGATTTCACCACCTCGGGGAACGGCCGCCCCGAGGGGAATCTCGGGGAACATCAACCCTGAGAACGTAGCTTTCAACAGAGAAGAAGTCACAAGTGTCGCCCTGACTTGTACTGAGCTCCATCAGAGTAGGACCCCTAGACTCTGAGCCATTTAACTGAGGTCTTTGGACGTTCCCGTGAGGACGAGACCCCCGGACCTGGTGTCGACGACAGCAGGGACGACGTGCTCCTCCTCTTCGACGTCGACCCGGGAGCAGCGGAGGCGGCGGCGCGCACCCCTCGAGCTCCCACCCCAAGGCTGAAATCTTTTAATAAAGGCTTTTAAAAAGGAGAAGAAGCTCTCCTGGCCCTAATTTATAACACTTCTGTGATCTGGCTGATGGTGCCTCTTCACAGGACCACTGGACTTCCCTGGACTCACCTCAGCCCACACCATTCTCATGCCCCTGCTGCCAGTACCAGCAGGAATATTTTATATTAGAGGAAAACGATTATTTTAGTGATAGCATGTAAATAAATATATTTCTAAAAGCAGTAAGTTCTTGCCTGTTGTGGCTGTTTCTGTTGGGGTAGAATGCCCAGAGCTGGGAACAGGGCTGGAGCTGTGAGATGAGCTGTGAGAAACCTGCACTGCAGTGCAGAACCTGTTTGTGCCAGCCTCAGCCTGCTTTCCCAGCAATGGCCATCAGCAAGGCTTTCCTGCACCAGTACAGGGACATGCTGGTGAGATGTGCAAAGGCTTGTCCAAGAGCTCATTTGTGATGCTGCCTGAAGGACTGTGCCCCGTGGAAGAGTGACCCACATTGCAGCAATCTGTGGAGAACGTTTGTTCCTGGGATGCACTCACACTGGTGAAAAAGGTGGGGGCTGTCTCCCATGGGAGGTACCCCAGACTGGTGCAGAGGGCAGGCCAAGGCTCTTTGCAGCAGAGAGTTTTGCCTCAACCCTTGAATGAAGCCCTACAAAGTCTTGTCATATAGACATCCACACATGCAGCCCTGCAGATGCTCATGTGAACTGAGAGCTGCGGGATACGCGCAGGGTCATGCCCTGGAGTGCCATTTCTGAACTGCCTCGGCTGCTTCTGAGGCAGCTGACATGCCGACGTGCCACTGCACCATGGATTTAACATGGTGCAGCGAAAACCACCCCTGGGTGTTTCTTTGTCATGATCTCGTGTGTTGCTCTGTCCAGTTGTCACTCCCTTGGTTTCTCGCTGTATCGCTGTTCTTTCCCACTCCCCCTATGTCTTGCTGCCCAGCCAAGGCTTCTTCCACAGACTCCATCCTGCCCCAGTCCAGACTTTGCTCCCTCCTGCTCCCTCCTCCTCATTCTGCCTCTCTTCCTCTGTCCCTGCTGTCTCTTCCTGCATCTCTGGTCCTGTTCCCTATGCTTTTGCTCTCCTTGCCTCTCTGTTCCGCTTCCTGTCCTTCACACTTCCGTCTTTACTTCTCAGCTCCGCTCCCTGCGCCACGCTCAGCTCACACTCCCAGGCGAACTGCCCCGGCAGCCATTCTCTGCAGGCGGGAGACGGCGGGGAGCGGTCCTGCAGCGGCGAGTCGGGCCCGGGACAGGCGCCTCGGCCCTGGGGCCGGAGCGGGGCCGCTCCGAGCCAGCGGAGGCAGCTGGAGCTGCGGCCCGGGGAGCGGGGCCGCCGCAGCCCCACAGCCCCGGGGCCGCCCCTCAGGGCCCCGCGCGGAATGGCGGCAGCGGCGGGAAGGAGCCCGCGGGCGGCGGGCAGCTCCGCCTCCCTGCCGTGCCACACGCGGCAGCTGGCCTCAGGAGCACCGCCGGTGGTGTGGGGACACTGGTCCCACAGCTGGGGACGAGCCGCCGAGCAGCACAATGCCGCGGAATGCATTAAGGGAGAGAGTGCGTGTATGAGCGAGTTAAGGAGCAAAGAAGGGCAGAGTTCATCGGTGCCTCCCCTCGGAGAGGAACGGAGGGCCCGAGATGGCACCCAGACGCAAGGCCGAGGCACCTGACCGGCCTGCCTGGGTTCTGGGTAGGAGATGTCACCGAGAGACCCTCTAGCCTGGTACGGCCCTCTGCTGATCATGTGCTGCAGCCTTCAAGGTGGGCATCGACGTGTGCTTGATTCCAGAGGATGGCATTGGCTGAGTTTATGCAGCCGGGCAGCTGGAGACTGCTTATGAGCCTTGGAGACATGCCAGAGGTGGAAAGCTGTCAGTGCCTCTGTGCTTGTGGCTGTAAACCCCCCAGGGTTTAACTGGTGCTTCCTGGCCAATTGTACCAAAGGTGCTGTATCAGGCTTTCCAAGAGGTTCTGAGCTGAAGGTGCCTGGCACACATAAGTCATGAATATTTCCTTCTAGGAAGAGCTACTCAGCTGAAAGGCCACCTGTGTTAACTCTTACCTGTGGGAACTGACACCTTTGTGTGTAACGCCTGGCAGTTCCTCATGATGTCCAAGGACAAGCAAGAGGGAGCTCAGGGCCTCTGGAAGACTGCTTGAGGCATGTGGGGCACACATAGTGTTCACTTCTGCCACTTGCAGTTAACCAGACACAGGAAGGTTCTAGAGATGAGCACGTGGCGTCCTGGTGTTCCCAGCAAAAGTGTGGGGATTTGACTGTGGGTTGGTCTACAGGACACGAAGCCCCTGATGGTGGCACTTGGGCCGCACCTGCTGCAAAGGGAAAAAGGATTTTTGCTCAGGGGTTATTGGGGGTCCTTGAGAGAGCTTTAATCAGGGTTGGAAATGGAAAGGGAATAAAGCAGGCTCGCTTGGGAGATGCCTGAGCACTGCACATCCATGTAGGCATGAGAATAGAGTAGCGAGAAAGTGCTGCCTTCAAAGGTCACAAAACTGTAGCAGAATTATCGGGAAAAGCATGCTTCCTGCCAGAATGGTGCCAAGACAAAAATGGTACTGAAGAACAGCACTTGCAGTGGGGTTTTTTAATGCAGCCTTCATAAGGGGCTTTTGATAGGGATTGCTGAGGAATAAAGAGTGCCTCTGCATTCCTCCTCACAGTGCTGCCTCCCAGAATACCTCCACCCTTCTCTACCTGTGCTCCTTACAGGCCTGTGCAGAATGAGGAGATTCAATAGAGGGAAGGTGCATGAATTCACCAGGCAATATGAGCATATACTAGGGAGTTCACAGACACCACTTTGCTGTGAGATCACAGAGCCCTGTTTGATGTGAGGTCCCAGAGCCCCACTGTGCTCTTCAGTGCTCACTCTGGGCAACACTGGAGAAGCAGCAGTGGCAGTGGAGGCACAATGTTGCGAGCACGGGGGGTCTTGGTCCTGACCCACTACCTCCTGCTCCTGTTTCTCCTGGCCCTGCAAGCACAGAATGCCCAGAGTGCTCCAATACCTGGGCAGGGAGCAGGTAGGCAGGCAGGGGCCAGCACACAGCCCTGGCTGGTGGCAGTGGGGCCAGGGCTGGGCCTGGCTGAGCCAGGAAGCCACCATGGTGTAGGCAGTGGGGCAGACACACCAGGAGAGGTGTGAGGGGCTGCAGCTGCTGCAGGGTGCAGCGTGGAGAGAGGTTCCTAAGGAGCAGGGAGGTGGGGAGACAACAGTTCAGGCCCAGAACCTTGGCCCTGAGTTATCTGTCACTCTGCACTGGTCAGCCATCAAATTCAGCTCTGGTTAGCCGTGGCTCAGCACTGGGTTTTCCACCACCCAGCACTGCTTATTCAGCCTCCTGACCACGCTCCAGGGCTGACCCAACCACAGGTTGTGTGAGCATGCCATGGCTTTTCACTTCACGGGAGAGCTGCCAGCTCAGTGTCCCAAGGGCAGTCAGACCCCTCTGCAGCTGTGACAATACAGACCTGCCTGTGCGTGCCCTGTCAGGACCTTTCTCATCCAGGCCTTGAAGTGTGACCATGACGGCACTGCATATGATGGTAACTTCTTGTGGGTGTTTGGTTGTAGTTGTGGACAGAGAGAGTGCTCTTTCAGCCCCTGAGCTAGAGCCAGATTCTATGCTGATTCCGAGTTGGTATCTCAAGCGTGAGTAATCAGTCTCTACGCCTTCACAAGAATGAGCACTACTTTTCCTTGTGCTATTCATGGGAAATGTGCCTTCCTAGGTTAACATCCATTTTTAAATCTAACATAGGTAAGGATTATGACAAGGTCCCTGGAGGATTCCCTGGAGGATTCCCTGAAGGATTCCCTGAAGTTCCAGAAGACCTCCTGACAGCCTGGGATGAAGCTTCATCTGGTTAGTATATCCCACTCTGTTTTTACCCTGGGACCTGGGAAGCTGAGCTTTTGGCTCCTGTAGGGATGTGCTGTATCCTGGACAGCCAGAAGCACTCAGGCAGAGTCTTGCTGCTGGAACACTCCACTTCATACCTCCTGGGCTGAGCCATGGAGATGGTACAACACAGCGCCTGCTCCCGGTTTTGCTTCCGGATGATTGCCAGGGGCATCTCCTGCTGCTGCTGCAAGTTGTACCATTACTGGCCAGAGCTGCTGTGTGCAGACATTGGCATCCAGATGTGGGGAAAAAGGCCTGTGCTGAATCTGTGTTCGCCTCACACTCAGCACAGCACTGAGGCAGAAATGATACCCCATGAAATCGTGGCTGCCCCTGACAAACCTCAGGGTCAGGAATGGGTTGGAGCTGGACCCCAAGCGTGAGGGTGAACCTGAAGGGACTCCTTGTGTGGGATTTGGTTGATGAAGTCTTGGGTGGTTTGGGTCTGTGTTTTTTGTTGTATAGCAGAAAATCTGTCTGTGGATTCCTCTTGTCTTTGGGGATAGAGGACTCCTTACTGCCACTTTCCAGAATGCCTAGGCTGTGGTACCTTGCTCCTGGAAAGGGACAGTGACTTCTATTTAAACTGTCCTGTGTTCTTTCTGAAGAGAGAGATGATGAAAACCCTGATGTGCTGGAAACCATTCCTATGGAAGAAAGTGACAGTGTGCCGGGCTCAGATACAAAAATAGAACCAATACAGGATACCAACCCACTTATTGAGCCTCAGGAGTTTTCAGGTGAGTGCCTGGGAGATGCTGTCTTGGGAAAAGAGAAGAGTTTCAGCTGTATCTCTGCAGGTCGCTCCATAGATGAATTGCAGGTGCTCAGCACACAGCCCTGGCCTGCAGCTTAGAGGAGCAGACAGGAGCAGTGCTGTTCCCTGGCACACACTGCGTTCTTCTCCATGGGAACATTAGGAGATCCCTCTTGGTCCCTGGTGCTAAAACGCCAGAGCCAGAGGGACCAATCTCTGAAGACAACAATCCTTGGGCACCTGAAGTGCACTGTGAGATTATCCCTAGTGCAGAGTACAAACATCGTCTCTTGCATTGTCTCGCACATTGTCTTTTCTCCTGCCAGGTTCAGCTGCTGGGCAAAAAGCTGAGACTGCTGGACACTGTGACCCGAGCAAGTACTACATCCTAGGGACAGTAGCAGCCTCGGCTTTGCTTCTGCTTGGGGCAGTGTGTGGGTATATTGTCATGTATCAGCTGCTGAAGAGAGACAGGTGAGTTATTTATTGCTGCCATTGGTAATGAAGTGTTTGCACCGTGCTCGAGTGCCAAGGCAGCACCTGGCAGTGCTCTGCGGAAACCTCTGCAGTGCAATGCTTTAACTGTGCTCTAAATTAATATCTATGAGGAGTCCTCTGGGAAATCTGTTTCTACAGGAGGACGCAGGAAGACAAAGAAGCACTAGGACAAGACTACACTGGTTCTTCCTGGGAAAGGCGTGGTCATCCTAGAGGTAAAGGTGAAGCAGAGTCAGGAGGAGGACCAGGAAGGGATGAGACAGCCCAAGGCAACAGGTTCCGGGACAGCTGCCGCCTGTTTCCTGAGGTCTTTGCAGCAGAGCTTGCCCAGCGGTACAAGAACATGGGCGCAGACCCCTCACCTCTGCCCACGTGTCCCTTCTGTGATCTGGCTGATGGTGCCTCTTCACAGGACCACTGGATTTCCCTGGACTCACCTCAGCCCACACCATTCTCATGCTCCTGCTGCCAGTACCAGCAGGAATATTTTATATTAGAGGAAAACGATTATTTTAGTGATAGCATGTAAATAAATATATTTCTAAAAGCAGTAAGTTCTTGCCTGTTGTGGCTGTTTCTGTTGGGGTAGAATGCCCAGAGCTGGGAACAGGGCTGGAGCTGTGAGATGAGCTGTGAGGAACCTGCACTGCAGTGCGGGACCTGTTTGTGCCAGCCTCAGCCTGCTTTCCCAGCAATGGCCATCAACAAGGCTTTCCTGCACCAGTACAGGGACATGCTGGTGACGAGTGACATGCAAAATCTTCTCTACTACCTCATTTGGGATGCTGCCCTGAATCAGGATGCTCTGGGCAGAGAGGGAAGGATGTTCTGGGAAAGACACCTGTCCAGTGCTGAGTACATCAAGGAGACCTGACATGGTGACTTAGGTCACAGGGGATGTGGCAGGTCCCACCCACAGAGCTCAGATCAAGGATCAAGGAGCAGAAAGTTGGAGCCAGGCTGAGTGAGGGACAGAGGGGAAGGGATCTGATATTAGTCACAGGAGTGGTATTAAAAATAAAATTGATAGCAGAGACAACGATTATAATAAAAAGGATGGTCTTTTACCACAGATGACAGGACAAAGTCATAGGTGGAACAAAGCACAGGAAGTGTGCTGTGGTGTTTTGCTTGAGTGAGTGGGGCAGTTGCAGGTTCTATGTGGCTCCTTAATTACTGTTTTGGGATTTGACTTAACTTTTGGTTCAGGGAGGTTAAGACTGAGGCAATATACACCTGGGTATTTCCCACTCAGTGTCTAAAGTGATGGACTGTAAGACTGTGAAGAAAGAGGCCTTCCAGGTGGGAGGATGTGGGAACCAAGCTAGCTGAGATGGATAATACCTTAGCCCAGGTATCTTACGCAGAAACCACAAACCTGACACCATGGGAGGTGGGATATGGAAATTAGGAGACTAATGGCATCATTCCAAACTAGGTCATGTCTCTGGGTCTGGTTCTCCATGGGTTCAAACCTTTGACATAAAAAGTCACGTCCCTATCCCACATTTGGGACTGGACACTTGCCCTCAGATAATCTTATATATTGTTAAGTTAGCCACACACATGCATCTTTGGATGCTGTCCCTTGGACCGTGTGGTCTCTGTGTTTGCTATTTTACCACGATTAAAGTTCTATTTTTGGGCACTGCATCATTCCCGCTCCTCTATTCTAAGGGGACCACAACCGGAATCACAATGCAGACTGTGATTGGAAGAAGTGACAGAATGCCCATCTCACACCAGGGAGCTGCCCTGGGGTCACGAGTCAGATTCACTGTGGTCCTGTGGCTTTTGCCCATGCTTGCTCCTGCTCAGCCATCTACAGCCAAAGCTAGCAGTGGGAGTGCAGCAAAACTCTTGTCCAAGAAACGCAGCACAGCTCTCTGAGGCTGCCTGTCTCCTGCAGTGTGTGGGGAGGATATTGGCAGCAGCAATTGCCAGAGAGATGCTTGAAGGCGTCTCTGGACACTGTGCGGTTTGGGGGTGTTTTGTATGCTTCTGGCTCAGGCGGTAAAGACTGACAATGCTACTCCCCAGACAATGCGATTCCCTTGGAAGTGGTGAAGAGGAAGCACTGAGGTGCTCACCCTTGCCCCTCGCCTCTCCACAGCAGCTCCAGCTCCACCTCTGGGCTGCCCATCACGGGCCTCTCAGCAGCCTCTGAGATTTCCCCCTCCTGAGAGGGCAGGCCAAGGCTCTTTGCAGCAGAGAGTTTTGCCTCAACCCTTGAATGAAGCCCTACAAAGTCTTGTCATATAGACATCCACACGTGCAGCCCTGCAGATGCTCATGTGAACTGAGAGCTGCGGGATATGCGCAGGGTCATGCCCTGGAGTGCCATTTCTGAACTGCCTCGGCTGCTTCTGAGGCAGCTGACATGCCGACGTGCCACTGCACCATGGATTTAACATGGTGCAGCGAAAACCACCCCTGGGTGTCTCTTTGTCGTGATCTCTGCACGGACAC
Organism: Prinia subflava; assembly: GCF_021018805.1. Taxonomy (NCBI): domain Eukaryota; kingdom Metazoa; phylum Chordata; class Aves; order Passeriformes; family Cisticolidae; genus Prinia; species Prinia subflava. Next base: position 924,011 of record NC_086273.1, read on the forward strand.
GGCTGTGAAGAATTTGACGGCCTTTGTTGTTTTAACTTGTCAAGTCCCAGTGAGTCTATATTAAAGAAAATCAAGCTGCTGAAAGAAGATGTAAAAGAACTGAAAACTGAAAAGGACCCAGAATGGTTCCAAAATTTATTTGGACATTTTGGATTTAAAGGATGGGTTGTTGCACTTTTGAATCAGTTACTTTGGATTGTCGCTGTGATAGTGATTGTATTACTGATGTTTACTTGTTTAGTTAAGGGCTTTAAGAGAGCAGTAGCAGAGGTCTTTTTAATCAATAAAAAAGGGGGAGTTGAAGAAAGCCCTCCAGACAGTGACACTCTCCCTTGGAGGGAGAGTGTACTGTGAAGAAACAATAACCCCTTGGGGAAGTTTCCCCTCGAAGTTAGCTATCTCTTTTTGTTGGCCCAAAGTCAGTTATGCTTACCCCATTGGTTCAAAGTTTGCTAGCCTTCCCCCATTGGGTCAAAGTTGCCATTGGTTCAAAAGTTACTTCACCCTGCCTTCCCGCACCATGATTGGTGCATTTTCGATCCTCTCCCTGATTGGAGGGTTTTTCAATCCGCGCTGCGATTGGCCCTCGTGGAAAACCCCGCCCCTTTCAAACCACATAAAAGTAGCATGCTTGAGACCCACGGGGTCTTCGATCTTCTGATGTCGACGGTTCCTGCCCTCGAATAAAGAAGCTCTGGAGATCCTCGACTCTCGCCTCTCCTTCCTGCGCCGCTTGGGGAAGAAGCTTGCAGGCAGAGCTGCCCATCTAGCTCTCGCCTCCTCTGACGGCATGAGGCCACAGAGCTCCGCTTTGTGAGCTGCCCAGAGCGGTTGCCTTGGCATCCGCCTCACAAAAGAGCTGAACGCTGCTTAGGTGAGCCTGTGCCCCTGAGGCAGAGAGCGTCCTTTTAAGGACGACTCGCAGCAAGAGGGTGCGGCCCGCCGAAGACCCGCGAGGACGGACCGTGGAGTGGTCAGCAAGCCTCGCCCATCGCGGACGAGCCGCGGCAAGTCCTCTGGGAAACCTGTTTCTACAGGAGGACGCAGGAAGACAAAGAAGCACTAGGGCAAGACTACACTGGTTCTTCCTGGGAAAGGCGTGGTCATCCTAGAGGTAAAGGTGAAGCAGAGTCAGGAGGAGGACCAGGAAGGGATGAGACAGCCCAAGGCAACAGGTTCCGGGACAGCTGCCGCCTGTTTCCTGAGGTCTTTGCAGCAGAGCTTGCCCAGCGGTACAAGAACATGGGCGCAGACCCCTCACCTCTGCCCACGTGTCCCTTCTGTAAGAAATAGAGGTTATGAAGGCCCCACCTTGAGGTTAGTTCTCCCATGTTGTCTCGTTCTGTTACCAACTGTTATTCTCACTGTCGTGTAATAGTTGTAATTACTGTATCTTACTTCTACCCCAAGGATTCATTTATGTATCCCCTGCCCTCCTACAAGTTACCGTTTATTGTATCCATTGCATTCATCTGTGTAGGCCCTGTTCACCTAGGTGTTTGCATGTTGCAGTCCAGTGTATTCATTGTATTGGTTTGTGCTCCCTTTTCTCTCTCATGTATTACTGTTTTATGTACTCACCCTGTGTACCCTCCTGTTCTCCTGTGTGATGCTGATCCTCCCCAAAGCCCCCTCCTCTTGTTTTTCCATCGGGAAACCGCCCGCTGCTCCCACCATCTCTGCTCTGCTCTCCATGTGGCCTAAAAATGGCCCTGCCAGCTACCCATACCTCACAAAATGGCTGCCCCACAGACAGAATATGCAAAGGAGCTGGCATATAGCCAAGTTGAGTGAAATAAACCTTTAAATCAGCCAACCTAGAAAGAGTTCTTACAAAAGAAACATAACACCTAATAAAGAAAAGACGTAGTGTTGGAGTCCAGAAGATCCCTCTGACAGCCCTGGAGAGTCAGGGGGCTGTACAGGGGGGTCTGGGATCTGTACAAGGGGGTCAGCCAGCCTCCCACAGAGCCCAGAAGGACTCCGATTCTGGCTTCTATCCATGGAAGTGATTGCTCACATGAAGGAAGAATCACAGATCCCAAGAATTTAGAAGTAGATAGTAGTTTGTTATAGAGTATAAATATAGAGATTAGGATTCATAGTATACGGGGCTGAGAGGACAAGATGGAGGAATTGGGGAGTGGCCCCTAGTTTCCTTGTTCTTGTTCTCATCCCCCATCTTTTGCTGATTTGGACTTTAGAGATTGGTTTAGAATAGAACTGACATGTTAGCGTAGCAAGTTAGTATTGGTAATGTTCTGTAAACAATAAATACGTCTTGGACTGTGGTTGGCTCGGGAGTACGGTACATAAGGTACGGGGCTCTCTGATCCGCCCCAGTCCAGCAGCAGCCCAGTCCAGCGGCAGCCCAGCGCCAGTCCAACGGCGTGTCTTGCTTTGCTGGGGACGCCTTGCAAAGCCGAACAAGAACTGTTAGATAATATGAAATAAACAACCTTGATAACTTGAGCTGCTGGACTCACAGTGTCGTCTCTGCCTTTGGTGTGAAACGCTCAGGGCAAAGAGAAGACAGAAAACCTTATTATCTTGGGGAACAGCAACCCCAGGAAAATACCCAGGGAACAGCAACCCTGGGGGAAGATTTCACCACCTCGGGGAACGGCCGCCCCGAGGGGAATCTCGGGGAACATCAACCCTGAGAACGTAGCTTTCAACAGAGAAGAAGTCACAAGTGTCGCCCTGACTTGTACTGAGCTCCATCAGAGTAGGACCCCTAGACTCTGAGCCATTTAACTGAGGTCTTTGGACGTTCCCGTGAGGACGAGACCCCCGGACCTGGTGTCGACGACAGCAGGGACGACGTGCTCCTCCTCTTCGACGTCGACCCGGGAGCAGCGGAGGCGGCGGCGCGCACCCCTCGAGCTCCCACCCCAAGGCTGAAATCTTTTAATAAAGGCTTTTAAAAAGGAGAAGAAGCTCTCCTGGCCCTAATTTATAACACTTCTGTGATCTGGCTGATGGTGCCTCTTCACAGGACCACTGGACTTCCCTGGACTCACCTCAGCCCACACCATTCTCATGCCCCTGCTGCCAGTACCAGCAGGAATATTTTATATTAGAGGAAAACGATTATTTTAGTGATAGCATGTAAATAAATATATTTCTAAAAGCAGTAAGTTCTTGCCTGTTGTGGCTGTTTCTGTTGGGGTAGAATGCCCAGAGCTGGGAACAGGGCTGGAGCTGTGAGATGAGCTGTGAGAAACCTGCACTGCAGTGCAGAACCTGTTTGTGCCAGCCTCAGCCTGCTTTCCCAGCAATGGCCATCAGCAAGGCTTTCCTGCACCAGTACAGGGACATGCTGGTGAGATGTGCAAAGGCTTGTCCAAGAGCTCATTTGTGATGCTGCCTGAAGGACTGTGCCCCGTGGAAGAGTGACCCACATTGCAGCAATCTGTGGAGAACGTTTGTTCCTGGGATGCACTCACACTGGTGAAAAAGGTGGGGGCTGTCTCCCATGGGAGGTACCCCAGACTGGTGCAGAGGGCAGGCCAAGGCTCTTTGCAGCAGAGAGTTTTGCCTCAACCCTTGAATGAAGCCCTACAAAGTCTTGTCATATAGACATCCACACATGCAGCCCTGCAGATGCTCATGTGAACTGAGAGCTGCGGGATACGCGCAGGGTCATGCCCTGGAGTGCCATTTCTGAACTGCCTCGGCTGCTTCTGAGGCAGCTGACATGCCGACGTGCCACTGCACCATGGATTTAACATGGTGCAGCGAAAACCACCCCTGGGTGTTTCTTTGTCATGATCTCGTGTGTTGCTCTGTCCAGTTGTCACTCCCTTGGTTTCTCGCTGTATCGCTGTTCTTTCCCACTCCCCCTATGTCTTGCTGCCCAGCCAAGGCTTCTTCCACAGACTCCATCCTGCCCCAGTCCAGACTTTGCTCCCTCCTGCTCCCTCCTCCTCATTCTGCCTCTCTTCCTCTGTCCCTGCTGTCTCTTCCTGCATCTCTGGTCCTGTTCCCTATGCTTTTGCTCTCCTTGCCTCTCTGTTCCGCTTCCTGTCCTTCACACTTCCGTCTTTACTTCTCAGCTCCGCTCCCTGCGCCACGCTCAGCTCACACTCCCAGGCGAACTGCCCCGGCAGCCATTCTCTGCAGGCGGGAGACGGCGGGGAGCGGTCCTGCAGCGGCGAGTCGGGCCCGGGACAGGCGCCTCGGCCCTGGGGCCGGAGCGGGGCCGCTCCGAGCCAGCGGAGGCAGCTGGAGCTGCGGCCCGGGGAGCGGGGCCGCCGCAGCCCCACAGCCCCGGGGCCGCCCCTCAGGGCCCCGCGCGGAATGGCGGCAGCGGCGGGAAGGAGCCCGCGGGCGGCGGGCAGCTCCGCCTCCCTGCCGTGCCACACGCGGCAGCTGGCCTCAGGAGCACCGCCGGTGGTGTGGGGACACTGGTCCCACAGCTGGGGACGAGCCGCCGAGCAGCACAATGCCGCGGAATGCATTAAGGGAGAGAGTGCGTGTATGAGCGAGTTAAGGAGCAAAGAAGGGCAGAGTTCATCGGTGCCTCCCCTCGGAGAGGAACGGAGGGCCCGAGATGGCACCCAGACGCAAGGCCGAGGCACCTGACCGGCCTGCCTGGGTTCTGGGTAGGAGATGTCACCGAGAGACCCTCTAGCCTGGTACGGCCCTCTGCTGATCATGTGCTGCAGCCTTCAAGGTGGGCATCGACGTGTGCTTGATTCCAGAGGATGGCATTGGCTGAGTTTATGCAGCCGGGCAGCTGGAGACTGCTTATGAGCCTTGGAGACATGCCAGAGGTGGAAAGCTGTCAGTGCCTCTGTGCTTGTGGCTGTAAACCCCCCAGGGTTTAACTGGTGCTTCCTGGCCAATTGTACCAAAGGTGCTGTATCAGGCTTTCCAAGAGGTTCTGAGCTGAAGGTGCCTGGCACACATAAGTCATGAATATTTCCTTCTAGGAAGAGCTACTCAGCTGAAAGGCCACCTGTGTTAACTCTTACCTGTGGGAACTGACACCTTTGTGTGTAACGCCTGGCAGTTCCTCATGATGTCCAAGGACAAGCAAGAGGGAGCTCAGGGCCTCTGGAAGACTGCTTGAGGCATGTGGGGCACACATAGTGTTCACTTCTGCCACTTGCAGTTAACCAGACACAGGAAGGTTCTAGAGATGAGCACGTGGCGTCCTGGTGTTCCCAGCAAAAGTGTGGGGATTTGACTGTGGGTTGGTCTACAGGACACGAAGCCCCTGATGGTGGCACTTGGGCCGCACCTGCTGCAAAGGGAAAAAGGATTTTTGCTCAGGGGTTATTGGGGGTCCTTGAGAGAGCTTTAATCAGGGTTGGAAATGGAAAGGGAATAAAGCAGGCTCGCTTGGGAGATGCCTGAGCACTGCACATCCATGTAGGCATGAGAATAGAGTAGCGAGAAAGTGCTGCCTTCAAAGGTCACAAAACTGTAGCAGAATTATCGGGAAAAGCATGCTTCCTGCCAGAATGGTGCCAAGACAAAAATGGTACTGAAGAACAGCACTTGCAGTGGGGTTTTTTAATGCAGCCTTCATAAGGGGCTTTTGATAGGGATTGCTGAGGAATAAAGAGTGCCTCTGCATTCCTCCTCACAGTGCTGCCTCCCAGAATACCTCCACCCTTCTCTACCTGTGCTCCTTACAGGCCTGTGCAGAATGAGGAGATTCAATAGAGGGAAGGTGCATGAATTCACCAGGCAATATGAGCATATACTAGGGAGTTCACAGACACCACTTTGCTGTGAGATCACAGAGCCCTGTTTGATGTGAGGTCCCAGAGCCCCACTGTGCTCTTCAGTGCTCACTCTGGGCAACACTGGAGAAGCAGCAGTGGCAGTGGAGGCACAATGTTGCGAGCACGGGGGGTCTTGGTCCTGACCCACTACCTCCTGCTCCTGTTTCTCCTGGCCCTGCAAGCACAGAATGCCCAGAGTGCTCCAATACCTGGGCAGGGAGCAGGTAGGCAGGCAGGGGCCAGCACACAGCCCTGGCTGGTGGCAGTGGGGCCAGGGCTGGGCCTGGCTGAGCCAGGAAGCCACCATGGTGTAGGCAGTGGGGCAGACACACCAGGAGAGGTGTGAGGGGCTGCAGCTGCTGCAGGGTGCAGCGTGGAGAGAGGTTCCTAAGGAGCAGGGAGGTGGGGAGACAACAGTTCAGGCCCAGAACCTTGGCCCTGAGTTATCTGTCACTCTGCACTGGTCAGCCATCAAATTCAGCTCTGGTTAGCCGTGGCTCAGCACTGGGTTTTCCACCACCCAGCACTGCTTATTCAGCCTCCTGACCACGCTCCAGGGCTGACCCAACCACAGGTTGTGTGAGCATGCCATGGCTTTTCACTTCACGGGAGAGCTGCCAGCTCAGTGTCCCAAGGGCAGTCAGACCCCTCTGCAGCTGTGACAATACAGACCTGCCTGTGCGTGCCCTGTCAGGACCTTTCTCATCCAGGCCTTGAAGTGTGACCATGACGGCACTGCATATGATGGTAACTTCTTGTGGGTGTTTGGTTGTAGTTGTGGACAGAGAGAGTGCTCTTTCAGCCCCTGAGCTAGAGCCAGATTCTATGCTGATTCCGAGTTGGTATCTCAAGCGTGAGTAATCAGTCTCTACGCCTTCACAAGAATGAGCACTACTTTTCCTTGTGCTATTCATGGGAAATGTGCCTTCCTAGGTTAACATCCATTTTTAAATCTAACATAGGTAAGGATTATGACAAGGTCCCTGGAGGATTCCCTGGAGGATTCCCTGAAGGATTCCCTGAAGTTCCAGAAGACCTCCTGACAGCCTGGGATGAAGCTTCATCTGGTTAGTATATCCCACTCTGTTTTTACCCTGGGACCTGGGAAGCTGAGCTTTTGGCTCCTGTAGGGATGTGCTGTATCCTGGACAGCCAGAAGCACTCAGGCAGAGTCTTGCTGCTGGAACACTCCACTTCATACCTCCTGGGCTGAGCCATGGAGATGGTACAACACAGCGCCTGCTCCCGGTTTTGCTTCCGGATGATTGCCAGGGGCATCTCCTGCTGCTGCTGCAAGTTGTACCATTACTGGCCAGAGCTGCTGTGTGCAGACATTGGCATCCAGATGTGGGGAAAAAGGCCTGTGCTGAATCTGTGTTCGCCTCACACTCAGCACAGCACTGAGGCAGAAATGATACCCCATGAAATCGTGGCTGCCCCTGACAAACCTCAGGGTCAGGAATGGGTTGGAGCTGGACCCCAAGCGTGAGGGTGAACCTGAAGGGACTCCTTGTGTGGGATTTGGTTGATGAAGTCTTGGGTGGTTTGGGTCTGTGTTTTTTGTTGTATAGCAGAAAATCTGTCTGTGGATTCCTCTTGTCTTTGGGGATAGAGGACTCCTTACTGCCACTTTCCAGAATGCCTAGGCTGTGGTACCTTGCTCCTGGAAAGGGACAGTGACTTCTATTTAAACTGTCCTGTGTTCTTTCTGAAGAGAGAGATGATGAAAACCCTGATGTGCTGGAAACCATTCCTATGGAAGAAAGTGACAGTGTGCCGGGCTCAGATACAAAAATAGAACCAATACAGGATACCAACCCACTTATTGAGCCTCAGGAGTTTTCAGGTGAGTGCCTGGGAGATGCTGTCTTGGGAAAAGAGAAGAGTTTCAGCTGTATCTCTGCAGGTCGCTCCATAGATGAATTGCAGGTGCTCAGCACACAGCCCTGGCCTGCAGCTTAGAGGAGCAGACAGGAGCAGTGCTGTTCCCTGGCACACACTGCGTTCTTCTCCATGGGAACATTAGGAGATCCCTCTTGGTCCCTGGTGCTAAAACGCCAGAGCCAGAGGGACCAATCTCTGAAGACAACAATCCTTGGGCACCTGAAGTGCACTGTGAGATTATCCCTAGTGCAGAGTACAAACATCGTCTCTTGCATTGTCTCGCACATTGTCTTTTCTCCTGCCAGGTTCAGCTGCTGGGCAAAAAGCTGAGACTGCTGGACACTGTGACCCGAGCAAGTACTACATCCTAGGGACAGTAGCAGCCTCGGCTTTGCTTCTGCTTGGGGCAGTGTGTGGGTATATTGTCATGTATCAGCTGCTGAAGAGAGACAGGTGAGTTATTTATTGCTGCCATTGGTAATGAAGTGTTTGCACCGTGCTCGAGTGCCAAGGCAGCACCTGGCAGTGCTCTGCGGAAACCTCTGCAGTGCAATGCTTTAACTGTGCTCTAAATTAATATCTATGAGGAGTCCTCTGGGAAATCTGTTTCTACAGGAGGACGCAGGAAGACAAAGAAGCACTAGGACAAGACTACACTGGTTCTTCCTGGGAAAGGCGTGGTCATCCTAGAGGTAAAGGTGAAGCAGAGTCAGGAGGAGGACCAGGAAGGGATGAGACAGCCCAAGGCAACAGGTTCCGGGACAGCTGCCGCCTGTTTCCTGAGGTCTTTGCAGCAGAGCTTGCCCAGCGGTACAAGAACATGGGCGCAGACCCCTCACCTCTGCCCACGTGTCCCTTCTGTGATCTGGCTGATGGTGCCTCTTCACAGGACCACTGGATTTCCCTGGACTCACCTCAGCCCACACCATTCTCATGCTCCTGCTGCCAGTACCAGCAGGAATATTTTATATTAGAGGAAAACGATTATTTTAGTGATAGCATGTAAATAAATATATTTCTAAAAGCAGTAAGTTCTTGCCTGTTGTGGCTGTTTCTGTTGGGGTAGAATGCCCAGAGCTGGGAACAGGGCTGGAGCTGTGAGATGAGCTGTGAGGAACCTGCACTGCAGTGCGGGACCTGTTTGTGCCAGCCTCAGCCTGCTTTCCCAGCAATGGCCATCAACAAGGCTTTCCTGCACCAGTACAGGGACATGCTGGTGACGAGTGACATGCAAAATCTTCTCTACTACCTCATTTGGGATGCTGCCCTGAATCAGGATGCTCTGGGCAGAGAGGGAAGGATGTTCTGGGAAAGACACCTGTCCAGTGCTGAGTACATCAAGGAGACCTGACATGGTGACTTAGGTCACAGGGGATGTGGCAGGTCCCACCCACAGAGCTCAGATCAAGGATCAAGGAGCAGAAAGTTGGAGCCAGGCTGAGTGAGGGACAGAGGGGAAGGGATCTGATATTAGTCACAGGAGTGGTATTAAAAATAAAATTGATAGCAGAGACAACGATTATAATAAAAAGGATGGTCTTTTACCACAGATGACAGGACAAAGTCATAGGTGGAACAAAGCACAGGAAGTGTGCTGTGGTGTTTTGCTTGAGTGAGTGGGGCAGTTGCAGGTTCTATGTGGCTCCTTAATTACTGTTTTGGGATTTGACTTAACTTTTGGTTCAGGGAGGTTAAGACTGAGGCAATATACACCTGGGTATTTCCCACTCAGTGTCTAAAGTGATGGACTGTAAGACTGTGAAGAAAGAGGCCTTCCAGGTGGGAGGATGTGGGAACCAAGCTAGCTGAGATGGATAATACCTTAGCCCAGGTATCTTACGCAGAAACCACAAACCTGACACCATGGGAGGTGGGATATGGAAATTAGGAGACTAATGGCATCATTCCAAACTAGGTCATGTCTCTGGGTCTGGTTCTCCATGGGTTCAAACCTTTGACATAAAAAGTCACGTCCCTATCCCACATTTGGGACTGGACACTTGCCCTCAGATAATCTTATATATTGTTAAGTTAGCCACACACATGCATCTTTGGATGCTGTCCCTTGGACCGTGTGGTCTCTGTGTTTGCTATTTTACCACGATTAAAGTTCTATTTTTGGGCACTGCATCATTCCCGCTCCTCTATTCTAAGGGGACCACAACCGGAATCACAATGCAGACTGTGATTGGAAGAAGTGACAGAATGCCCATCTCACACCAGGGAGCTGCCCTGGGGTCACGAGTCAGATTCACTGTGGTCCTGTGGCTTTTGCCCATGCTTGCTCCTGCTCAGCCATCTACAGCCAAAGCTAGCAGTGGGAGTGCAGCAAAACTCTTGTCCAAGAAACGCAGCACAGCTCTCTGAGGCTGCCTGTCTCCTGCAGTGTGTGGGGAGGATATTGGCAGCAGCAATTGCCAGAGAGATGCTTGAAGGCGTCTCTGGACACTGTGCGGTTTGGGGGTGTTTTGTATGCTTCTGGCTCAGGCGGTAAAGACTGACAATGCTACTCCCCAGACAATGCGATTCCCTTGGAAGTGGTGAAGAGGAAGCACTGAGGTGCTCACCCTTGCCCCTCGCCTCTCCACAGCAGCTCCAGCTCCACCTCTGGGCTGCCCATCACGGGCCTCTCAGCAGCCTCTGAGATTTCCCCCTCCTGAGAGGGCAGGCCAAGGCTCTTTGCAGCAGAGAGTTTTGCCTCAACCCTTGAATGAAGCCCTACAAAGTCTTGTCATATAGACATCCACACGTGCAGCCCTGCAGATGCTCATGTGAACTGAGAGCTGCGGGATATGCGCAGGGTCATGCCCTGGAGTGCCATTTCTGAACTGCCTCGGCTGCTTCTGAGGCAGCTGACATGCCGACGTGCCACTGCACCATGGATTTAACATGGTGCAGCGAAAACCACCCCTGGGTGTCTCTTTGTCGTGATCTCTGCACGGACACGGCTGTGAAGAATTTGACGGCCTTTGTTGTTTTAACTTGTCAAGTCCCAGTGAGTCTATATTAAAGAAAATCAAGCTGCTGAAAGAAGATGTAAAAGAACTGAAAACTGAAAAGGACCCAGAATGGTTCCAAAATTTATTTGGACATTTTGGATTTAAAGGATGGGTTGTTGCACTTTTGAATCAGTTACTTTGGATTGTCGCTGTGATAGTGATTGTATTACTGATGTTTACTTGTTTAGTTAAGGGCTTTAAGAGAGCAGTAGCAGAGGTCTTTTTAATCAATAAAAAAGGGGGAGTTGAAGAAAGCCCTCCAGACAGTGACACTCTCCCTTGGAGGGAGAGTGTACTGTGAAGAAACAATAACCCCTTGGGGAAGTTTCCCCTCGAAGTTAGCTATCTCTTTTTGTTGGCCCAAAGTCAGTTATGCTTACCCCATTGGTTCAAAGTTTGCTAGCCTTCCCCCATTGGGTCAAAGTTGCCATTGGTTCAAAAGTTACTTCACCCTGCCTTCCCGCACCATGATTGGTGCATTTTCGATCCTCTCCCTGATTGGAGGGTTTTTGAATCCGCGCTGCGATTGGCCCTCGTGGAAAACCCCGCCCCTTTCAAACCACATAAAAGTAGCATGCTTGAGACCCACGGGGTCTTCGATCTTCTGATGTCGACGGTTCCTGCCCTCGAATAAAGAAGCTCTGGAGATCCTCGACTCTCGCCTCTCCTTCCTGCGCCGCTTGGGGAAGAAGCTTGCAGGCAGAGCTGCCCATCTAGCTCTCGCCTCCTCTGACGGCATGAGGCCACAGAGCTCCGCTTTGTGAGCTGCCCAGAGCGGTTGCCTTGGCATCCGCCTCACAAAAGAGCTGAACGCTGCTTAGGTGAGCCTGTGCCCCTGAGGCAGAGAGCGTCCTTTTAAGGACGACTCGCAGCAAGAGGGTGCGGCCCGCCGAAGACCCGCGAGGACGGACCGTGGAGTGGTCAGCAAGCCTCGCCCATCGCGGACGAGCCGCGGCAAGTCCTCTGGGAAACCTGTTTCTACAGGAGGACGCAGGAAGACAAAGAAGCACTAGGGCAAGACTACAGTGGTTCTTCCTGGGAAAGGCGTGGTCATCCTAGAGGTAAAGGTGAAGCAGAGTCAGGAGGAGGACCAGGAAGGGATGAGACAGCCCAAGGCAACAGGTTCCGGGACAGCTGCCGCCTGTTTCCTGAGGTCTTTGCAGCAGAGCTTGCCCAGCGGTACAAGAACATGGGCGCAGACCCCTCACCTCTGCCCACGTGTCCCTTCTGTAAGAAATAGAGGTTATGAAGGCCCCACCTTGAGGTTAGTTCTCCCATGTTGTCTCGTTCTGTTACCAACTGTTATTCTCACTGTCGTGTAATAGTTGTAATTACTGTATCTTACTTCTACCCCAAGGATTCATTTATGTATCCCCTGCCCTCCTACAAGTTACCGTTTATTGTATCCATTGCATTCATCTGTGTAGGCCCTGTTCACCTAGGTGTTTGCATGTTGCAGTCCAGTGTATTCATTGTATTGGTTTGTGCTCCCTTTTCTCTCTCATGTATTACTGTTTTATGTACTCACCCTGTGTACCCTCCTGTTCTCCTGTGTGATGCTGATCCTCCCCAAAGCCCCCTCCTCTTGTTTTTCCATCGGGAAACCGCCCGCTGCTCCCACCATCTCTGCTCTGCTCTCCATGTGGCCTAAAAATGGCCCTGCCAGCTACCCATACCTCACAAAATGGCTGCCCCACAGACAGAATATGCAAAGGAGCTGGCATATAGCCAAGTTGAGTGAAATAAACCTTTAAATCAGCCAACCTAGAAAGAGTTCTTACAAAAGAAACATAACACCTAATAAAGAAAAGACGTAGTGTTGGAGTCCAGAAGATCCCTCTGACAGCCCTGGAGAGTCAGGGGGCTGTACAGGGGGGTCTGGGATCTGTACAAGGGGGTCAGCCAGCCTCCCACAGAGCCCAGAAGGACTCCGATTCTGGCTTCTATCCATGGAAGTGATTGCTCACATGAAGGAAGAATCACAGATCCCAAGAATTTAGAAGTAGATAGTAGTTTGTTATAGAGTATAAATATAGAGATTAGGATTCATAGTATACGGGGCTGAGAGGACAAGATGGAGGAATTGGGGAGTGGCCCCTAGTTTCCTTGTTCTTGTTCTCATCCCCCATCTTTTGCTGATTTGGACTTTAGAGATTGGTTTAGAATAGAACTGACATGTTAGCGTAGCAAGTTAGTATTGGTAATGTTCTGTAAACAATAAATACGTCTTGGACTGTGGTTGGCTCGGGAGTACGGTACATAAGGTACGGGGCTCTCTGATCCGCCCCAGTCCAGCAGCAGCCCAGTCCAGCGGCAGCCCAGCGCCAGTCCAACGGCGTGTCTTGCTTTGCTGGGGACGCCTTGCAAAGCCGAACAAGAACTGTTAGATAATATGAAATAAACAACCTTGATAACTTGAGCTGCTGGACTCACAGTGTCGTCTCTGCCTTTGGTGTGAAACGCTCAGGGCAAAGAGAAGACAGAAAACCTTATTATCTTGGGGAACAGCAACCCCAGGAAAATACCCAGGGAACAGCAACCCTGGGGGAAGATTTCACCACCTCGGGGAACGGCCGCCCCGAGGGGAATCTCGGGGAACATCAACCCTGAGAACGTAGCTTTCAACAGAGAAGAAGTCACAAGTGTCGCCCTGACTTGTACTGAGCTCCATCAGAGTAGGACCCCTAGACTCTGAGCCATTTAACTGAGGTCTTTGGACGTTCCCGTGAGGACGAGACCCCCGGACCTGGTGTCGACGACAGCAGGGACGACGTGCTCCTCCTCTTCGACGTCGACCCGGGAGCAGCGGAGGCGGCGGCGCGCACCCCTCGAGCTCCCACCCCAAGGCTGAAATCTTTTAATAAAGGCTTTTAAAAAGGAGAAGAAGCTCTCCTGGCCCTAATTTATAACACTTCTGTGATCTGGCTGATGGTGCCTCTTCACAGGACCACTGGACTTCCCTGGACTCACCTCAGCCCACACCATTCTCATGCCCCTGCTGCCAGTACCAGCAGGAATATTTTATATTAGAGGAAAACGATTATTTTAGTGATAGCATGTAAATAAATATATTTCTAAAAGCAGTAAGTTCTTGCCTGTTGTGGCTGTTTCTGTTGGGGTAGAATGCCCAGAGCTGGGAACAGGGCTGGAGCTGTGAGATGAGCTGTGAGAAACCTGCACTGCAGTGCAGAACCTGTTTGTGCCAGCCTCAGCCTGCTTTCCCAGCAATGGCCATCAGCAAGGCTTTCCTGCACCAGTACAGGGACATGCTGGTGAGATGTGCAAAGGCTTGTCCAAGAGCTCATTTGTGATGCTGCCTGAAGGACTGTGCCCCGTGGAAGAGTGACCCACATTGCAGCAATCTGTGGAGAACGTTTGTTCCTGGGATGCACTCACACTGGTGAAAAAGGTGGGGGCTGTCTCCCATGGGAGGTACCCCAGACTGGTGCAGAGGGCAGGCCAAGGCTCTTTGCAGCAGAGAGTTTTGCCTCAACCCTTGAATGAAGCCCTACAAAGTCTTGTCATATAGACATCCACACATGCAGCCCTGCAGATGCTCATGTGAACTGAGAGCTGCGGGATACGCGCAGGGTCATGCCCTGGAGTGTCATTTCTGAACTGCCTCGGCTGCTTCTGAGGCAGCTGACATGCCGACGTGCCACTGCACCATGGATTTAACATGGTGCAGCGAAAACCACCCCTGGGTGTTTCTTTGTCATGATCTCGTGTGTTGCTCTGTCCAGTTGTCACTCCCTTGGTTTCTCGCTGTATCGCTGTTCTTTCCCACTCCCCCTATGTCTTGCTGCCCAGCCAAGGCTTCTTCCACAGACTCCATCCTGCCCCAGTCCAGACTTTGCTCCCTCCTGCTCCCTCCTCCTCATTCTGCCTCTCTTCCTCTGTCCCTGCTGTCTCTTCCTGCATCTCTGGTCCTGTTCCCTATGCTTTTGCTCTCCTTGCCTCTCTGTTCCGCTTCCTGTCCTTCACACTTCCGTCTTTACTTCTCAGCTCCGCTCCCTGCGCCACGCTCAGCTCACACTCCCAGGCGAACTGCCCCGGCAGCCATTCTCTGCAGGCAGGAGACGGCGGGGAGCGGTCCTGCAGCGGCGAGTCGGGCCCGGGACAGGCGCCTCGGCCCTGGGGCCGGAGCGGGGCCGCTCCGAGCCAGCGGAGGCAGCTGGAGCTGCGGCCCGGGGAGCGGGGCCGCCGCAGCCCCACAGCCCCGGGGCCGCCCCTCAGGGCCCCGCGCGGAATGGCGGCAGCGGCGGGAAGGAGCCCGCGGGCGGCGGGCAGCTCCGCCTCCCTGCCGTGCCACACGCGGCAGCTGGCCTCAGGAGCACCGCCGGTGGTGTGGGGACACTGGTCCCACAGCTGGGGACGAGCCGCCGAGCAGCACAATGCCGCGGAATGCATTAAGGGAGAGAGTGCGTGTATGAGCGAGTTAAGGAGCAAAGAAGGGCAGAGTTCATCGGTGCCTCCCCTCGGAGAGGAACGGAGGGCCCGAGATGGCACCCAGACGCAAGGCCGAGGCACCTGACCGGCCTGCCTGGGTTCTGGGTAGGAGATGTCACCGAGAGACCCTCTAGCCTGGTACGGCCCTCTGCTGATCATGTGCTGCAGCCTTCAAGGTGGGCATCGACGTGTGCTTGATTCCAGAGGATGGCATTGGCTGAGTTTATGCAGCCGGGCAGCTGGAGACTGCTTATGAGCCTTGGAGACATGCCAGAGGTGGAAAGCTGTCAGTGCCTCTGTGCTTGTGGCTGTAAACCCCCCAGGGTTTAACTGGTGCTTCCTGGCCAATTGTACCAAAGGTGCTGTATCAGGCTTTCCAAGAGGTTCTGAGCTGAAGGTGCCTGGCACACATAAGTCATGAATATTTCCTTCTAGGAAGAGCTACTCAGCTGAAAGGCCACCTGTGTTAACTCTTACCTGTGGGAACTGACACCTTTGTGTGTAACGCCTGGCAGTTCCTCATGATGTCCAAGGACAAGCAAGAGGGAGCTCAGGGCCTCTGGAAGACTGCTTGAGGCATGTGGGGCACACATAGTGTTCACTTCTGCCACTTGCAGTTAACCAGACACAGGAAGGTTCTAGAGATGAGCACGTGGCGTCCTGGTGTTCCCAGCAAAAGTGTGGGGATTTGACTGTGGGTTGGTCTACAGGACACGAAGCCCCTGATGGTGGCACTTGGGCCGCACCTGCTGCAAAGGGAAAAAGGATTTTTGCTCAGGGGTTATTGGGGGTCCTTGAGAGAGCTTTAATCAGGGTTGGAAATGGAAAGGGAATAAAGCAGGCTCGCTTGGGAGATGCCTGAGCACTGCACATCCATGTAGGCATGAGAATAGAGTAGCGAGAAAGTGCTGCCTTCAAAGGTCACAAAACTGTAGCAGAATTATCGGGAAAAGCATGCTTCCTGCCAGAATGGTGCCAAGACAAAAATGGTACTGAAGAACAGCACTTGCAGTGGGGTTTTTTAATGCAGCCTTCATAAGGGGCTTTTGATAGGGATTGCTGAGGAATAAAGAGTGCCTCTGCATTCCTCCTCACAGTGCTGCCTCCCAGAATACCTCCACCCTTCTCTACCTGTGCTCCTTACAGGCCTGTGCAGAATGAGGAGATTCAATAGAGGGAAGGTGCATGAATTCACCAGGCAATATGAGCATATACTAGGGAGTTCACAGACACCACTTTGCTGTGAGATCACAGAGCCCTGTTTGATGTGAGGTCCCAGAGCCCCACTGTGCTCTTCAGTGCTCACTCTGGGCAACACTGGAGAAGCAGCAGTGGCAGTGGAGGCACAATGTTGCGAGCACGGGGGGTCTTGGTCCTGACCCACTACCTCCTGCTCCTGTTTCTCCTGGCCCTGCAAGCACAGAATGCCCAGAGTGCTCCAATACCTGGGCAGGGAGCAGGTAGGCAGGCAGGGGCCAGCACACAGCCCTGGCTGGTGGCAGTGGGGCCAGGGCTGGGCCTGGCTGAGCCAGGAAGCCACCATGGTGTAGGCAGTGGGGCAGACACACCAGGAGAGGTGTGAGGGGCTGCAGCTGCTGCAGGGTGCAGCGTGGAGAGAGGTTCCTAAGGAGCAGGGAGGTGGGGAGACAACAGTTCAGGCCCAGAACCTTGGCCCTGAGTTATCTGTCACTCTGCACTGGTCAGCCATCAAATTCAGCTCTGGTTAGCCGTGGCTCAGCACTGGGTTTTCCACCACCCAGCACTGCTTATTCAGCCTCCTGACCACGCTCCAGGGCTGACCCAACCACAGGTTGTGTGAGCATGCCATGGCTTTTCACTTCACGGGAGAGCTGCCAGCTCAGTGTCCCAAGGGCAGTCAGACCCCTCTGCAGCTGTGACAATACAGACCTGCCTGTGCGTGCCCTGTCAGGACCTTTCTCATCCAGGCCTTGAAGTGTGACCATGACGGCACTGCATATGATGGTAACTTCTTGTGGGTGTTTGGTTGTAGTTGTGGACAGAGAGAGTGCTCTTTCAGCCCCTGAGCTAGAGCCAGATTCTATGCTGATTCCGAGTTGGTATCTCAAGCGTGAGTAATCAGTCTCTACGCCTTCACAAGAATGAGCACTACTTTTCCTTGTGCTATTCATGGGAAATGTGCCTTCCTAGGTTAACATCCATTTTTAAATCTAACATAGGTAAGGATTATGACAAGGTCCCTGGAGGATTCCCTGGAGGATTCCCTGAAGGATTCCCTGAAGTTCCAGAAGACCTCCTGACAGCCTGGGATGAAGCTTCATCTGGTTAGTATATCCCACTCTGTTTTTACCCTGGGACCTGGGAAGCTGAGCTTTTGGCTCCTGTAGGGATGTGCTGTATCCTGGACAGCCAGAAGCACTCAGGCAGAGTCTTGCTGCTGGAACACTCCACTTCATACCTCCTGGGCTGAGCCATGGAGATGGTACAACACAGCGCCTGCTCCCGGTTTTGCTTCCGGATGATTGCCAGGGGCATCTCCTGCTGCTGCTGCAAGTTGTACCATTACTGGCCAGAGCTGCTGTGTGCAGACATTGGCATCCAGATGTGGGGAAAAAGGCCTGTGCTGAATCTGTGTTCGCCTCACACTCAGCACAGCACTGAGGCAGAAATGATACCCCATGAAATCGTGGCTGCCCCTGACAAACCTCAGGGTCAGGAATGGGTTGGAGCTGGACCCCAAGCGTGAGGGTGAACCTGAAGGGACTCCTTGTGTGGGATTTGGTTGATGAAGTCTTGGGTGGTTTGGGTCTGTGTTTTTTGTTGTATAGCAGAAAATCTGTCTGTGGATTCCTCTTGTCTTTGGGGATAGAGGACTCCTTACTGCCACTTTCCAGAATGCCTAGGCTGTGGTACCTTGCTCCTGGAAAGGGACAGTGACTTCTATTTAAACTGTCCTGTGTTCTTTCTGAAGAGAGAGATGATGAAAACCCTGATGTGCTGGAAACCATTCCTATGGAAGAAAGTGACAGTGTGCCGGGCTCAGATACAAAAATAGAACCAATACAGGATACCAACCCACTTATTGAGCCTCAGGAGTTTTCAGGTGAGTGCCTGGGAGATGCTGTCTTGGGAAAAGAGAAGAGTTTCAGCTGTATCTCTGCAGGTCGCTCCATAGATGAATTGCAGGTGCTCAGCACACAGCCCTGGCCTGCAGCTTAGAGGAGCAGACAGGAGCAGTGCTGTTCCCTGGCACACACTGCGTTCTTCTCCATGGGAACATTAGGAGATCCCTCTTGGTCCCTGGTGCTAAAACGCCAGAGCCAGAGGGACCAATCTCTGAAGACAACAATCCTTGGGCACCTGAAGTGCACTGTGAGATTATCCCTAGTGCAGAGTACAAACATCGTCTCTTGCATTGTCTCGCACATTGTCTTTTCTCCTGCCAGGTTCAGCTGCTGGGCAAAAAGCTGAGACTGCTGGACACTGTGACCCGAGCAAGTACTACATCCTAGGGACAGTAGCAGCCTCGGCTTTGCTTCTGCTTGGGGCAGTGTGTGGGTATATTGTCATGTATCAGCTGCTGAAGAGAGACAGGTGAGTTATTTATTGCTGCCATTGGTAATGAAGTGTTTGCACCGTGCTCGAGTGCCAAGGCAGCACCTGGCAGTGCTCTGCGGAAACCTCTGCAGTGCAATGCTTTAACTGTGCTCTAAATTAATATCTATGAGGAGTCCTCTGGGAAATCTGTTTCTACAGGAGGACGCAGGAAGACAAAGAAGCACTAGGACAAGACTACACTGGTTCTTCCTGGGAAAGGCGTGGTCATCCTAGAGGTAAAGGTGAAGCAGAGTCAGGAGGAGGACCAGGAAGGGATGAGACAGCCCAAGGCAACAGGTTCCGGGACAGCTGCCGCCTGTTTCCTGAGGTCTTTGCAGCAGAGCTTGCCCAGCGGTACAAGAACATGGGCGCAGACCCCTCACCTCTGCCCACGTGTCCCTTCTGTGATCTGGCTGATGGTGCCTCTTCACAGGACCACTGGATTTCCCTGGACTCACCTCAGCCCACACCATTCTCATGCTCCTGCTGCCAGTACCAGCAGGAATATTTTATATTAGAGGAAAACGATTATTTTAGTGATAGCATGTAAATAAATATATTTCTAAAAGCAGTAAGTTCTTGCCTGTTGTGGCTGTTTCTGTTGGGGTAGAATGCCCAGAGCTGGGAACAGGGCTGGAGCTGTGAGATGAGCTGTGAGGAACCTGCACTGCAGTGCGGGACCTGTTTGTGCCAGCCTCAGCCTGCTTTCCCAGCAATGGCCATCAACAAGGCTTTCCTGCACCAGTACAGGGACATGCTGGTGACGAGTGACATGCAAAATCTTCTCTACTACCTCATTTGGGATGCTGCCCTGAATCAGGATGCTCTGGGCAGAGAGGGAAGGATGTTCTGGGAAAGACACCTGTCCAGTGCTGAGTACATCAAGGAGACCTGACATGGTGACTTAGGTCACAGGGGATGTGGCAGGTCCCACCCACAGAGCTCAGATCAAGGATCAAGGAGCAGAAAGTTGGAGCCAGGCTGAGTGAGGGACAGAGGGGAAGGGATCTGATATTAGTCACAGGAGTGGTATCAAAAATAAAATTGATAGCAGAGACAACGATTATAATAAAAAGGATGGTCTTTTACCACAGATGACAGGACAAAGTCATAGGTGGAACAAAGCACAGGAAGTGTGCTGTGGTGTTTTGCTTGAGTGAGTGGGGCAGTTGCAGGTTCTATGTGGCTCCTTAATTACTGTTTTGGGATTTGACTTAACTTTTGGTTCAGGGAGGTTAAGACTGAGGCAATATACACCTGGGTATTTCCCACTCAGTGTCTAAAGTGATGGACTGTAAGACTGTGAAGAAAGAGGCCTTCCAGGTGGGAGGATGTGGGAACCAAGCTAGCTGAGATGGATAATACCTTAGCCCAGGTATCTTACGCAGAAACCACAAACCTGACACCATGGGAGGTGGGATATGGAAATTAGGAGACTAATGGCATCATTCCAAACTAGGTCATGTCTCTGGGTCTGGTTCTCCATGGGTTCAAACCTTTGACATAAAAAGTCACGTCCCTATCCCACATTTGGGACTGGACACTTGCCCTCAGATAATCTTATATATTGTTAAGTTAGCCACACACATGCATCTTTGGATGCTGTCCCTTGGACCGTGTGGTCTCTGTGTTTGCTATTTTACCACGATTAAAGTTCTATTTTTGGGCACTGCATCATTCCCGCTCCTCTATTCTAAGGGGACCACAACCGGAATCACAATGCAGACTGTGATTGGAAGAAGTGACAGAATGCCCATCTCACACCAGGGAGCTGCCCTGGGGTCACGAGTCAGATTCACTGTGGTCCTGTGGCTTTTGCCCATGCTTGCTCCTGCTCAGCCATCTACAGCCAAAGCTAGCAGTGGGAGTGCAGCAAAACTCTTGTCCAAGAAACGCAGCACAGCTCTCTGAGGCTGCCTGTCTCCTGCAGTGTGTGGGGAGGATATTGGCAGCAGCAATTGCCAGAGAGATGCTTGAAGGCGTCTCTGGACACTGTGCGGTTGGGGGTGTTTTGTATGCTTCTGGCTCAGGCGGTAAAGACTGACAATGCTACTCCCCAGACAATGCGATTCCCTTGGAAGTGGTGAAGAGGAAGCACTGAGGTGCTCACCCTTGCCCCTCGCCTCTCCACAGCAGCTCCAGCTCCACCTCTGGGCTGCCCATCACGGGCCTCTCAGCAGCCTCTGAGATTTCCACCTCCTGAGAGGGCAGGCCAAGGCTCTTTGCAGCAGAGAGTTTTGCCTCAACCCTTGAATGAAGCCCTACAAAGTCTTGTCATATAGACATCCACACGTGCAGCCCTGCAGATGCTCATGTGAACTGAGAGCTGCGGGATACGCGCAGGGTCATGCCCTGGAGTGCCATTTCTGAACTGCCTCGGCTGCTTCTGAGGCAGCTGACATGCCGACGTGCCACTGCACCATGGATTTAACATGGTGCAGCGAAAACCACCCCTGGGTGTCTCTTTGTCGTGATCTCTGCACGGACACGGCTGTGAAGAATTTGACGGCCTTTGTTGTTTTAACTTGTCAAGTCCCAGTGAGTCTATATTAAAGAAAATCAAGCTGCTGAAAGAAGATGTAAAAGAACTGAAAACTGAAAAGGACCCAGAATGGTTCCAAAATTTATTTGGACATTTTGGATTTAAAGGATGGGTTGTTGCACTTTTGAATCAGTTACTTTGGATTGTCGCTGTGATAGTGATTGTATTACTGATGTTTACTTGTTTAGTTAAGGGCTTTAAGAGAGCAGTAGCAGAGGTCTTTTTAATAAATAAAAAAATGAGGAGTTGAAGAAAGCACTCCAGACAGTGACACTCTCCCTTGGAGGGAGAGTGTACTGTGAAGAAACAATAACCCCTTGGGGAAGTTTCCCCTCGAAGTTAGCTATCTCTTTTTATTGGCCCAAAGTCAGTTATGCTTACCCCATTGGTTCAAAGTTTGCTAGCCTTCCCCCATTGGGTCAAAGTTGCCATTGGTTCAAAAGTTACTTCACCCTGCCTTCCCGCACCATGATTGGTGCATTTTCGATCCTCTCCCTGATTAGAGGGAGCCCTGCAGATGCTCATGTGAACTGAGAGCTGCGGGATATGCGCAGGGTCATGCCCTGGAGCGCCATTCTGTTTCCTGAGGTCTTTGTAGCAGAGCTTGCATCCTAGTCTTTGGCCTGCAAAAATGCCGTGGCATTCAAGATTTCTCCCACATGAAAGATGCCACATTTTGGAACTCGGGTTGCTTTTGGAGTGCCAAATGTCTCCCACAATCTGACACCAGGAACATGGCCAGGTGAGTTTAGTTTCCCATGGAAAAGGGCCACCGTTCGTGTCCAGCACCCTCATCCAGCCACCTCGGCTTCGGCCTGCAAAAATGCCGTGGCATTCAAGATTTCTCCCAGATGCAAGATGCCACATTTTGGAATTCTAGCTGCTTTTGGAGTGCCAAATGTCTCCCACAATCTGACACCAGGAACATGGCCAGGTGAGTTTAGTTTCCCATGGAAAAGGGCCACTGTTCGTGTCCACCACCCTCATCCAGCCACCTCTGCTTCGGCCTGCAAAAATGCCGTGGCATTCAAGATTTCTCCCAGATGCAAGATGCCACATTTTGGAACTCTGGCTGACTTTGGAGTGCCAAATATCTCACACAAACTGACATCAGGAACATGGCCAGGTGAGTTTAGTTTCCCATGGAAAAGGGCCACTGTTCGTGTCCACCACCCTCATCCAGCCACCTCG
This sequence comes from Prinia subflava, assembly GCF_021018805.1. Classification (NCBI taxonomy): domain Eukaryota; kingdom Metazoa; phylum Chordata; class Aves; order Passeriformes; family Cisticolidae; genus Prinia; species Prinia subflava. The sequence goes on from NC_086273.1 coordinate 946,390, forward strand.
GCTTCGGCCTGCAAAAATGCCGTGGCATTCAAGATTTCTCCCAGATGCAAGATGCCACATTTTGGAACTCGGGCTGCTTTTGGAGTGCCAAATGTCTCCCACAATCTGACACCAGGAACATGGGCAGGTGAGTTTAGTTTCCCATGGAAAAGGGCCACCGTTCATGTCCATCACCCTCATCCTGCCCAATCCTGCCCTATCGGCTTCGGCCTGCAAAAATGCCGTGGCATTCAAGATTTCTCCCAGATGCAAGATGCCACATTTTGGAACTCAGGCTGCTTTTGGAGTGCCAAATGTCTCCCACAATCTGACACCAGGAACATGGCCAGGTGAGTTTAGTTTCTTATGGAAAAGGGCCACTTTTTGTGTCCACCACCCTCATCCAGCCACCTCGGCTTCGGCCTGCAAAAATGCCGTGGCATTCAAGATTTCTCCCAGATGCAAGACGCCACATTTTGGAACTTGGCTGCTTTTGGAGTGCCAAATGTCTCCCACAATCTGACACCAGGAACATGGCCAGGTGAGTTTAGTTTCCCATGGAAAAGGGCCACCGTTCATGTCCACAACCCTCATCCTGCCCAATCCTGCCCTATCGCCTTCGGCCTGCAAAAATGCCGTGGCATTCAAGATTTCTCCCAGATGCAAGATGCCACATTTTGGAACTTGGCTGCTTTTGGAGTGCCAAATGTCTCCCACAATCTGACACCAGGAACATGGCCAGGTGAGTTTAGTTTCCCCTGGAAAAGGGCCACCGTTCATGTCCACCACCCTCATCCTGCCCTATCGGCTTCGGCCTGCAAAAATGCTGTGGCATTCAAGATTTCTCCCACATGCAAGATGCCACATTTTGGAACTCGGGCTGCTTTTGGAGTGCCAAATGTCTCCCACAATCTGACACCAGGAACATGGCCAGGTGAGTTTAGATTCCCATGGAAAAGGGCCACCGTTCATGTCCACCACCCTCATCCTGCCCAATCCTGCCCTATCGGCTTCGGCCTGCAAAAATGCCGTGGCATTCAAGATTTCTCCCAGATGCAAGATGCCACATTTTGGAACTCTGGCTGCTTTTGGAGTGCCAAATGTCTCCCACAATCTGACATCAGGAACATGGCCAGGTGAGTTTAGTTTCCCATGGAAAAGGGCCACCGTTCATGTCCACCATCCTCATCCGGCCACCTCGGCTTCGGCCTGCAAAAATGCCGTGGCATTCAAGATTTCTCCCAGATGCAAGATGCCACATTTTGGAACTCGGGCTGCTTTTAGAGTGCCAAATATCTCCCACAATCTGACACCAGGATCATGGGCAGGTGAGTTTAGTTTCCCATGGAAAAGGGCCACCGTCCATGTCCACCACCCTCATCCTGCCCAGTCCAGCCACCTCGGCTTCGGCCTGCAAAAATGCCGTGGCATTCAAGATTTCTCCCACATGCAAGATGCCACATTTTGGAACTCGGGCTGCTTTTGGAGTGCCAAATGTCTCCCACAATCTGACACCAGGAACATGGCCAGGTGAGTTTAGTTTCCCATGGAAAAGGGCCACCGTTCACGTCCACCACCCTCATCCTGCCCAATCCTGCCCTATTGCCTTCGGCCTGCAAAAATGCCGTGGCATTCAAGATTTCTCCCAGATGCAAGACGCCACATTTTGGAACTTGGCTGCTTTTGGAGTGCCAAATGTCTCCCACAATCTGACACCAGGAACATGGGCAGGTGAGTTTAGTTTCCCATGGAAAAGGGCCACCGTTCATGTCCACCACCCTCATCCTGCCCAATCCTGCCCTATCGCCTTCGGCCTGCAAAAATGCCGTGGCATTCAAGATTTCTCCCAGATGCAAGATGCCACATTTTGGAACTCTGGCTGCTTTTGGAGTGCCAAATGTCTCCCACAATCTGACATCAGGAACATGGCCAGGTGAGTTTAGTTTCCCATGGAAAAGGGCCACCGTTCATGTCCACCATCCTCATCCGGCCACCTCGGCTTCGGCCTGCAAAAATGCCGTGGCATTCAAGATTTCTCCCAGATGCAAGATGCCACATTTTGGAACTCGGGCTGCTTTTAGAGTGCCAAATATCTCCCACAATCTGACACCAGGATCATGGGCAGGTGAGTTTAGTTTCCCATGGAAAAGGGCCACCGTTCATGTCCACCACCCTCATCCTGCCCAGTCCAGCCACCTCGGCTTCGGCCTGCAAAAATGCCGTGGCATTCAAGATTTCTCCCACATGCAAGATGCCACATTTTGGAACTCTGGCTGCTTTTGGAGTGCCAAATGTCTCCCACAATCTGACACCAGGAACATGGCCAGGTGAGTTTAGTTTCCCATGGAAAAGGGCCACCGTTCACGTCCACCACCCTCATCCTGCCCAATCCTGCCCTATCGCCTTCGGCCTGCAAAAATGCCGTGGCATTCAAGATTTCTCCCAGATGCAAGACGCCACATTTTGGAACTTGGCTGCTTTTGGAGTGCCAAATGTCTCCCACAATCTGACACCAGGAACATGGCCAGGTGAGTTTAGTTTCCCATGGAAAAGGGCCACCGTTCATGTCCACCACCCTCATCCTGCCCAATCCTGCCCTATCGCCTTCGGCCTGCAAAAATGCCGTGGCATTCAAGATTTCTCCCACATGCAAGATGCCACATTTTGGAACTCTGGCTGCTTTTGGAGTGCCAAATGTCTCCCACAATCTGACATCAGGAACATGGCCAGGTGAGTTTAGTTTCCCATGGAAAAGGGCCACCGTTCATGTCCACCACCCTCATCTAGCCACCTCGGCTTCGGCCTGCAAAAATGCCGTGGCATTCAAGATTTCTCCCACATGCAAGATGCCACATTTTGGAACTCGGGCTGCTTTTAGAGTGCCAAATATCTCCCACAATCTGACACCAGGAACATGGCCAGGTGAGTTTAGTTTCCCATGGAAAAGGGCCACCGTTCATGTCCACCACCCTCATCCTACCCAGTCCAGCCACCTCGGCTTCGGCCTGCAAAAATGCCGTGGCATTCAAGATTTCTCCCAGATGCAAGATGCCACATTTTGGAACTCAGGCTGCTTTTGGAGTGCCAAATGTCTCCCACAATCTGACACCAGGAACATGGCCAGGTGAGTTTAGTTTCCCATGGAAAAGGGCCACTGTTCGTGTCCACCACCCTCATCCTGCCCAATCCTGCCCTATCGCCTTCGGCCTGCAAAAGTGTCGTGGCATTCAAGATTTCTCCCAGATGCAAGACGCCACATTTTGGAACTTGGCTGCTTTTGGAGTGCCAAATGTCTCCCACAATCTGACACCAGGAAGATGGCCAGGTGAGTTTAGTTTCCCATGGAAAAGGGCCACCGTTCATGTCCACAACCCTCATCCTGCCAAATCCTGCCCTATCGCCTTCGGCCTACAAAACTGCCGTGGCATTCAAGATTTCTCCCACATGCAAGATGCCACATTTTGGAACTCGGGCTGCTTTTGGAGTGCCAAATGTCTCCCACAATCGGACACCAGGAACATGGGCAGGTGAGTTTAGTTTCCCATAAAAAAGGGCCACCGTTCATGTCCACCACCCTCATCCTGCCCAATCCTGCCCTATCGGCTTCGGCCTGCAAAAATGCCGTGGCATTCAAGATTTCTCCCAGATGCAAGATGCCACATTTTGGAACTCGGGCTGCTTTTGAGTGCCAAATGTCTCCCACAATCTGACACCAGGAACATGGCCAGGTGAGTTTAGTTTCCCATGGAAAAGGGCCACCGTTCGTGTCCAGCACCCTCATCCAGCCACCTCGGCTTCGGCCTGCAAAAATGCCGTGGCATTCAAGATTTCTCCCACATGCAAGATGCCACATTTTGGAATTCTAGCTGCTTTTGGAGTGCCAAATGTCTCCCACAATCTGACACCAGGAACATGGCCAGGTGAGTTTAGTTTCCCATGGAAAAGGGCCACCGTTCATGTCCACCATCCTCATCCAGCCACCTCGGCTTCGGCCTGCAAAAATGCCGTGGCATTCAAGATTTCTCCCAGATACAAGACGCCACATTTTGGAACTGGGCTGCTTTTGGAGTGCCATATGTCTCCCACAATCTGACACCAGGAACATGGCCAGGTGAGTTTAGTTTCCCATGGAAAAGGGCCACCGTTCATGTCCACCACCCTCATCCTGCCCAATCCTGCCCTATCGGCTTCGGCCTGCAAAAATGCCATGGCATTCAAGATTTCTCCCAGATGCAAGATGCCACATTTTGCAACTCGGGCTGCTTTTGAGTGCCAAATGTCTCCCACAATCTGACACCAGGAACATGGCCAGGTGAGTTTAGTTTCCCATGGAAAAGGGCCACCGTTCGTGTCCACCACCCTCATCCAGCCACCTCGGCTTCGGCCTGCAAAAATGCCGTGGAATTCAAGATTTCTCCCACATGCAAGATGCCACATTTTGGAACTCAGGCTACTTTTGGAGTGCCAAATGTCTCCCACAATCTGACACCAGGAACATGGGCAGGTGAGTTTAGTTTCCCATGGAAATAAGCCACCGTTCATGTCCACCACCCTCATCTAGCCACCTCGGCTTCGGCCTGCAAAAATGCCGTGGCATTCAAGATTTCTCCCACATGCAAGATGCCACATTTTGGAACTCAGGCTGCTTTTGGAGTGCCAAATATCTCCCACAATCTGACACCAGGAACATGGCCAGGTGAGTTTAGTTTCCCATGGAAAAGGGCCACCGTTCATGTCCACCACCCTCATCCTGCCCTATCGGCTTCGGCCTGCAAAAATGCCATGGCATTCAAGATTTCTCCCAGATGCAAGACGCCACATTTTGGAACTTGGCTGCTTTTGGAGTGCCAAATATCTCCCACAATCTGACACCAGGAACATGGGCAGGTGAGCTTAGTTTCCCATGGAAAAGGGCCACCGGGCCACCGTTCATGTCCACTACCCTCATCCTGCCCAATCCTGCCCTGTCGCCTTCGGCCTGCAAAAATGCCGTGGCATTCAAGATTTCTCCCACATGCAAGATGCCACATTTTGGAACACGGGCTGCTTTTAGAGTGCCAAATGTTTCCCACAATCTGACACCAGGAACATGGGCAGGTGAGTTTAGTTTCCCATGGAAAAGGGCCACCGTTCGTGTCCACCACCCTCATCCAGCCACCTCTGCTTCGGCCTGCAAAAATGCCGTGGCATTCAAGATTTTTCCACATGTAAGATGCCACATTTTTGAACTCGGGCTGCTTTTGGAGACCCAAATGTCTCCCACAATCTGACACCAGGAACATGGGCAGGTGAGTTTAGTTTCCCATGGAAAAGGGCCACCATTCATGTCCACCACCCTCATCCTGCCCAATCCAGCCACCTTGGCTTCGGCCTGCAAAAATGCCGTGGCATTCAAGATTTCTCCCAGATGCAAGATGCCACATTTTGGAACTCGGGCTGCTTTTGGAGTGCCAAATGTCTCCCACAATCTGACACCAGGAACATGGGCAGGTGAGTTTAGTTTCCCATGGAAAAGGGCCACCGTTCATGTCCACCATCCTCATCCGGCCACCTCGGCTTCGGCCTGCAAAAATGCCGTGGCATTCAAGATTTCTCCCAGATGCAAGATGCCACATTTTGGAACTTGGCTGCTTTTAGAGTGCCAAATATCTCCCACAATCTGACACCAGGAACATGGGCAGGTGAGTTTAGTTTCCCATGGAAAAGGGCCACCGTTCATGTCCACCACACTCATCCTGCCCAATCCAGCCACCTCGCCTTCGGCCTGCAAGAATGCCGTGGCATTCAAGATTTCTCCCACATGCAAGATGCCACATTTTGGAACTCTGGCTGCTTTTGGAGTGCCAAATGTCTCCCACAACCTGACACCAGGAACATGGGCAGGTGAGTTTAGTTTCCCATGGAAAAGGGCCACCGTTCACGTCCACCACCCTCATCCTGCCCAATCCTGCCCTATCGCCTTCGGCCTGCAAAAATGCCGTGGCATTCAAGATTTCTCCCAGATGCAAGACGCCACATTTTGGAACTTGGCTGCTTTTGGAGTGCCAAATGTCTCCCACAATCTGACACCAGGAACATGGCCAGGTGAGTTTAGTTTCCCATGGAAAAGGGCCACCGTTCATGTCCACCACCCTCATCCTGCCCAATCCTGCCCTATCGCCTTCGGCCTGCAAAAATGCCGTGGCATTCAAGATTTCTCCCACATGCAAGATGCCACATTTTGGAACTCGGGCTGCTTTTTGAGTGCCAAATGTCTCCCACAATCTGACATCAGGAACATGGCCAGGTGAGTTTAGTTTCCCATGGAAAAGGGCCACTGTTCGTGTCCACCACTCTCATCCAGCCACCTCGGCTTCGGCCTGCAAAAATGCCGTGGCATTCAAGATTTCTCCCACATGCAAGATGCCACATTTTGGAACTCAGGCTACTTTTGGAGTGCCAAATGTCTCCCACAATCTGACACCAGGAACATGGCCAGGTGAGTTTAGTTTCCCATGGAAATAAGCCACCGTTCATGTCCACCACCCTCATCTAGCCACCTCGGCTTCGGCCTGCAAAAATGCCGTGGCATTCAAGATTTCTCCCAGATGCAAGATGCCACATTTTGGAACTCAGGCTGCTTTTGGAGTGCCAAATGTCTCCCACAATCTGACACCAGGAACATGGCCAGGTGAGTTTAGTTTCCCATGGAAAAGGGCCACCGTTCATGTCCACCACCCTCATCCTGCCCTATCGGCTTCGGCCTGCAAAAATGCCATGGCATTCAAGATTTCTCCCAGATGCAAGACGCCACATTTTGGAACTCGGGCTGCTTTTGGAGTGCCAAATATCTCCCACAATCTGACACGAGGAACATGGCCAGGTGAGCTTAGTTTCCCATGGAAAAGGGCCACCGTTCATGTCCATTACCCTCATCCTGCCCAATCCTGCCCTGTCGCCTTCGGCCTGCAAAAATGCCGTGGCATTCAAGATTTCTCCCACATGCAAGATGCCACATTTTGGAACACGGGCTGCTTTTAGAGTGCCAAATGTTTCCCATAATCTGACACCAGGAACATGGGCAGGTGAGTTTAGTTTCCCATGGAAAAGGGCCACCGTTCGTGTCCACCACCCTCATCCAGCCACCTCGGCTTCGGCCTGCAAAAATGCCGTGGCATTCGAGATTTTTCCACATGTAAGATGCCACATTTTAGAACTCGGGCTGCTTTTGGAGACCCAAATGTCTCCCACAATCTGACACCAGGAACATGGGCAGGTGAGTTTAGTTTCCCATGGAAAAGGGCCACCGTTCATGTCCACCATCCTCATCCGGCCACCTCGGCTTCGGCCTGCAAAAATGCCGTGGCATTCAAGATTTCTCCCACATGCAAGATGCCACATTTTGGAACTCGGGCTGCTTTTGAGTGCCAAATGTCTCCCACAATCTGACACCAGGAACATGGCCAGGTGAGTTTAGTTTCCCATGGAAAAGGGCCACCGTTCATGTCCACCACCCTCATCCTGCCCAATCCAGCCACCTTGGCTTCGGCCTGCAAAAATGCCGTGGCATTCAATATTTCTCCCAGATGCAAGATGCCACATTTTGGAACTCGGGCTGCTTTTGGAGTGCCAAATGTCTCCCACAATCTGACACCAGGAACATGGGCAGGTGAGTTTAGTTTCCCATGGAAAAGGGCCACCGTTCATGTCCACCATCCTCATCCGGCCACCTCGGCTTCGGCCTGCAAAAATGCCGTGGCATTCAAGATTTCTCCCACATGCAAGATGCCACATTTTGGAACTCTGGCTGCTTTTGGAGTGCCAGATGTCTCCCACAATCTGACACCAGGAACATGGCCAGGTGAGTTTAGTTTCCCATGGAAAAGGGCCACCGTTCATGTCCACCACCCTCATCCTGCCAAATCCTGCCCTATCGCCTTCGGCCTACAAAAATGCCGTGGCATTCAAGATTTCTCCCAGATGCAAGATGCCACATTTTGGAACTCTGGCTGCTTTTGGAGTGCCAAATGTCTCCCACAATCTGACACCAGGAACATGGGCAGGTGAGTTTAGTTTCCCGTAAAAAAGGGCCACCGTTCATGTCCACCACCCTCATCCTGCCCAATCCTGCCCTATCGGCTTCGGCCTGCAAAAATGCCGTGGCATTCAAGATTTCTACCACATGCAAGATGCCACATTTTGGAACTCGAACTGCTTTTGGAGTGCCAAATGTCTCCCACAATCTGACACCAGGAACATGGCCAGGTGAGTTTAGTTTCCCATGGAAAAGGGCCATTGTTCATGTCCACCACCCTCATCCAGCCACCTCGGCTTCGGCCTGCAAAAATGCCGTGGCATTCAAGATTTCTCCCAGATGCAAGACGCCACATTTTGGAACTTGGCTGCTTTTGGAGTGCCAAATGTCTCCCACAATCTGACACCAGGAACATGGCCAGGTGAGTTTAGTTTCCCATGGAAAAGGGCCACCGTTCATGTCCACCACCCTCATCCTGCCCAATCCTGCCCTATCGCCTTCGGCCTGCAAAAATGCCGTGGCATTCAAGATTTCTCCCACATGCAAGATGCCACATTTTGGAACTCGGGCTGCTTTTGAGTGCCAAATGTCTCCCACAATCTGACATCAGGAACATGGCCAGGTGAGTTTAGTTTCCCATGGAAAAGGGCCACTGTTCGTGTCCACCACTCTCATCCAGCCACCTCGGCTTCGGCCTGCAAAAATGCCGTGGAATTCAAGATTTCTCCCACATGCAAGATGCCACATTTTGGAACTCGGGCTGCTTTTGGAGTGCCAAATGTCTCCCACAATCTGACACCAGGAACATGGGCAGGTGAGTTTAGTTTCCCATGGAAAAGGGCCACCGTTCATGTCCACCATCCTCATCCGGCCACCTCGGCTTCGGCCTGCAAAAATGCCGTGGCATTCAAGATTTCTCCCACATGCAAGATGCCACATTTTGGAACTCTGGCTGCTTTTGGAGTGCCAGATGTCTCCCACAATCTGACACCAGGAACATGGCCAGGTGAGTTTAGTTTCCCATGGAAAAGGGCCACCGTTCATGTCCACAACCCTCATCCTGCCAAATCCTGCCCTATCGCCTTCGGCCTACAAAAATGCCGTGGCATTCAAGATTTCTCCCAGATGCAAGATGCCACATTTTGGAACTCTGGCTGCTTTTGGAGTGCCAAATGTCTCCCACAATCTGACACCAGGAACATGGGCAGGTGAGTTTAGTTTCCCGTAAAAAAGGGCCACCGTTCATGTCCACCACCCTCATCCTGCCCAATCCTGCCCTATCGGCTTCGGCCTGCAAAAATGCCGTGGCATTCAAGATTTCTACCACATGCAAGATGCCACATTTTGGAACTCGAACTGCTTTTGGAGTGCCAAATGTCTCCCACAATCTGACACCAGGAACATGGCCAGGTGAGTTTAGTTTCCCATGGAAAAGGGCCATTGTTCATGTCCACCACCCTCATCCAGCCACCTCGGCTTCGGCCTGCAAAAATGCCGTGGCATTCAAGATTTCTCCCAGATGCAAGACGCCACATTTTGGAACTTGGCTGCTTTTGGAGTGCCAAATGTCTCCCACAATCTGACACCAGGAACATGGCCAGGTGAGTTTAGTTTCCCATGGAAAAGGGCCACCGTTCATGTCCACCACCCTCATCCTGCCCAATCCTGCCCTATCGCCTTCGGCCTGCAAAAATGCCGTGGCATTCAAGATTTCTCCCACATGCAAGATGCCACATTTTGGAACTTGGCTGCTTTTGGAGTGCCAAATGTCTCCCACAATCTGACACCAGGAACATGGCCAGGTGAGTTTAGTTTCCCATGGAAAAGGGCCACCGTTCATGTCCACCACCCTCATCCTGCCCAATCCTGCCCTATCGCCTTCGGCCTGCAAAAATGCCGTGGCATTCAAGATTTCTCCCACATGCAAGATGCCACATTTTGGAACTCGGGCTGCTTTTTGAGTGCCAAATGTCTCCCACAATCTGACATCAGGAACATGGCCAGGTGAGTTTAGTTTCCCATGGAAAAGGGCCACTGTTCGTGTCCACCACTCTCATCCAGCCACCTCGGCTTCGGCCTGCAAAAATGCCGTGGAATTCAAGATTTCTCCCACATGCAAGATGCCACATTTTGGAACTCAGGCTACTTTTGGAGTGCCAAATGTCTCCCACAATCTGACACCAGGAACATGGCCAGGTGAGTTTAGTTTCCCATGGAAATAAGCCACCGTTCATGTCCACCACCCTCATCTAGCCACCTCGGCTTCGGCCTGCAAAAATGCCGTGGCATTCAAGATTTCTCCCAGATGCAAGATGCCACATTTTGGAACTCAGGCTGCTTTTGGAGTGCCAAATGTCTCCCACAATCTGACACCAGGAACATGGCCAGGTGAGTTTAGTTTCCCATGGAAAAGGGCCACCGTTCATGTCCACCACCCTCATCCTGCCCTATCGGCTTCGGCCTGCAAAAATGCCATGGCATTCAAGATTTCTCCCAGATGCAAGACGCCACATTTTGGAACTCGGGCTGCTTTTGGAGTGCCAAATATCTCCCACAATCTGACACCAGGAACATGGCCAGGTGAGCTTAGTTTCCCATGGAAAAGGGCCACCGTTCATGTCCACTACCCTCATCCTGCCCAATCCTGCCCTGTCGCCTTCGGCCTGCAAAAATGCCGTGGCATTCAAGATTTCTCCCACATGCAAGATGCCACATTTTGGAACACGGGCTGCTTTTAGAGTGCCAAATGTTTCCCATAATCTGACACCAGGAACATGGGCAGGTGAGTTTAGTTTCCCATGGAAAAGGGCCACCGTTCGTGTCCACCACCCTCATCCAGCCACCTCGGCTTCGGCCTGCAAAAATGCCGTGGCATTCGAGATTTTTCCACATGTAAGATGCCACATTTTAGAACTCGGGCTGCTTTTGGAGACCCAAATGTCTCCCACAATCTGACACCAGGAACATGGGCAGGTGAGTTTAGTTTCCCATGGAAAAGGGCCACCGTTCATGTCCACCATCCTCATCCGGCCACCTCGGCTTCGGCCTGCAAAAATGCCGTGGCATTCAAGATTTCTCCCACATGCAAGATGCCACATTTTGGAACTCGGGCTGCTTTTGAGTGCCAAATGTCTCCCACAATCTGACACCAGGAACATGGCCAGGTGAGTTTAGTTTCCCATGGAAAAGGGCCACCGTTCATGTCCACCACCCTCATCCTGCCCAATCCAGCCACCTTGGCTTCGGCCTGCAAAAATGCCGTGGCATTCAAGATTTCTCCCAGATGCAAGATGCCACATTTTGGAACTCGGGCTGCTTTTGGAGTGCCAAATGTCTCCCACAATCTGACACCAGGAACATGGGCAGGTGAGTTTAGTTTCCCATGGAAAAGGGCCACCGTTCATGTCCACCATCCTCATCCGGCCACCTCGGCTTCGGCCTGCAAAAATGCCGTGGCATTCAAGATTTCTCCCACATGCAAGATGCCACATTTTGGAACTCTGGCTTCTTTTGGAGTGCCAGATGTCTCCCACAATCTGACACCAGGAACATGGCCAGGTGAGTTTAGATTCCTATAGAAAAGGGCCACCGTTCATGTCCACCACCCTCATCCACCCCAAGCCTGCCCTATCGCCTTCGGCCTGCAAAAATGCCGTGGCATTCAAGATTTCTCGCACATGCAAGATGCCACATTTTGGAACTCAGGCTGCTTTTGGAGTGCCAAATGTCTCCCACAATCTGACACCAGGAACATGGGCAGGTGAGTTTAGTTTCCCATGGAAAAGGGCCACCGTTCATGTCCACCACCCTTATCCTGCCCAATCCTGCCGTATCGCCTTCGGCCTGCAAAAATGCCGTGGCATTCAAGATTTCTCCCAGATGCAAGATGCCACATTTTGGAACTCAGGCTGCTTTTAGAGTGCCAAATATCTCCCACAATCTGACACCAGGAACATGGCCAGGTGAGTTTAGTTTCCCATGGAAAAGGGCCACCGTTCATGTCTACCACCTCATCCTGCCCAGTCCAGCCACCTCGGCTTCGGCCTGCAAAAATGCCGTGGCATTCAAGATTTCTCCCACATGCAAGATGCCACATTTTGGAACTCGGGCTGCTTTTAGAGTGCCAAATATCTCCCACAATCTGACACCAGGAACATGGCCAGGTGAGTTTAGTTTCCCATGGAAAAGGGCCACCGTTCACGTCCACCACCCTCATCCTGCCCAATCCAGCCACCTCGGCTTCGGCCTGCAAAAATGCCGTGGCATTCAAGATTTCTCCCAGATGCAAGACGCCACATTTTGGAACTTGGCTGCTTTTGGAGTGCCAAATGTCTCCCACAATCTGACACCAGGAACATGGCCAGGTGAGTTTAGTTTCCCATGAAAAAGGGCCACCGTTCATGTCCACAACCCTCATCCTGCCAAATCCTGCCCTATCGCCTTCGGCCTACAAAAATGCCGTGGCATTCAAGATTTCTCCCACATGCAAGATGCCACATTTTGGAACTCGGGCTGCTTTTGGAGTGCCAAATGTCTCCCACAATCTGACACCAGGAACATGGCCAGGTGAGTTTAGTTTCCCGTAAAAAAGGGCCACCGTTCATGTCCACCACCCTCATACTGCCCAATCCTGCCCTATCGGCTTCGGCCTGCAAAAATGCCGTGGCATTCAAGATTTCTACCACATGCAAGATGCCACATTTGGAACTCGGGCTGCTTTTGAGTGCCAAATGTCTCCCACAATCTGACACCAGGAACATGGGCAGGTGAGTTTAGTTTCCCATGGAAAAGGGCCACCGTTCATGTCCACCATCCTCATCCAGCCACCTCGGCTTCGGCCTGCAAAAATGCCATGGCATTCAAGATTTCTCCCACATGCAAGACGCCACATTTTGGAACTTGGCTGCTTTTGGAGTGCCAAATGTCTCCCACAATCTGACACCAGGAACATGGGCAGGTGAGTTTAGTTTCCCATGGAAAAGGGCCACCGTTCATGTCCACCACCCTCATCCTGCCCAATCCTGCCCTATCGCCTTCGGCCTGCAAAAATGCCGTGGCATTCAAGATTTCTCCCAGATGCAAGATGCCACATTTTGGAACTCTGGCTGCTTTTGGAGTGCCAAATGTCTCCCACAATCTGACATCAGGAACATGGCCAGGTGAGTTTAGTTTCCCATGGAAAAGGGCCACTGTTCGTGTCCACCACTCTCATCCAGCCACCTCGGCTTCGGCCTGCAAAAATGCCGTGGCATTCAAGATTTCTCCCACATGCAAGATGCCACATTTTGGAACTCGGGCTGCTTTTAGAGTGCCATATGTCTCCCACAATCTGACACCAGGAACATGGCCAGGTGAGTTTAGTTTCCCATGGAAAAGGGCCACCGTTCACGTCCACCACCCTCATGCTGCCCAATCCTGCCCTATCGCCTTCGGCCTGCAAAAATGCCGTGGCATTCAAGATTTCTCCCAGATGCAAGACGCCACATTTTGGAACTTGGCTGCTTTTGGAGTGCCAAATGTCTCCCACAATCTGACACCAGGAACATGGCCAGGTGAGTTTAGTTTCCCATGGAAAAGGGCCACCGTTCATGTCCACAACCCTCATCCTGCCCAATCCTGCCCTATCGCCTTCGGCCTGCAAAAATGCCGTGGCATTCAAGATTTCTCCCACATGCAAGATGCCACATTTTGGAACTCGGGCTGCTTTTGAGTGCCAAATGTCTCCCACAATCTGACACCAGGAACATGGCCAGGTGAGTTTAGTTTTTCATAAAAAAGGGCCACCGTTCATGTCCACCACCCTCATCCTGCCCAATCCTGCCCTATCGCCTTCGGCCTGCAAAAATGCCGTGGCATTCAAGATTTCTCCACATGCAAGATGCCACATTTTGGAACTCGGGCTGCTTTTGAGTGCCAAATGTCTCCCACAATCTGACACCAGGAACATGGGCAGGTGAGTTTAGTTTCCCATGGAAAAGGGCCACCGTTCGTGTCCACCACCCTCATCCAGCCACCTCGGCTTCGGCCTGCAAAAATGCCGTGGCATTCGAGATTTTTCCACATGTAAGATGCCACATTTTAGAACTCGGGCTGCTTTTGGAGACCCAAATGTCTCCCACAATCTGACACCAGGAACATGGCCAGGTGAGTTTAGTTTCCCATGGAAAAGGGCCACCGTTCATGTCCACCATCCTCATCCGGCCACCTCGGCTTCGGCCTGCAAAAATGCCGTGGCATTCAAGATTTCTCCCACATGCAAGATGCCACATTTTGGAACTCGGGCTGCTTTTGAGTGCCAAATGTCTCCCACAATCTGACACCAGGAACATGGCCAGGTGAGTTTAGTTTCCCATGGAAAAGGGCCACCGTTCATGTCCACCACCCTCATCCTGCCCAATCCAGCCACCTTGGCTTCGGCCTGCAAAAAATGCCGTGGCATTCAAGATTTCTCCCAGATTGCAAGATGCCACATTTTGGAACTCGGGCTGCTTTTGGAGTGCCAAATGTCTCCCACAATCTGACACCAGGAACATGGGCAGGTGAGTTTAGTTTCCCATGGAAAAGGGCCACCGTTCATGTCCACCATCCTCATCCGGCCACCTCGGCTTCGGCCTGCAAAAATGCCGTGGCATTCAAGATTTCTCCCACATGCAAGATGCCACATTTTGGAACTCTGGCTTCTTTTGGAGTGCCAGATGTCTCCCACAATCTGACACCAGGAACATGGCCAGGTGAGTTTAGATTCCTATAGAAAAGGGCCACCGTTCATGTCCACCACCCTCATCCACCCCAAGCCTGCCCTATCGCCTTCGGCCTGCAAAAATGCCGTGGCATTCAAGATTTCTCGCACATGCAAGATGCCACATTTTGGAACTCAGGCTGCTTTTGGAGTGCCAAATGTCTCCCACAATCTGACACCAGGAACATGGGCAGGTGAGTTTAGTTTCCCATGGAAAAGGGCCACCGTTCATGTCCACCACCCTTATCCTGCCCAATCCTGCCGTATCGCCTTCGGCCTGCAAAAATGCCGTGGCATTCAAGATTTCTCCCAGATGCAAGATGCCACATTTTGGAACTCAGGCTGCTTTTAGAGTGCCAAATATCTCCCACAATCTGACACCAGGAACATGGCCAGGTGAGTTTAGTTTCCCATGGAAAAGGGCCACCGTTCATGTCTACCACCTCATCCTGCCCAGTCCAGCCACCTCGGCTTCGGCCTGCAAAAATGCCGTGGCATTCAAGATTTCTCCCACATGCAAGATGCCACATTTTGGAACTCGGGCTGCTTTTAGAGTGCCAAATATCTCCCACAATCTGACACCAGGAACATGGCCAGGTGAGTTTAGTTTCCCATGGAAAAGGGCCACCGTTCACGTCCACCACCCTCATCCTGCCCAATCCAGCCACCTCGGCTTCGGCCTGCAAAAATGCCGTTGGCATTCAAGATTTCTCCCAGATGCAAGACGCCACATTTTGGAACTTGGCTGCTTTTGGAGTGCCAAATGTCTCCCACAATCTGACACCAGGAACATGGCCAGGTGAGTTTAGTTTCCCATGAAAAAGGGCCACCGTTCATGTCCACAACCCTCATCCTGCCAAATCCTGCCCTATCGCCTTCGGCCTACAAAAATGCCGTGGCATTCAAGATTTCTCCCACATGCAAGATGCCACATTTTGGAACTCGGGCTGCTTTTGGAGTGCCAAATGTCTCCCACAATCTGACACAGGAACATGGCCAGGTGAGTTTAGTTTCCCGTAAAAAAGGGCCACCGTTCATGTCCACCACCCTCATCCTGCCCAATCCTGCCCTATCGGCTTCGGCCTGCAAAAATGCCGTGGCATTCAAGATTTCTACCACATGCAAGATGCCACATTTGGAACTCGGGCTGCTTTTGAGTGCCAAATGTCTCCCACAATCTGACACCAGGAACATGGGCAGGTGAGTTTAGTTTCCCATGGAAAAGGGCCACCGTTCATGTCCACCACCCTCATCCTGCCCAATCCTGCCCTATCGCCTTCGGCCTGCAAAAATGCCGTGGCATTCAAGATTTCTCCAGATGCAAGATGCCACATTTTGGAACTCTGGCTGCTTTTGGAGTGCCAAATGTCTCCCACAATCTGACATCAGGAACATGGCCAGGTGAGTTTAGTTTCCCATGGAAAAGGGCCACTGTTCGTGTCCACCACTCTCATCCAGCCACCTCGGCTTCGGCCTGCAAAAATGCCGTGGCATTCAAGATTTCTCCCACATGCAAGATGCCACATTTTGGAACTCGGGCTGCTTTTAGAGTGCCATATGTCTCCCACAATCTGACACCAGGAACATGGCCAGGTGAGTTTAGTTTCCCATGGAAAAGGGCCACCGTTCACGTCCACCACCCTCATGCTGCCCAATCCTGCCCTATCGCCTTCGGCCTGCAAAAATGCCGTGGCATTCAAGATTTCTCCCAGATGCAAGACGCCACATTTTGGAACTTGGCTGCTTTTGGAGTGCCAAATGTCTCCCACAATCTGACACCAGGAACATGGCCAGGTGAGTTTAGTTTCCCATGGAAAAGGGCCACCGTTCATGTCCACAACCCTCATCCTGCCCAATCCTGCCCTATCGCCTTCGGCCTGCAAAAATGCCGTGGCATTCAAGATTTCTCCCACATGCAAGATGCCACATTTTGGAACTCGGGCTGCTTTTGAGTGCCAAATGTCTCCCACAATCTGACACCAGGAACATGGCCAGGTGAGTTTAGTTTTTCATAAAAAAGGGCCACCGTTCATGTCCACCACCCTCATCCTGCCCAATCCTGCCCTATCGCCTTCGGCCTGCAAAAATGCCGTGGCATTCAAGATTTCTCCCACATGCAAGATGCCACATTTTGGAACTCGGGCTGCTTTTGAGTGCCAAATGTCTCCCACAATCTGACACCAGGAACATGGCCAGGTGAGTTTAGTTTCCCATGGAAAAGGGCCACCGTTCGTGTCCACCACCCTCATCCAGCCACCTCGGCTTCGGCCTGCAAAAATGCCGTGGAATTCAAGATTTCTCCCACATGCAAGATGCCACATTTTGGAACTCAGGCTACTTTTGGAGTGCCAAATGTCTCCCACAATCTGACACCAGGAACATGGGCAGGTGAGTTTAGTTTCCCATGGAAAAAGGGCCACCGTTCATGTCCACAACCCTCATCCTGCCAAATCCTGCCCTATCGCCTTCGGCCTACAAAAATGCCGTGGCATTCAAGATTTCTCCCACATGCAAGATGCCACATTTTGGAACTCGGGCTGCTTTTGGAGTGCCAAATGTCTCCCACAATCTGACACCAGGAACATGGGCAGGTGAGTTTAGTTTCCCGTAAAAAAGGGCCACCGTTCATGTCCACCACCCTCATCCTGCCCAATCCTGCCCTATCGGCTTCGGCCTGCAAAAATGCCGTGGCATTCAAGATTTCTCCCACATGCAAGATGCCACATTTTGGAACTCGGGCTGCTTTTGAGTGCCAAATGTCTCCCACAATCTGACACCAGGAACATGGCCAGGTGAGTTTAGTTTCCCATGGAAAAGGGCCACCGTTCATGTCCACCATCCTCATCCAGCCACCTCGGCTTCGGCCTGCAAAAATGCCGTGGCATTCAAGATTTCTCCCAGATGCAAGACGCCACATTTTGGAACTTGGCTGCTTTTGGAGTGCCAAATGTCTCCACAATCTGACACCAGGAACATGGCCAGGTGAGTTTAGTTTCCCCTGGAAAAGGGCCACCGTTCATGTCCACCACCCTCATCCTGCCCAATCCTGCCCTATCGCCTTCGGCCTGCAAAAATGCCGTGGCATTCAAGATTTCTCCCACATGCAAGATGCCACATTTTGGAACTCGGGCTGCTTTTGGAGTGCCAAATGTCTCCCACAATCTGACACCAGGAACATGGGCAGGTGAGTTTAGTTTCCCATGGAAAAGGGCCACCGTTCATGTCCACCACCCTCATCTAGCCACCTCGGCTTCGGCCTGCAAAAATGCCGTGGCATTCAAGATTTCTCCCAGATGCAAGATTGCCACATTTTGGAATTCTAGCTGCTTTTGGAGTGCCAAATGTTCTCCATAATCTGACACCAGGAACATGGCCAGGTGAGTTTAGTTTCCCATGGAAAAGGGCCACCGTTCATGTCCACCACCCTCATCCTGCCCTATCGGCTTCGGCCTGCAAAAATGCCATGGCATTCAAGATTTCTCCCAGATGCAAGACGCCACATTTTGAACTTGGCTGCTTTTGGAGTGCCAAATATCTCCCACAATCTGACACCAGGAACATGGCCAGGTGAGCTTAGTTTCCCATGGAAAAGGGCCACCATTCATGTCCACTACCCTCATCCTGCTCAATCCTGCCCTGTCGCCTTCGGCCTGCAAAAATGCCGTGGCATTCAAGATTTCTCCCACATGCAAGATGCCACATTTTGGAACACGGGCTGCTTTTAGAGTGCCAAATGTTTCCCACAATCTGACACCAGGAACATGGGCAGGTGAGTTTAGTTTCCCATGGAAAAGGGCCACCGTTCGTGTCCACCACCCTCATCCAGCCACCTCGGCTTCGGCCTGCAAAAATGCCGTGGCATTCGAGATTTTTCCACATGTAAGATGCCACATTTTAGAACTCGGGCTGCTTTTGGAGACCCAAATGTCTCCCACAATCTGACACCAGGAACATGGGCAGGTGAGTTTAGTTTCCCATGGAAAAGGGCCACCGTTCATGTCCACCATCCTCATTTGGCCACCTCGGCTTCGGCCTGCAAAAATGCCGTGGCATTCAAGATTTCTCCCACATGCAAGATGCCACATTTTGGAACTCGGGCTGCTTTTGAGTGCCAAATGTCTCCCACAATCTGACACCAGGAACATGGCCAGGTGAGTTTAGTTTCCCATGGAAAAGGGCCACCGTTCATGTCCACCACCCTCATCCTGCCCAATCCAGCCACCTTGGCTTCGGCCTGCAAAAATGCCGTGGCATTCAAGATTTCTCCCACATGCAAGATGCCACATTTTGGAACTCGGGCTGCTTTTGGAGTGCCAAATGTCTCCCACAATCTGACACCAGGAACATGGGCAGGTGAGTTTAGTTTCCCATGGAAAAGGGCCACCGGTCATGTCCACCATCCTCATCCGGCCACCTCGGCTTCGGCCTGCAAAAATGCCGTGGCATTCAAGATTTATCCCAAATGCAAGATGCCACATTTTGGAACTCTGGCTGCTTTTGGAGTGCCAAATGTCTCCCACAATCTGACACCAGGAACATGGCCAGGTGAGTTTAGATTCCCATGGAAAAGGGCCACCGTTCATGTCCACCACCCTCATCCACCCCAATCCTGCCCTATCGGCTTCGGCCTGCAAAAATGCCGTGGCATTCAAGATTTCTCGCACATGCAAGATGCCACATTTTGGAACTCAGGCTGCTTTTGGAGTGCCAAATGTCTCCCACAATCTGACACCAGGAACATGGCCAGGTGAGTTTAGATTCCCATGGAAAAGGGCCACCGTTCATGTCCACCACCCTCATCCTGCCCAATCCTGCCCTATCGCCTTCGGCCTGCAAAAATGCCGTGGCATTCAAGATTTCTCCCAGATGCAAGATGCCACATTTTGGAACTTGGCTGCTTTTAGAGTGCCAAATATCTCCCACAATCTGACACCAGGAACATGGCCAGGTGAGTTTAGTTTCCCATGGAAAAGGGCCACCGTACATGTCTACCACCTCATCCTGCCCAGTCCAGCCACCTCGGCTTCGGCCTGCAAAAATGCCGTGGCATTCAAGATTTCTCCCACATGCAAGATGCCACATTTTGGAACTCGGGCTGCTTTTAGAGTGCCAAATATCTCCCACAATCTGACACCAGGAACATGGGCAGGTGAGTTTAGTTTCCCATGGAAAAGGGCCACCGTTCACGTCCACCACCCTCATCCTGCCAAATCCAGCCACCTCGGCTTCGGCCTGCAAAAATGCCGTGGCATTCAAGATTTCTCCCAGATGCAAGACGCCACATTTTGGAACTTGGCTGCTTTTGGAGTGCCAAATGTCTCCCACAATCTGACACCAGGAACATGGCCAGGTGAGTTTAGTTTCCCATGGAAAAGGGCCACCGTTCATGTCCACAAACCCTCATCCTTCCAATTCCTGCCCTATCGCCTTCGGCCTACAAAAATGCCGTGGCATTCAAGATTTCTCCCACATGCAAGATGCCACATTTTGGAACTTGGCTGCTTTTGGAGTGCCAAATGTCTCCCACAATCTGACACCAGGAACATGGGCAGGTGAGTTTAGTTTCCCGTAAAAAAGGGCCACCGTTCATGTCCACCACCCTCATCCTGCCCAATCCTGCCCTATCGGCTTCGGCCTGCAAAAATGCCGTGGCATTCAAGATTTCTACCACATGCAAGATGCCACATTTGGAACTCGGGCTGCTTTTGAGTGCCAAATGTCTCCCACAATCTGACACCAGGAACATGGGCAGGTGAGTTTAGTTTCCCATGGAAAAGGGCCACCGTTCATGTCCACCATCCTCATCCAGCCACCTCGGCTTCGGCTGCAAAAATGCCATGGCATTCAAGATTTCTCCCAGATGCAAGACGCCACATTTTGGAACTTGGCTGCTTTTGGAGTGCCAAATGTCTCCCACAATCTGACACCAGGAACATGGGCAGGTGAGTTTAGTTTCCCATGGAAAAGGGCCACCGTTCATGTCCACCACCCTCATCCTGCCCAATCCTGCCCTATCGCCTTCGGCCTGCAAAAATGCCGTGGCATTCAAGATTTCACCCACATGCAAGATGCCACATTTTGGAACTCTGGCTGCTTTTGGAGTGCCAAATGTCTCCCACAATCTGACACCAGGAACATGGGCAGGTGAGTTTAGTTTCCCATGGAAAAGGGCCACCGTTCATGTCCACCATCCTCGTCCGGCCACCTCGGCTTCGGCCTGCAAAAATGCCGTGGCATTCAAGATTTCTCCCACATGCAAGATGCCACATTTTGGAACTCGGGCTGCTTTTAGAGTGCCAAATATCTCCCACAATCTGACACCAGGAACATGGGCAGGTGAGTTTAGTTTCCCATGGAAAAGGGCCACCGTTCATGTCCACCACCCTCATCCTGCCCAGTCCAGCCACCTCGGCTTCGGCCTGCAAAAATGCCGTGGCAATTCAAGATTTCT
This sequence comes from Prinia subflava, assembly GCF_021018805.1. NCBI lineage: Eukaryota > Metazoa > Chordata > Aves > Passeriformes > Cisticolidae > Prinia > Prinia subflava. The sequence continues at coordinate 967,573 of NC_086273.1, forward strand.
CCCACATGCAAGATGCCACATTTTGGAATTCTAGCTGCTTTTGGAGTGCCAAACGTCTCCCACAATCTGACACCAGGAACATGGCCAGGTGAGTTTAGTTTCCCATGGAAAAGGGCCACCGTTCATGTCCACCATCCTCATCCAGCCACCTCGGCTTCGGCCTGCAAAAATGCCGTGGCATTCAAGATTTCTCCCAGATACAAGACGCCACATTTTGGAACTGGGCTGCTTTTGGAGTGCCATATGGTCTCCCACAATCTGACACCAGGAACATGGCCAGGTGAGTTTAGTTTCCCATGGAAAAGGGCCACCGTTCATGTCCACCACCCTCATCCTGCCCAATCCTGCCCTATCGGCTTCGGCCTGCAAAAATGCCGTGGCATTCAAGATTTCTCCCAGATGCAAGATGCCACATTTTGCAACTCGGGCTGCTTTTGAGTGCCAAATGTCTCCCACAATCTGACACCAGGAACATGGCCAGGTGAGTTTAGTTTCCCATGGAAAAGGGCCACCGTTCGTGTCCACCACCCTCATCCAGCCACCTCGGCTTCGGCCTGCAAAAAATGCCGTGGAATTCAAGATTTCTCCCACATGCAAGATGCCACATTTTGGAACTCAGGCTACTTTTGGAGTGCCAAATGTCTCCCACAATCTGACACCAGGAACATGGGCAGGTGAGTTTTAGTTTCCCATGGAAATAAGCCACCGTTCATGTCCACCACCCTCATCTAGCCACCTCGGCTTCGGCCTGCAAAAATGCCGTGGCATTCAAGATTTCTCCACATGCAAGATGCCACATTTTGGAACTCCAGGCTGCTTTTGGA